>NC_081410.1:427048406-427407573 GCF_030272615.1 Cryptomeria japonica | reverse complement strand
AAAGGAACTGAACATCTCAACACTCATGAAGATGATCCTGACAGGGCTCCATCCAAGTTGTCGACACCAAAGGGCCTTCCATCCATATTGTCTTCCTTCACTCATGTTGCTAAGTCAACATCTAGATCTGTTCCATAGTTGGGTTTCTGGCTTTCTGAATCTCAACACCAAGATTATCCATTGCAATGGCAAAAGAGGTGTGGTCTCTTGCAACCCACCTCCATTCAAATCCATTATCCAGCTCATATACGAACATAGTAGCATGACCATCTTTGAGAAACCGCAGAAATTTGTTCTTCTCTATCCTCATAGTTACAGAGACCTGCAAAATAATGTAATGAAGAGTGAGTCCACGAAATGACTCAGTAAGGGCCCTAGTTTTACCTTGGAATTTACCTTCATTTCTAATTTTCCAAATGTACCATAAGATATCAGTAGAAAGAATATGCCAAAATAGATTAGTATCTTTTTTCAAACCATGGATGCAACCAGTAAGAACTTCCATAATATTAGCTCGGTAAGGAATATAAATACCAAACATCAACCATATTTCTTTAGCAATAATGCACTCAAAAAAGATGTGGCTAACAGATTCAAGCACTCTACATATATTGCACATATCAATATTGGATTGATCTTTCCCGAAAGGAATCCTGTTAATTAACATCAACCATTTAAACCATTTTTTCTTAGGAACAATAGGACTGTTCCATAATCCTGTGAATACTTTCAGCCACTGCTTTAAAGACAAATTTGCATACCACAAAGTATTAGCATGATTCATAATAGACTCATCATAAGAGAGAGTATTATAGACAAATATAGACTTAACATTAGAAATAAGGATATCATTATTCCATTTATAAGCAGTAAATCTATTATTATCCACATTACAATTTTTAGGCAACTGAAGAACAACACAAGCATTTTTAACCATATTGTAAGTTCTTTTTTGGGAAGCCAGAAGATCATACTTAGAACTAAGTGCTTCTCAACTCATAAGCATATCACTATCAATAATGTCTTTAAAGCAACAAATACCTTTGTTAGCCCATGCTCTGGCAGAACAACCTTGTGTAAGCGCAAGAGGTTTGGAGGAGTGGAAAAAGTTCCACCAGATAGATCTCTCTCCACGAATGTGATCATTGTTGCTGGCCCTACTATTGGTGATGAATGGTCTAACTATTTCTCAAGCCCTCCAGATAGATTTAAAGACACACGAACCTTGTACTGAGACTGGGAAACCTCTAGCCACTAGGTCACAAAAGGGTAAAGACTTCCAAGATTTAGCCCCCTTAGGTACAACCCTCATAATGTTGCTTCTGACCAAAACTTTCCATGGTTCACTGCCTTCAAACACCTGAAAGATCCATTTTGCAGCAAGTGCAATCCCCTGGAGTCTTAGATCCTTTAGTCCGAGCCCTCCCAATCTCTTCCCAATATGACACCAACCCCATTTAACTGAATGTATCTTATTGTTTCCTTTCCCATCAGACCATAAGAAATTCCTTATAACTTTCTGGATTTCAAGGATCTGATAGTTACAAAACATCCAGATAGATGAATAGTAAATGTTGTATGAAGATATAATCTTTTGACAAACTTGCACTCTGCCAGCAAGCGACATATATCTATTGTTCCACTTATTTAATTTCTTTTCTAATTTACCTCTAACCCATATCCACATTTCCTTTAGAGAAGGAGAGATAGAGAAGGGTATCCCCAGGTATCTGACAATCTTGTTAGGACCCCCCCACTGGAACCCCAATTGTTGTAACCAATCTGGAGGGTCCTCTCTCCACTCAAGCAAGGTGGATTTAGTTTGAGAGATTTTGGCCTCTGAGATCTCACAGAGGAACTTGATTTTTCTTTCAAGGGTTTCCATGTTCTGCTTGGTGAGTTCTACAAATAATGCAGCATCATCTACAAACTGAATATTAACCAAATATGACCCATTAGGAAGCACAACACCTCCGATTTTAGGGGAAATGGTGTAGTCTCTCAATATGTAGTACAATGCATCAAAGACAATGAAAAATAGGGTCGGGGCAAGGAGGCATCCCTGCCTGATGGACCTTCCAAGTTTAATGACCTGAGTGAGTGAGCCATTAACCTCAACCTATGCGGAAGCATCTTTGAGAAGAACCTTCACAAATTGACAGAATTCAGTAGGGAATCCAAAGGATTCTAACATCATCAATATAAAATCTCATTCAACCCTATCATAAGCTTTCTCAAAATCTAAGAGGAACATGACAACATTTTGCTCGAAAGCATTAGCCCAGTCCATCGCTTCCCAACTGGTTATTAGGTTTTCCAGAATGAATCTTCCCTTAATGAAACTTGTTTGAGTAGGATAGATAAACTTGGGAAACACATTTTCTAGTCTGAGAGCAAGAACTTTGGCCAAGATCTTATATGACACATTGAGAAGCGTAATAGGTCTCCAGTTTTTTATAAGTGTCTTATCCCCCTCTTTGGGTAACAACTTGATGATCCCTTTGTTAATGATGTCTCCTAGGGATCCTTTCTCAAGAGCCTCAACATACAGCTCATGGAGATTTTGGCTAATCCACTCCTCATTAGCTTTGTAAAACTCAACAGGAAATCCATCTGGGCCCGGTGCTTTGTCATTAGTAAGGGCTGTAATGACATTTTTCACTTCCTCCACAAATATAGCTTTTTTCAAGGAATGAGAGTCTTCATCAGTTATTTTGCTGGGGATAAGTGCTCTGCATCTTTCTCAAGCGCTTTGTGAATTGGGAGAATCTTCAGAGGAGAAGAGCTCCTTGTAGCTTTGATACTTAATTACTACTCAATACCTTCTATATATAGGTATCATTAGGTAATATAAATATTCTAATCCCAATGAGATCAACCCAATATACAATATTATACTTATGGACCTATAAGTCCTTCAAGTAAAAACTATGTTAAGAGTGTAGCAAAAATATCATGTGTGAGAAATTTATTATACAATACAAATAGAAGACAATCACAAACAAAATGAAAATACCAACTAGATACTACAAAAATGAATGAAGATGAGCTATTATTTCAATTGAATCTTATGTATGTGAATCAATTTACCTTAAAGTATTTCGATAAGATGAATTCAAAATTAACAACAAAAGAGAGTTCAGCATTATGTATTTCACATATTTTTGTAACATGAATCTTTAGTTCATAAATACAAATAATCGAACTTAAATATCACATTCTAAACTTTAACTTATTTAAATGATTCATCTGAAAATCATATTCAATTCTCTAATGCGAACCACCTAACCAAATTAAAACTTAATTAAAATTGAACTTATTATCAACTCCATTCCATTCAAGAAAAGGAACTAGGCACTCGACATTCCTGTTTGATTAGTTGCATAAGGAATGCAATTCACAATTTATAGTATAAACTAAAACAGGCCTAAGGCATCGCACTACAACACTAATTAGAGGTGAATTGAATTGGAGTAAGCCATTCAAACGAGCAATGTACGCAGGGTGTCTAAGCAACTAGAAACAAATACTCAAGTAACAAAAGTGCACATTTGGCCCATGAAATGATATTCTCTCACAACTGTAGTCTGAAACTGGAATAATAGAATTGGCCCACAAAGAGTATCTGATGTTAACCCTGCATTAAAGTAAGATGCATTTACATCCCCACATCACCTGCTACTTTACTCCTCCCTTTCTTGCTATCTCGTGCACATCTCTCTGCCCCATATTTTCACAATCTCATCTGAAATTAGGAAGTGATGTCAACTCAGTATAAAGAGCCAGAATATTGATGTAAAGAGTCTCAATATATTGTATGTGGTGAGGGCCACCTTTGTACAATTCTTTATTTTAAAAAAGGTGGCCCATGTTTTGTCATAACAATTCTTTATTATGTTTGATCAATATTTGTGTTCAACTATTTTTTTTTTTTGTAATTTCATATGTGATGTCTATTCAGAGTAAATAGTTAGTAGGATGGTGTATTAAGTCATCACGCGTTGTTTGGGGTGAGGACCACTTTTGATGTAAAAAATCAATATATATAGTAGTACTTTACTTTTTGTTGTATATGATCAACACTTGTGATCGTCTTTCTATTCTTTTGGAATCTCAACTGAAATTTGGTTAAGTAATGTCTATTCAATATAAAGAACCAACACATTGATGTAAAGAGTCATAAAGTGCCACTATATATGATGAGGACGATCCTCAATGTAAAAAGTTGACACTTTAATCATAATATGCATAACATATAAAACGTAAAATTGGTAAATAATGTGGAATATATAACATTGTATCATCGAAATATATACTCTTTATTGAAGCCGCAACCTGATTTTACAAATTAAGAATAAAGAGAAACAACTCCACTTTCACAAATTAAGAATAAAGAGAAACAACTCCACTTTCACATGTAATAGGTAATTACACACTATGATCTCCTAGCTATCCATAATTCTTCATAAAAAGTGATATGAGTAGAGGTGAGACATTTTAGCTATGTCTATAAATACATATTAGTAATTACTGTCTATTTCTTTTTGTTATATCAAATAATTTTCTATATGCATGAAAGTGTTAGCCAATGCAAACAAATGTTATGTCCAATTAGTTCTTTCTGTTGTAATATAATTGAAAATATAATCATCTATATGTTCTAAATTTAGTTATAAAAACTTCAAAAAAAAAAAACTTTAATAATTAATTTTTCAATTCATGAATCTGAAATCAACATTTAAGATGTATTGCAATGAATTTATTTATTTTGTTTAGAAGGAGCTTTTTCTTATGCTTTTATGTTGGTAGTTGTATAACATATGGATAATTATATTCAAATTTGACATTTAACTTCTCTAAAGAAATGGATTAGTTTTCTCCTGGACTCAACAATTTGATTTCTATGAGTTGAATCTACATTTTGGGTGTGCAAGAAGTTGAGCCCACTTTTTAGAATTTGTCCCAATTGACTAAAAAATTTGAAGCACTTAAAGAAGGAATCTTGAAAAAAGTTAGTAATAGAAAATGCAGTGTTCAAAGTCTAGTTTCCAAATATGTAATTTATTTCAATACCCAAATGATAAAAAATAAATTTCAATAGGCATTTTTAAAACTTATAGTTTAAAAGTCACTTTTTAAGGACCATACCATGATGTACGACAAGCATAATTTGACCTAAATGAAAGTATTTTCTTGAATCCTTTTGGGAAAACATTTGTAACACACTCACCTTTGATGAGGATATTTTTTTGTAATTTTTATTCTTAATATTTTTTTTTTGTTAGTTTTTTATTGGACATAATTGTTGTTTTGAAAAACCCTTGTATACGACAAGCATAACTTGACCTTTATTTATCATCTTTTGATTTTTTTTTTAAACTCTGTAGAATTGTCTCTAATTTGATGCCATATATTTTTTTTTCAAAAAACTTAGAAACAAAAAAGGTATTAAAAAAACAAGAAACCCTATTATTTCAAGTTTATAGACCTCTTTCATTAGAAGTTGTTTTAAAAGTTAAAAAAATTAATCCAATTTTTAAAAATTACATATTTGAAATCTAGACAATTTCTTCTGTAATGGGTTTTCATTTTTTCAAAAGAAAATGGAAAAAAGGTCTTTAGATATATGCCCAAAGTCAGTATTTTGTATGGACATTGATATGGCCTTCAATTTGCAAGTCAAACCAATTCCAAGGCTAAGGTCCAACTCTCCAAGACATTCCTTGAAGATAAATCCAAAGGGGAAACTAGGTCAAAAATTCAATTTTTTAGAAAAGGGATTCCGTTTAGGATTCAAGATCCCTTTTTAAAAAAAAAAAATTAATGGGTAAAAAGCAAATGGGATCTCGTTTCAAAAAACTTAACTAGTTCAAAAATTTAAACAAGGAATTCTCTCCACTGAATATAGAGAGTCACAATATTTCAAGAATCACAAGATGCCATTATATATATATATTTTTCGATGACTTCTAGATAAAATCAAAACAAATTTTCTTCTTCTTCTTCTTCTTCAAGAGACAAAGATGCCTTTGAATACCATGGCTCACATTGTTATTAAACTATGGAAGAGTGCTAACCATATAACAATGGCTTCATGTGGTGCATCTGGAGGTGTTGTCACCATGCATAACTTCTTGGAATGGACAACTTCAAATCATATAGAAGGAAGAGATGTTCTTCTCTCTTCAAGAACAAGGAAACTACAAAACAAATTTAAATAACAAATTTCTATACTTCTCAATCTTTGGAAGAATTGAAAATTCAATGGCTAACTATCCATCATATGTGACTTTCTTGGGTTGATCTTGATTGGATAGTTGTTGGAGATTTCAATGCAAAATTGTGTCCTAATGATCAAGAAGGTGGTTCCCATTTTTTAGATCCTAGTGACCAATTTATGATTGCCCAACTTCAAAATTTAAGTTTGATAGATGTTAAAGACCAAAGCTCTAAATTCAACTAGATCAATAAAAGGACCAAGTTGTTGGTGTCTAGCATATCCCCTAGGGATTCGTGACATGGGTTAACAACATCTTGTGAGATCCTCAATTGAGATGGTATCGGTTTCCTAAATAGATGCATCTTTTGGGATAAATGACTTGCTCAATTCCATACAAGTGGTATTAGAGTGGGGTCTTAGGTTCGAATCCCCTCAAGTCACATTGAGGGGGAGATTGTTAGTAATTGTCTAGCATATCCTCTCAAGATTTATGACATGGATTAACAACCTCCAGTGAGATCCTTAAGTGGGATGGTATTGGTTTCTTGAACAAGTGCATCTTTTGGGAGAAACGACTAGCTAACTCCCTATGTAAGCCTTAGACTAGAAAGGTCAAACTAGATAGATTTTTAGTTTCAAAAGAAGCCTTCATAAAATGGCATCCAGATCTCCATGTTCTTGATGGTTCTATTGTTGTGTGGGACCTTGAAACCCTTCTTGACACCCTAACCTCTCTGGTGGTGCTCTCACTAATAGTTTGAGATTTTGGTGTAGTGGCAACTATTTTGTGTTAACAAAACTAGCGAATCCGTTGGGGAGGGTTCAACTCCCACTGACAACACCTTACTCACCTTGTGGTCGACTATGTCCAGTTTGAACATCTTAGCCTAGGGGACAAGACTATTGTCATGCTCTCAACTTAAGGGGAAAAATTGTTTCCGCACTTGACTCAGGGGGCTAAACTATTGTCTCGTGGGACCCTCCACCCTTCTTGACGCCCTAACCTCTCTAGTAGTGCTCTCACTAACAGTTCGAGCTTTTGTTGTAATGATAACTGGTATGTGTTAATAGGTCCAATTTTTTATCATTCCCTTTTCTCTTTGAAGGTGGTATTATTTCTAAATCTTTCCATCATCTATTTAAATTTAAAAATATTTGGTTTCAAAAAGTGGAACTTTGGATCCAAATATAGTAATGGTGGAAAGAGGGTTGTCCTATCCATGAAACTACTATGTTCAAGATTCACAAACAACTTCATTTTGTCAAGAACTAACTGAAAAAATGGAAGAGATGTAATAGGCTTGATTTTTAGTCCCAATGTGCTTCCCTGATTTCTTGTTGGGAAGAGATCCACCATCAATTCAAGAATGACTCCATATTGATTAACTAAAGAATGAAGATGAATCCCTTCACAAAATGGTTGAAGACATTGACAACCAAGCAGATACTTACTAGAAACAATCTGCTAGAACAACATGGCTTCTTGCTAGTGATAAAAATAAAAACTTATTCCATAGAAAAATGTGGTATAGAGGACAAAAAAATGATTTGATGACTCTTCATGATGATGTGGGACTCTCCTTCACTTCTACTTATGTGATACATGAACACTCTAAAGACTATTTTTCAAATCTAGTCTCTACTAGCATTAGGCAAGATGTTGAATCCTAGCAAGTTGTTCTCGATGTTATTGCTTCTTTAGTCTCTAGAGAAGATAACGTTTCTCCTTTGAGACCCATTGACTTGAAAGAGGTTGAGAAAGATGTCTTTGACATTAGCACTGGAAAGTCTCCTAGACTCGACGGTTTCCTTATGTTTTTTTTCTACAAATTTTGGACTGATGTGCAACTTAGTGTTCTAGAGGTGGTTAGGGAGTCTTTCAATAGTAAGAGGATGCCCAAAGATTTGAATCACACTTTTATTGCTCTTATCCCTAAGGGGGAATGATCAAGTATTTCCAAATTTTGACCCATCTCTTTATGTAATGTAATTTATAAAATTATTACTTTTGCACGATAGCTGAAAGACTTAAACCTCTCCTTTAGAGGATTATCTCTCTTGACCAAGGTGACTTTGTTGAAGGAATACAAATTCTTGATAGTGTTGTGATTACATAAGGGATTATTCATTCTTTTCACTAGTCCAACTGTAGACACCTAAAATTGGCCCAATGCCCATGAAGAACACTTTTGCTAACTTTCCTCTTAATTAGTTAAATAATATTAAATAATTTTAATTATTTAATTAATATAACTTCATTCTTCTAATTTGAATTCAAAAGTTAAAATTTCCCTCTATCGTCGTAACTAAAAATTATAATTATATAATTATTTTATTTTCTTATAATATTAATTAAATAATTTTATTATTTAATTAATGTCTCTTTCTGTTTAATTACATAATTTTTATTATTTAGGTAAATATCTCTTCCTATCAATTCTAACAATTAAATAATTAATCTAAATTATTTAATTTATTATTTATGTCTTCCACATTTAAATACATTCTTTAAATTTTTTAATTGTTTATTTTTGAAAATCAATTTCTTCCAAAATAAATAAATATTTATTTTATTTATTTCTCCTACAACACATGTTTAAAAATGGCTAGTTATCCCCTCTTTCTAACTTCCATTGACTTCCACTTCAACTCCCAATCACCTTTTTCTAATCGAGCCAATCAATTTAGTTAGCAACCTATTTCTCTCTTATAATAGATCAATCAAATCAATTATCTCATCAATCAATTTTGTCTATCTCAATCATGCAGTCAATTTTACATCGTAATTATCTCAATCAAATTGTCTCAACAATCCTAAGTCGTTGATCATTCTGTTGATCTTTCAATTTGAATCGTTAATTGATATCATGAAATCTATAATTTAGCAACACCAATTCCCATTCATCAACAACCACAATATTCAAATTTTTGTGTTATCATGCTACAATAATTATGTTATGATTTTGGGAGCCACCATACACAACACAAAAATGAGAAGAGCAATGGAGGCTATGTGCATGGATTCGACATTAGTTTGTATGTGTTATTGAATTACTCATTTGTTGAATTTGTATGCAATCCTTTATTGTTATGATTGAGAATTTAGTAGTAGATTTGAATTTGTGGCTGCTTGTTTAATATACTGGAACATTCCCTAATTTTCAATGTGTATATTTTCATCAACCCAACATGAAATCACTTACTAATCGGATTTGTTTTGTCGATTGTTGAATTTGCAAGTTATAGGTTTTTTTTACTGCAATCATAAAATCATCTACATAATTGTTGATTTTGTTGTGCATATGCTTTGATTTCTAACACATTTGTAGGTTGTTGTAATGCATTCATAGATAGAGTAACAAATATGTAGGAATTAATAACATATTCATTGGAATATTTGACATATTTGCAAAAAATGGTGCCGCATATTCAAAATCAAACATCGTTTGCTAAAAATAGAAGGTAAAGTTTTAAATAGCATTATATCATTTTTAGTTTCATATTTTCTCTATTTTATGTCCATTAGGGTAGAGATTTTGGTGGTATTGATTATTTGTGTAGTGTCTTGGCAAGGAGGAAGCAAAGATCTTGAAAAGATAAAACTTCTAAGACATGTTTTGTAAGGTCACAGTAAAAAACAATCTTCATTTTTTTACCTTAAGTGTCCGTGTTTTCTAGTGTGAATAAAATTTTGATTCATTGGGTTAATTTATGATTTTTTGGTGTCCATTGTGTGCTTACACTTTTGTAGGGTGGTGTCAAAGTTTTATATGTGTATCCTCTATTATAAGTATGATTGTCATTGCACCAAAAGATTGACTTCTTAATGTTGATACAACCACTAGACTTATAGAATCCACATGATGTTGTTAAGCCATGTCACAAACCCAAGCGTTGCACTGCACAACACAAGGAGACCAAGTGCACACACCTTACAACAATCCCCCCTCCAACACAAGCGAGGGGGTTTGAGCTTGTGACCCAAGCTCTGATACCACTTGTTAGAAGTACAATTGTTGTTGCACCAAAAAATGGACCTATTAATGCTCGATACAACCACTAGACATATAGAATCCATAGGAGGTGGTTAAGCCATGTCACAAACTCGAGTGTTGCAATACACAACACACGGAGACCAAGGGAACACACTTTGCAACATCCTCTCCCCTTGCCTTCATATATTTTGGGTGCAATAGAAATGTATAATGACACCCTGTTTTATTTTTTTAAGTAGGAGGATTGCCTAGGGATTTCATCACCCCAGGGTTCAACCTCAAGCACACAATCTCTACTGGGTGATATAAAGGGGTGAAAGTGAATGCTCGAGTCCAATCCTAACATGTACAATAGATGTATCCATGTATTCCCTTGTGATGCAAGACACATAGGGTGAGGACTTAAGTTTTATTGTGAGAGAATCAAACATGTATAGGTCTCAACATCTATAAAATTTTTGGCATAGGTGTTCTTGGAGCCCATAATATGAACCATTTTTATTTACAAGCCAACCTCTATAATTACTTGATTGGTTAAGGGTGGCCTATTGATCCGCGAAACAACGATAACAATAAACATAGTGTGTTATGTTATCCCTGTAACAATGTGTGACTAACATTGTGTGTTATACATTACTGCAACTACACTTTTTCTAAGTCTTCACTCTTGGACACTCATCATGTTTGCATCTCTACCTAGTACAACTTCTCAATTGTTGACATCAATGACAACTATCTCCCCATTTGGCATTGATGTAAACCTCACTTTTCTTAAATACTGACATCATTGACAATATAATGCCAACAATCTCCCCCTTTGGCATTGATGTCAACCTCACTTATCTTCTCCCCCTTTGAAAACAATGGTAAAGGGTGAGGCAACCAATTGCCAACCTTTCTCATCTTCTCCTTCTTCTTTTGGCTGGAAACACATGTCACTCCTCCTATGACAACAACATTGTACTAGTGGTTAATAACATGTCATGGACATAAACTACACTCTCATCTTCTCCCCCTTATGCAACAACAATTCCTGCTATCATTTTGCTGACCTTGTTCAACAATAGTCTCCCCCTAAGAATCATAACCTTTATGGTCCATCTACTCATCTTCTCCCCTTATTTATATACACTAACTTCTCACACATTTTATTTTCATTACTTCATGATAATTTCTCTCTGTCTTTGTTATCACGCTTGGTCTCCTTCCTTTTCACTACTATGAAATTCTGATTAGATTTCTTTTTTCAATTGCACATCTCCTGCAATTCTTCTTCCATTTCCTTGAACTAATCTACACTGTTGTTGGAATAATCTCTATTTTCTTCCATTTTCTCTTTATCATTATCCATCATGTTGTGCACATACTGTCAACTTCTCTTCTTTGTTCTTCTTCTTTACATTTTTGGCTCTGGGTTATCTCTTTTCTACCTCCATTGTCAGTTCACTTAATCGTCATGTGTGCAATCTTCCTTTGTGTTCATACACTCACTGGCTGCATTAGGCTACACTTATAAATTCTATGGATTTTGTACTTTAGTCTTCTACACCTTTTTCACATAGCCTTTTATTTCTTTTAGATCCACACATACACACTTCACTCTGTGTGGTCTACCTTTCCTACATCACATTTTTCCTTTCTAGATTTTTTCTTTATGTCTTTAATGTCTTGCTACTATAGTCAAACTATTTGCAGTCCCTATTTTTGCAAGTAGAACACAACATAAATTGTTGTATACAAGCTGCTATTTCTCCCATGAGCATTGTCCTTTCAACTTCAATATACATTATCTTTTCTTGTTTGTAATGACTGTTTTGCAACCACTCAACATAAACCATTTTTTACAATGTGAACTATTTGCAATTCACTTTAGCACTTCCAATTGTACTCAACCTTATATATGCAAGTGTGCAACTAAAACCAAATGCATTTTCATAATGACCTATATGCCAACAATGTCAAATCTTGATATGCTACCAAGGCATAAACTTCTGCAACTCAAACAACCACAACAAACATACAAATGTTTTTAAATAACTCAACATAAACATAAACAATCATCATTCTTATCAGCTTTCTTGTCACTAGTTCCTATCTTTTGAACTGTCCCTACACTTGTACTTTTTCAGAATTGGGGGTGAAAGATATGATCATGTTTATCTCTCCCTAAGGTTATGCTTCTCCTTAAAATCGAGGGGATTTCACACATGCATGGAGGGCACAATGCTTGCTCTTAGTTCCATCCTTCTGTTTCTCATCACTTGGATTATATTTCCTTCTCCAAAATTTCATAGACTCTTTGTTTGGCTTGATCAGAGTGTTTGTCCTCTTGTTGTATCTTATGATTTCATCATATTCATTTTGCAATATAGTGCTCTATGCCCAAAAAATTATGATAGGAATTACACATCGTGTTTGTGTTTAGCTGAGGAATGGAGTAGTTTCTATTTGACTGATATGGTTTCCTTCTCCAATTCATATTTTTGTAATCAACCAAAGAAACAAAATAATTTCTTGACAATTCAAGAACACTTCTTTTTTTGTTCCATACATATTCACGTCTTACATAAGTTATACCTTCTCTTTCATGATGACTATAGTTGTTACATTTTATATTTTTGTTGAAAGAGGAAGTAGAAGAGCTACCACTTGACTGATATGTTTCTCTTCTACACTCAAGTCTCTTATGACCAAATTCATTGCATTTATAACATATAGTATTCCTATCTCTTGGGACATCAAAAGGATTCTTTCTCTCATAGCTTGGAGCAGATCTATGCATAAGTCTACAATCTAAAATTTTATGTCCATATGCATTACATTTGTGACAGACTACATTTATATTTCTAGAGAATGCAACTTGACCCTTCTTAGACCCTTTTCTATACTCAGTTGCCTTATGCCCATATCCTTTGCATGAATAATAATAACCAGAGTGTGAGATTTTACCAAGATCAAGAGCTCAATGAAATGTACAAAATAGAGAGATGAAATATAGGACAAGAATAAACTATATTCTCATCAATAGATAGATGATCAAAAGATCAATAGTTGTTACATACAATGAATATGAGCCTTCATATATAGGCAAGACAATATGGATATATGAGCACACAAACATGACATGTGGATCAATAAGAAACAAGGGTAGGTAGGAAATAGGTGTGGTATGTAGGAGAAACAATAAAATATTCCACATAAGGTGGATCACCCATCGAAGGTGGAATTATTACTCCACAATAAGTGGTCATGATAAGTAACAACAAGATCACACCATAAAAGGTGGAAATTCTCCTACACACACTATCCCAATGTGGCACAAACACCCAAGTGTCTCATACCCAAACTACTATTAAATGCATTTCCTAAGTAAAATTAAGTAAGGTGTAATAATATCCAAGATGAATAATTATTTACACCAACACGGAGAAGAAAGGATTGTACCTTATAGAATGATTTTGTCAAACTGGTGAAGATCTTGTGGACCTGTTTTCTCTATTTCTTCTTCCTTTGTGGTTGATCTTGGGTTGTTCATTTGCAACAATCTTTCATTCTAATGTCTTCTTGTTCTCAATCTTGGGAGTAGCATATTTCGGTCTTCTATACATCTTCCTTAAGTTTTTTACTTTGGTGGAACCATCATCAATCATCTTGGCCTTTCCTTTTGGATCAACATTATTACTCCCTGTAGCAGAAACAACATTCTCCTTCTTTGAAGTAGCAACATGTGTCTTCAGACTTTCAACAATAGTATTTAAATCTATTTTCTTTCTTGGATCATCTTTGACCTTGAAGCATTGTCCATTTTCATTTGTTTTTTGCTGACACAAACACTATTTCACATTTTGACACATCTTCAGCCATGGAGCTTTGACCTATCTCATATCCTAGACCAATAGGATCCTTGTTTTTCTTGTGCTTACTCAGCATATCATTTAGTGCATTGGTGTTGCTTTCACACTTCATCCTCAACTTGAGATCTCCCTTGTAACTCTCAAGCTCTTTCTTAAGACTCACAAATTCTTCTTCCAGGATTTGACATTCCTTTTCTTTGGTTTCCAATTCTGACTTCAACACTTCACTAATCTGTCTGTGTTTTTCTAGTTGAGTTGTCAAGGTAGTGATGTTTTGATTAGACTCATCAAGTTTCTTGTCAACTGATTTTGTTCCTCTATGGCTGACTTCTTGTATTTGGTGTGCTCTTTCTTTAGTCTCTTAATTTGTTCAAGAGCACAAATTAATTCTCCTTCAAGATTCACTTCAACATCATTTTCATCTTCTTCATCACTGCTAAATAACTTTTGATTTCTAGATTGAAATCCACTATCACACCTTGATGTCTTCTCCTCATTTTGCATCTCTTGTGCCATGAATATCTAAGATTTCTTTTTATCTTTACTACAATTACTAACTAATCTAATTTTATCATCTATACATTTACCTGATCCTTTCTTCATCTTCCTTACAAAATTTGATTCAACAGTATAAGGCACTTCTTCATATATTTTCTTCAGTCTGTCCCTATATCCTTTGTATACTTACAATTCTTGAATTTTAGAGACTTTGTAATAAACAAACCATTAAGAATAGTACTCTTGGCTTCAACATTTCACTCATATTTCCTTTTAGCATCATGATCTGTAGGAGGAATAGCAGAGACAATGTAACCATTCTTAATTGACATCCAAACATATTAACCCAGGGAGGACAAATAGACTTCCATTCTTGGGCTCTAAATGACAGTTTGAGCCATCAAACATTGTTACACTAGTAGAGGAATATCCAATCCTAGCCATTATGTTCACAAACCAGAATCTACCCAAGCTAGAGAAAGATTATCTAATAAGGAACCTAGGGATCTGATACGAACCGAAGGAACACACATTGACCATTGAGAGGGGGGGTGAATCAATGGTAATTAAAAACTTGAACTTACTTTAAAATCAAAGATTTAATAACAGAAATAAAGAAACTATGAGTGGAGATATTAAACACATTTGCACACACACACAAGACAAACACATAACACAAGATATACGATGAAAACCAACGGTGGGGAAAAACTCTGGTGTGAAATGTTGCTAGAGTCTATTGCTCTAATCCAGCCTCACAAGTAAAAGTATGATTACACATTTATGGGAACCAACCCAAAGGAGCACCAACCCCTAAAGTTTATGTGAGCCAACCCTTTATCTGAGCACCAACTCATACGATTTACAATGAGTAAATATTCAATTACAATTGAGTACCTTGTTACAAATGAACTTTTGTAACTCATAATTTATTTTCTCCACTTGAGGTTGACTTTCTATACACTTAAAAATGGTCTGGAGATAATTAATAATTTACTTAGTGATTTAATTAATAAATCTTCTTAATTAATTAAATATAAAATTATTAATTTAATTCCCCTTTTATTCTTCTACTTATAAATAAATCTAAGGATTTATTTATATAGTTCATTTCATAATTCACCTTTGAATTAATTAATCTCAACTAATTAATTCTCCCCATCACAATTCAATTCTTATATTCCCATAATTAAATAAACAAATTAAATCATTTGTTGCATTTAATTATCTATTTCCCAATTATTTGAATTTTTAAATTCAAATGAGCTTATGGCTCCTAACTTCTAACCATCTAGCCTAACCACTCTCTAACCTAACCCATTCAATCTAACCTAGGGTCTAACTAACCCTATCCCTTCTTGAACATTCTAACTTCCTTATCCTAACCTCTTGTGGGTTGGATATTCCCTCTAGGAGGCACATGACACCTTTGCCACATGTCTTCTCCCCTTTGACACTTGCCATCTCATGAGCAATTTGTTGAATATTCTTGGATGCTTGTCACCCTAGAGATGACATGTGTATCTCCTTCCAACTTCTTCATCCTTAGCCCTTGATATCTCCATATCAGATAATGACCTTCGATTCTTTCGACCTCATCATTGGCCTTGGAAATCTTATAAATACCTTTTATTTTGATCAATCACTCCTGCATCTTAGATTAATTTTACATTGTTATTATCTTGCAATCAACATTTATCAATTAGCATTTAGAATATCAATTTTGGCATAATCTTATCATATCATCTCTTATCAATTATACATTTAGCATAACACCATGTAGCTACTCATATCCTAGGTAGTCATTTTGAGGATCATGTTGCTGTTGAGAGCCACATCCATGGACCTTCAAGATCCTTGGGATTAGAGGAAAATGGGACATTGCAAAGAGAGAAAAGCTTACATTTCGTAAAGTCAAATTTGCTTTCTATTTTATATTTGTCTCATTTATGTGTTGTTTTATATCGTTTAATGCTTGACACACAATTCAGTCGCAAAGACTTGACTCTTCTCTATTCTCAATCTTTATCCTTTTCTCTCAGGTCTCTATTGTCAATCCCTTCTCTTAGCCTTTTGTCCTCTTCTTATCTCTGCATAATGCTCTTTGATCTCTACTTTGTTCAGTTCTCTTTCTCTCCCCCACTCTGTGTGTATAACCTTCTATGTTGTCAGCCTCGACTCTCAGCTCTCAAATCTCTGGTCTCTATTATTCACCTATGTTTTCTTCGCTCTTTTCTTTCATGTCTTAGTTCTTTATTCTAAGGTATTTGTTCTCTATCCTCTTTCTCTGTTTCACTCAATGTGTATTTTCTTCTACGTTATTCACACCCTTTATACATTCTTCTCACCTCTGTGCTTCTCATTCCTTATTTTTCTCTACTCTTATCTATTTAGCATACACACACCCTCTACACATACTTCATTGCACGCCATTGTGTAATGCAAATGTTTTGGATTTTTCTTTTGTGTGGTCTTTTTATGTGCTCTATTCTGTATTCTTTTTTTTTCCTTATCTTCTTCACCTCTTTTCTATACCTTTCTTACCTTCTTTCTCTACCTTCGTAGTCCTCTATTTTTCTACTTTCTACTTTTCTTTTAGATCCCTCTTGACTCGTCTTCACATCTTATCATTTTGTATGCAATCTCTTTTGTGGTGTTATGTCTGCTCTGGAATCATGTTATGCGCACGTGCTGAAACTGCTTCTGTATGCCCTCCCCTTTTTTTTATTCTCTATTTTTGCAGAGGTTCTTCACCTACACTCCTACCACTCACACTTTCTACTTCTTGACCACTCACCTCCACTAACTTTACTTAGTGGTAATCTACGTACAACTAAGATTTTCCCTTCAAACATATATTATCAAAAACTATTCCAGCCATTAGAATAATATTTCTTATCTCTTCTCCTCAATCTACAACCATCCAAATCAAACGCCACCTTCCCACCAAAAAGAAATTCAAAAATAATCTTCTTGAGGCCCTAAATTATCTTCCTTGTCTCTTCTTGAGACTGAAAAAAATCCACATTAAATGAGACCTTCCTTCTTTACTTAGCCACCTCTGCATTTTGGTTTGACTTGGTACACAATTCTCATACTGGGAATGATCGATCAACTGCACCTATATTTGCATTAACTCCATTTTTTTATGGTTAAACTTGAAATATTCTTTGATACATATGCTTATTCTAGATTTATAGACTGATCAACAAAGATGTTTGTCCACATAGCCTTCATAATTTATCCAGATGCATGGTGGATGTGGTGGGACCCATCCTTATATCCCTATGCATACAAAAGATCCACATGTAGGAGGTATCCACATTGGACTCAGGAGTGGAGTGTTGAGTTGGTATTTCCTACAGTTTGACTAACACAAGTGTTATGCACTTTTCATGATATCACAACCACCTTTGGTGAATGCAAAGTGTTGACTTGTGAAATAGTGATAACCCTAAACACAATGTGTTATGCACTTCTCTTCTCTTGTCAGGGTTTTGCAATGACCTTAGTCAACACAATCTGTTGACACACAAAACAACAATAACACTCTCTGCATGTTATGCACTTCTCCTATTTCATGTCACAGTTTCATAGCTACCTTGGTCAACACAACCTGTTGACCTGTGAAACAACTGTATATGGTGAAAATGGATACTACAATATTGAAAGACTAAATGAATTTAACCACAAAACCCTAGCCTAACAACAACAAAGATCTACCATAACATATGGAGATTACCTAAGACAATGCAAATCAAATGAAATCACAAAGATTATACCATCACATGTCCAATAGGGTTTGGATCTCCATTCTTCCTATCTCCATTGATCTTGCTTGATATATTTGCTCCAGATTTTATATGTGCACAAGAGCTTAACACAGAACGAAAATGTGGTTGCAAGTAGGATCACATATGAAAGTGCAAAAGACGTAGTGTAGTCGAGTGCGCGATTGAGTTAGGGTTTGATAATGAAAGAAGCATCTCCTTATATAGAAGACACTATATGAAATGAAGGGATAAGATTGAGAGGTGTAAAAGAGGTCGGCTATGATTAGAGGGTAGGTAAAGAAAATAATAAAATAATGAGAGGGTAGGTAGTGTATGAATTAAGAGATGAATGACATGTGTCATGGGTAGAAAATTAATTAATTAAATAAATAAAGATTCATTTAATTAATAGAAGAATAGGGATCAATTAAATAAATAAGTATTTATTTAATTTAGGAAAAGAATAATTTAAATAAATAAAGGAATTTATTTAAATGAGAAATAAGGCTAGAAGAAGATAAATGAATTAATTAAATAAATAAGGATTTATTCAATTAATAGAAGAATTAGGCTAAAATAATTAAATAAATAAAGATATTTATTTAATTAGACATGACAATTTTAGGTGTCTACATTTTGCCCCTCTTTGAGATAATGCAGCTTGTCACATTGTTTCAAAAAAGATAAGATGAACTAATACAAAGTTGCCCCAAGATGGGAATGATATGCCCCCTCGAGAGATTGGATGAAAATGTCTGAAAAGATCACAGACAATCTCTCGATAAGAAAGAAGGGTGAGAATGGGCTAACCGGATGAAGTGACAGAGTCACGGGATAAAGAAGACTGACACGAGAGACCCGAGTTAGGGCTAGGGCTAGGGCTAGGGAAGTCTATAAGATAGACCACGAGGGAAATACATCCTCATTGTCATCCACACCTCCAAGAGATCAGAGTGCAGAGAGAGAATAGAGCAGCAACAGTCAGCAGTGATGGCAATGGTGTATAGATTCAATCACGTTCGCCAATTTCAGAGGCCAACAGATGCAGGAGAGTCAGTAAGTATCATAAAACCTCCTTGTACTTTGTCGCAATAAATGTTGTCATTAATGCATGCTAGGTAGTGCAATAAATGCACTTTAGGATAATGTCAAAAAATGTCAAAAATGTGCAGGCGCGTCTGTGTTGGTGCCAGGTGAATCTAAGTTGGCGAGGCGCGTCTATGTTTGTGCCAGGCGCATCTATGCCGGAAAAGACGTCTGTGTCAAATGCGAGTGCGTCTGCGTTGTGCAGGCGCATTTGTGCTATGTGGGCACGTTTGTGCTATGTGGACGTGTCTGTGCAGAGCAGAGACACGTTTGTGTCTTTCAGGCGCGTTTGTGCATAGAAGACGCATTTGTGCAATATGTAAGTGTGTGTATGTCATGAAAGCGCATTTGTGTCTTCAAGGTCAAATCGACAATTCTTTGATGAACATACGCTATCGATTGGATAAGCTGCTGAGAGGATACACTCAAGAAGGTCCTCTAGGGAATACTTAGGATAGGTCAAGGCACTTTGTGATGAACAGTGAGTACCAAGACAGAGTACTTTGTAATGAACAGGGAGTACTAATATAAGAAACACTTTGTGATGAACAGTGAGTGCGAATATGAGCAGCACTTTGTGACTAATAGGGAGTGAAAAAGTACGTAGTACTTTGTGATGAACAAGGAGTACCACTAGGATAAATAGTAACACTTTGTGATGAATAGGGAGTAGCACTAGGATAAATAGCAACACTTTGTGATGAACAGTGAGTGTCACTAGAATAGAAGCAACACTTTGTGATGAACAATGAGTGTCACTATGACTGACATGATTGATTTTCTTTATTGCAAGAGTAATTGCTTATGTTGGAGTCACAGGAGAGATTCCCATCGACTCAAAGGTTACGACTAGAGCTGACATTCGAGGACAGAGCTGCCATTGAGGTTATGGGCTTGCGACATATTTTGTATGTGCCTGAGTTTCGGGTGAACATGGGATTGCTGACTGCGCTTGCTGAGAAATGGCACTCAGAGACTTGTACATTTCATTTGTCAATGGGTGAGATGACAGTCACCTTGGATGATGTATATAGGATTCTGCAGATACCGATCGATGGGGAGTTGATACCCTACAATCGAGATGGAGACAGGGAGGCCCTGAGATGAGTGTTCCAGAATCCAAGACTAGAGATGAGGGCAGGACATGTTGCATGGGACACGATGACAGCAACAGGATTGGCGCTACCAGCAGTGCCAGGAGGAGTGATCAGTGGGTTTCTGTGTCTAGATAGGGTGACACGAGGGTTGGCTATGGGCTGGGGAGTACCTTGGAGACACTAGTAACACAACATACCAGATATGCCTGGGGACCATGCGTGCTAGCACACTTATATTATGAGCCTTATCAGTTCATCTACCATGGATCCGTAGGATTGGGCTGTGGAGTTACATTGCCACAGGTGTGGGAATATGAGCATCTGCCAGTGACACGACTGATACATTTCAGAGGCTGGGGTCATGGACGCAGCTTTGTTCATTTATATGATATGATTACATCACAACCACAGATTGGCAGGTTGGAGCACTGGCATTGAGTCCTTGATGAGATTGACACTGTGATATGGAGGTCGTACCGAGAGTGCAAGTAGTGGGAGGATGACGCAGTGGAGCTACCCTGTACCTTTAGGAACAGATATCTGATTGGGCGGACACCCTATGTACTGGAGAGGCAGTTGGTAGACAAGGTGGGCAGGCAGTTTGGCAGGATCCAGCGGATGCCATGAGGTTCCGGTATGTATGCACGGACAGTGTGAGACCAGGCACACTTTGGGCCACTGTTATCATATGATCAGGTCATGATGTAGCTGGTGGAGATGATTCCCTTGCCATGGGATATGTGGCCTAAGATTGAGGATGCAAGGATGGATGTAGAGTACACTGCATATTGGGCAGAGCATCCATTTCCACGCCTGACACATCCAGGATAGCAGATAGATGGGGATGGAGGAGGGGATGAGGATGATGATGGAGATGGTGGGGGTAGAGGCTGACGGAGGAGGCAGGGTGCAGTTAGAGAGAGGAGAGTGGCTCCACAGAGTGAGGGTGGAGAGGAGAGATAGGCTCAGGTAGTGAGGGGTCGTGGTGGGTTGCCATTACAGATGCCAGTAGCACAGGGTCCTAGACAGGTGTAGGGACAGGGACAGGTACAGGCACAGGCACAGGTATAGGCACAGCGGTAGCCACAGGTAGAGCCACAGGTACAGGGGGCCGAGGAGGAGGAGGATGAGCTATTAGAGCTGAGGGAGATCTGCCAGGGATAGGCAGATGAGATCCAGGATCTAGAGAGAGAGAGGGATCAACTCAGGAGATAGCTCAAGGATACTGAGTGGGAGCAAGATTCGGCTATCCAACGGTATACTGAGGCTGAGATAGCACTGAAGGCTGGGAGGCAGGCGACATAGGACACAGGGGTTGGATACACCTATGTTCTGTGGGAAGGGGAGGAGATAGGTTACTGTCGAGACCTCTACTACGGGGCAGTGCCACCAGATTAGAGGGCTAGGAGCTTCCGCAGACCATCATGGACAATGACAACCACTGGAGGGAGTCACAAGAGACAAGCGTCTAGTGGTGGGGTCATGGGTCCTCCACCACCACCAGATAGAGGGGACATGAGAGATGATCCTAAGGTGGGTCCTTCTAGGGCTCAGATTCCGTCGAGGCCAGGTGGCTCTGAGGGAGGGAGTTTATCATAGCCTTAGAGGGCTCCCTATGTATCATTTTTGTATCATTTTGTATGATGATGTAGACACCTATGGGTGATTGTAGCCATATGTATTTTGACATCATTGTATCATGACACTTATGATTATATATATATATGAGATGATTCATCTTTGTGGCAACTATATGCATGTGTACCTATGTGATAAGATGTTTCATGATGTATGTTTCTATGTAGTGCTTATGATATGGATGCAAATATGTACATGATGCAATGCACTATTTTTGTTCTTTTCTATTTTTAAATGTTATGCATATGAAAATGTGAATGTATGAAATGTAGATGAATATGATAATGCAAATGACTATTTACATGATGAAATGAAAAATGTGCCAACATGTGTTGTGTGCAGGATGTGATACAAATGCGATATCTATATGTATGTATGAAATGCTTAATATGTGATAATGTAAATGCAAACTATATGAGATGCAAATGTTTTCTTTGGTGTGTCATTATACTCAGTCATGTGATAGCAGGCTACATGGACTCATGAAGGACAATGGAAGTCAATCAAGAAAGGGAGATGAAAGACAGAAGATATGAAAGTGAAAGAGCTTCTTGTGCGTTATCATCATTGAGCTTTATTATGGCAAAATAGGTTATGACAATCCAGGCATATGTTCGACCCAGAAAGTCATTGTACCCATTTGCATGGAGATCAGATAGTTACAAACAAGGAATGCCCTAGTTCATACTAGACTCACAGTGTCCTCATATCCTTGGACAAGTCATAGCATTACTAAGAGACAATCCACAGACAACAAAAGAAAAATAGGTGACGATACCCCATCCTCGCCTTTCTAGTCAAAGACATCCTGGAGATAAAATCTCTAGTCAGAGACATCCTGGAAAAGCTAAAAGACATGTCACCAGAAAGATAAAATCAAAAGAAAACCAAGACTCGACACCAACATCCACTGTAGTCCTCAAGTTTAGTGTCTCTTGTCACTTGTATAAGTCTTATTTGATTATGGTCACAATGTTTACTTTCACAAAAGGATAGATAGCACTGAACGATAATGTTGTCCGAGTCTGTTGAAAGATTTGATTTGTTGAAGCCCATTTTTGTTGTTGTGTCTCATCTAAAACTGACTGAATCCATGAAACTGATACTTTATTGCAAAGAAGATGAAACTTTATTGCGGATCGGCAATGCAAATGTTGCTTTATTGTGGATTGTGCACGGATAGACTGAAGAAAATTAGAAGAAACTGTACTCCTTAGAATGTGTGATGTTCTCAGTTCCACACGCATCATTAGACGTAGGATTTGTCTTAGCCACAGATAAGAGCTGATTTATTATGGATGGAAAGAGTGAAAAGGAAGGATTATTATGGATGGCTAACCAATCTTAGGTAGATCAATAACAAGCCATGATGAGAATGAGTGTTTATTATGAATAGACAGGCTGTGAGTGTGTGCAAAAGTGAAAGATGAAAGTGAATCCTAAAGGAGGGAGGAGAAATGTCTCTACACATGGCACTGGTGACCCAATTTTCACCACGGTACTTGCCCAGGGCACCACCAAAGTGATTTTCACCGTTAGACAATTTTTTTTTTTTTTTTGTGTGTGTCACAAGGCGCCTGTTTGCCAGGTTTTCACCAAGTAACGATTTTTTATGTTTTATGATTTTTTTGTATTTTTGAATTTTTTTTTGTATTTTTGAATTAGGATACTCTAAAGAGCTATGTGTAAAACCTGCAAAGGTGCATGCTGTTGATAGGATCCTCCAAAGGTTCACCCTCTGTGCTTGAGAGCTGATATGCACATATGCTGCTGTGATGATGTAAGGACCAAGCCAGTTTGGTTCGAACTTGCCCTTCTTCTCTCTGTCTTGCTGATTTTTAGGATTTTCTTTGAGAACCAAACCACCTACCTCAAATGTGCAAGGCTTGACTTTATGATTGTAGCTGTGACTCATTCGTTGTTGATAAACCTTGAGATGATTAAAAGAAGTTTGTCTTCGTTCATCCAATAGTTCAAGTTCTTGTAAGCGAGAGACCCTGTAGTCTTCATCACTGATAATGTTTTGCAAAGAGACTCATAAAGAGTGTAATTCGACCTCAATAGGCAAGATAGCTTCAGCGCCATAGACAAGTGAATAAGGGGCAGCTCCTGTAGGTGTGCGGACGCTTGTGCGGTAGGCCCAAAGTGTGGGATTTAGTTGGATATGCCAATTGCGGCCAGTGTCGTCGACTGTCTTTTTTAAGATTTTAAGGATTGTTTTATTAGACGCCTCAGCTTGACCATTACCTTGGGGGTAATAAGGTGTGGAGAAACGATGAGTCATATGGAAGTGATCACAGAGTTCACGAACATCCTGATTTTTGAAGGGATGCCCATTGTCGGTGATGATGGAAATAGGAATGCCATATTGACAAATGATATAGTTGAGAATGAATGTAGCAATTTGTTTTCTAGTGACTTGTGTAAGAGGCATTGCTTCAATCCATTTTGTGAAATACTTTGTGAGAGTGATGATGAATTTATGACCATTGGAAGAAGGAGGGTGAATCTTGCCTATGAGATTGAGTCCCCACTGACAAAAGGGTCAAGGAGTCGCAATTGGTTGAAGTTCTTGTGCTGGTGCATGAATTAGGTCTCCATGAAGTTGACACTACTTACATTTCTTGACAAATTGATACGAGTCTTTTTCCATATTCAGCTAGTAATATCCAGTCCTGATGAGTTTCTTGGCTAAGGTAGGACCACTAGAATGCGGACCACATATCCCTTCATGAACTTCACGTAACACAACCTGAGCTTCGTCCCTTTCTAAACATCTAAGAAGAGTGCCATCTAGACCTCGACAGTATAGGATATTGACTAAAATGACGTATCGGGAAGATTGGCGAATGAAAGTGCGACGTTGGTTATTGGATAGGTTAGGAGGAAGAGTAATGTCGTGAAGGTATGTGAAAATGGAACCATATAGCTAGGAATCAGGACCAACAACACATATCATCTCAGTAGGAGTGCTCTCATAGGAGGGAACCAAAAGGTTATCCACCAAGAACTCATAGCGGGTCTCATTCGGTGGTAGATCAATTAGTGAAGCAATTGTAGCCATGGCATCTGCGACTCGATTTTGCTCTCTTGGTATCTGCTCAAAGTCTAACTTCGTGAAATGTTGTTTCAGGTCATCTACCATTCTTTTGTAAGGCATTAATTTCTCATCATTTGTTTGGTAGTCAACAGTTGTTTGACGAATTACAAGGTGAGAGTCCCCAAAAACCTAAAGTTCCTAGATCTTCCACTGAACTGCAATCCATAATCCAGTTGTTAATGCCTCATATTCTACTATATTATTAGTGCAGGGAAATGATAATCTATAAGATTTTGGTATAGAATCCCCTTGAGGAGTTATGAAGAGAATGCCATCTCCTGCCCCATGTTGCGTGTATGAGCCATCAAAGTATAGTTGCCAAGGCTTTGCATGTGACACTGTTAAAATGGATTCATCTGGAAATTCTGAAGTTAGAGGGACATCATCTATCATGGGAGCATCCACTAACTGTTCTGTGATAGCTTGTCCTTTTATTGCTTTTCTGTCCACATACTCAATCTCGAATTCACTCAAGAGCATCACCCATTTGGCTAGTTGCCCAGTAAGCGTTGCTTTATTGAGAAGATATTTCAATGGATCGATCCTTGCAACCAACTTAGTTTTATGAATTAGCATGTAATGTCGTAATTTCTGCGAAGCAAAGACCACAGTGAGACATGCACGCTTAATTGGTGTGTAGTTTAGCTCATATCCCACCAATGTACGACTGATGTAGTATACTGCGTTTTCTTTGCCCTCAACAACCTATTGTGCTAAGAGTGCCCCCAGTGCTGTTGAAGTAGCTGATATGTATAATAATAGAGGTTGATCTGGAACTGGTGGCATCAATACTAGCAGATTCAAAAGATAATCTTTGAGTGTCTGAAAATCCTGTTGACAGTTATCATCGCATTTGAATTTGATCTTTTTATGTAGCAAGTGCTGAAAAGGATGACATTTGTCTGCAAGTTGTGCTATGAATCTTCATATGGACTGGAATCTCCCTTGCAAAGATCGAAGTTGACTGATATTTCATGGTGGTTGCATCTCTAGGATGGCCTTGACTTTTGTTGGATTGGCTTTGATTCCTCTTCTTGAGACAATGAATCCTAGGAGCTTCCCAGAGGTTACTCCAAAGACACATTTCTTGGGGTTTAATCTTACCTTATATTTTTCCAACCGATCAAAGATGACTGAAAGTATGTCCAAATGTGTATTTTTGTCTATTGATTTGCCCAAGAGGCCGTCAACATAATCTTCCACAGTCATGTGCATGAGATCATGAAAGATAGTAGTCATGGCTCTTTGATATGTAGCGCCTGCATTTTTTAGCCCAAAGGGCATGACATTCCAGTAGAAAGTTCCCCAAGGACAAGTAAATTCCATTTTGTGTTGATCCTCAGATGTGATTTTTATTTGATTATAACCAGAGAATCCATCCATCAAAGATAACATCACATGACCTACTGTGAGATCGACAATCAAGTCAATATTGGGCAATGGAAAGTCATCCTTAGGACAAGCTTTGTTGATATCTCTGAAATCTGTACATATTCTAATGCTATGATCTGGTTTGCTGATAGGTACTAAATTGGAGATCCATTCAGGATAATCAATTGGGTGTATGAATCCGACATCCAATAATTTCTCAAGCTCTGCTTTGACTAATAATGCCACTTGTGGATGCATCTTTCTTAATTCTTGTTTCATTGGTTTTGCCCCCGGTTTAACTGTCAAATGGTGCATTACCAAATCTGGATCTAATCCAGGCATATCAACGTATGATCATGCAAAATTGATTTGTCATTCTATGAAGAAACTTATGAACTTTGATCTTTCTATCTCTGTGAGAGATTGTGCCAGAAATATGTTGTGTGGAACTTCTTCTGTGCTAATGTTTGTTTTGATAGTCTCCTCTACCAACATGGATGGCTTTTCCTCATATGATGCTGGGAGAATGTCGAGCCTTCCATCTTCGAGTGCCTTTGAGAGGTTTTCGCCCTCAGATACGTCCTTTCTTTTTACTTTTTTGGGGTCAGACAACGCCACAATGTGGTTTTCACCATAAGACCCTTGATTTGTTTTTATTTTTATATTTTTGTGACTGGAAGGCCCAACACCCTCACCAAAATATGCCACGCTGTTGAGTTCTATAGTGTATCCCGCTTTATGGTCCCTAGGGGGAAGATCATCTTGTATGCCAAGATAGTCAATAAAAGCTTCATCATTTTGGAATGTGTCAAACTGTGCAAGTCCTTCATGGTCCCAGTCAATAAGTTGGTGGTGAACAAGGGGAAGGCCTTTGATGTCTTCAAAGTTAGCGGGGCTAAGGGTGAAGATGCAGTTATATTCGGGTATGTCAAGGTAGTTATCGAGGTCATCATTGGCACTCTCCTCATTTGTCTCGATCATGAATGAATCCAAATTGTCATCACTAGTAGTGCATTCTGGGACAGGTGTCCTCATTCTATGTGATTTCGACCTAGAACCTAGAGGCAAGGACTGTGTGGGATCCTCCGCGGTTGTTTCTTGACCAACTTTGAATTTTATATAAAATTCCTCTTCTTCTGTGGGTTCACTTGGTTCTCTGAATGTCTCTGTGAGCTCATAGTCACTGGCAGATTTGTCTGAACCCCATTCCCATTCATTGGAGTCTGTAGAATAGTGATTTTCTTGTTGAATTTTGGCAGCTTTGATTTGTAATGCTTCTCCTATCTTTCGAGTGTGGACCTTAGAAGTCATGAAACCAAGTCCTTTCGAGCGCTTATTTTTGAATGTCAATTTAGGTTGTAGAGGTTCGATGATGCCTTCCTTTCTTAAGCCAAGAGGGCTTTTGCCACCATACCCAAATCTTTGTAGGATCTTGAATCCTTTACCATATTTCTCACATGGTATGCTAATATGATCTCGTGTATCATTTTCAGGGTCTTTGTAAAGCATTTTGTATAATTCTTCTTCTTCCACTTCACCCCATCTTTGGAAGATAGAAGGATCCCATTTGAGTGTAATGATATTTACCCATTTAGAAGGATGTGGTCATCCATATTCCTTTGGTGAATTTATAACTTGTTGTAAGCACATGGTGTGATTCAAAGTATATTCACCCATGCCCTTGTCCTGATATTTCCCTTTAAGCTCACCTTGTTTTGATGTCGAAGGTTTTAGTGATTCAGGATCAACATATGCAGAAGAAGGGACAACCTCCCTATTACTTGGAATGATCGCCTCGGTTTTTGGTCTTAAGTTATTGCAGTATATGAATGGATTAGGATCACCATTAACTGTTATTTCAACTCCGTTGTGGGGAAACTTAATGCATTGGTGATATGTAGAAGGGACTGCCATCATTTCATGAATCCAAGGACATCCTAGCAATATATTGTATGTGAGATCCAAGTCTAGGACTTGACAAACCACATCCTTTGTAACTGGCCCAACTCTGAGAGGCAAGATCACTGTACCTTTGGATGAACGTTCTTCATCATCATATGCTTTGATGGTAATTTTGTTTGTAGAATTCACAGCTTTGTCTGAATATCCCAATTGTTTAATAGTGTTCAATGTACAAATTTTTAGACCAACTCCTCCATCTATCAGGACTCATTTTATTCAATGTTTGTGTAGGAAGGCTTCAATGTGTAACGGTGCATTATGTGGCTAGCTTACAGAGGTGTCATCAGCTTCTGTGAATGGTGGAGGAGCACCTAGGCACAAGAGCACTACTAGGAGGTACATTTTCAATAAAGGAAGATTGGAAGACAATCAAGTCATTTTTTATATTGTTATAATGTTACTAAGGTCAATGAACCAACATATGTAAGGCTATAAAGCCAATTTGCAAAAGTTGTCCACTAGAGGCCTAGATTGGTCAAAAGGTCAAAATTGTATAAAAGGCCATGAGAATGTTAGAAAGTATGTAAAAGGCATTAAATAGGTCATTTGGACATGTATTTAATGTTTTTATAAATCCATGAAGTCATTTGTGCAAAAGTGTAAAAGTTGTCAACTTGACAACAAAATGTTGTCAAACAAAGTTGCAAAAATGCAACAAAAGTTGAAAAAGGGGTTAAAAGTTGGTTATGAGAGGTAGTTGTAAGGTAAAAACTGACCAAGAGTCTATAAAAAGGAATTGTATGGTCATTCCAAAAGAAAAAGGGAAGAAAGGGAATAAAGGAGAACATTTTGGATACATTTTGGTGCATTCTACTATTGTTATTTTGATTGGCTTTCTAGTTTGTGTGTTGGTTCCAGGCCTTGTAAGACCATGTATGGCCTAGAAAACTTTGTATATGTATAATGGATAGTTAGATATGTGAATTACCTTTCTTTTCATTTTTGTTTGGAGTGATTATGTTTAGAAATGAAGAAGTTATGGAATTTTTGGTGAAAGTTGTTAGTTGCATATTTGATATTTCCTAAGAACAATCATGTTGCAGTGTATGGTATGAACTCATATGAGATTTTTAAGACCTATAAATAGATTTATTGGAAATATATGTGAATCATATTTCTTTTCCCTCTGGTCTGAGTCATTTTTGTTTATATTTGTGGAAGTTATGAAGATTTTGGTGAAAACTAGTTTTAGACCATCTTCAATGGAGTTGCAGGCAATGGTTTATCTTTATATAATGATTAAACCATTGGAAAATTTAATGGATTGAATATTATGAAATTAAATCCATAAATGGTTCATGTGAAATTGGTTTGGGATCATTTTGGTTTGTTGTTTGAAATATGTTTGATGCCCTAGGCGGACTGGGCATGCACATGATTTGTTTGGGACAACAAAAATGGGTCTCAATGCAGCGGACATAACTTTTAATCTAAACATTGGATGTGGCTAATTTTTGGATATGTTGTTTTTAATTCAGTTATTCAGGGTCTGACTAAAGGGATTGAGGTTTTAAAATCTGGTTAGAAAGTTATAGACCTCTGTGTACAGGTCTATCCAAAGGGACAGCAAGTTGGCAAGTTTGATACCTAGATTAAGTTTATGTTTTCTTGATTGATTGATTGTTGAACAATGATGAAATATGCCTCTAATGAATTTTTATAATTATTAAAATATGGATGGATCAATATGATCCTAGAGTTGTGATTGGTTTTCTAGGATGCTCTGCATCAAAATCTTCACAACTTCCACAAATATAAACAAAAATGACTCAGACTAGAGGGAAAAGAAATATGATTCACATATCTTTCCAATAAATCTATTTAGAGGTCTTAATAATCTCATATGAGTTCATACCATACGCTGCAACATGACTGTTCTTAGGAAATATCAAATATGCAACTAACAACTTTCACCAAAAATTCCATAACTTCTTCATTTCTAAACATAATCACTCCAAACAAAAAGGAAAAGAAAGGTAATTCACATATCTAACTATCCATTATACATATACAAAGTTTTATAGGCCATAAATGGTCATAAAAGGCCTAGAACCAACACACAAACTGGAAAGCCAATCAAAATAACAATAGTAGAATGCACCAAAATGTATCCAAAATGTTCTCCTTTATTCCCTTTTTTCCCTTTTTCTTTTGGAACAATCATACAATGCCTTTTTATAGACTCTTGGTCAGTTTTTACCTTACAACTACCTCTCATAACCAACTTTTAACCCCTTTTTGAACTTTTGTTGCATTTTTGCAACTTTGTTTGACAACATTTTGTTGTCAAGTTGACAACTTTTACACTTTTGCACAAATGACTTCATGGCTTTATAAAAATATTCAATACATGTCCAAATGACCTATTTAATGAATTTTACATACTTTCTAACCTTCTCATGGCCTTTTATACAATTTTGACCTTTTGACCAATCTAGGCCTCTAGTGGACAACTTTTGCAAATTGGCTTTATAGCCTTACATATGTTGGTTCAATGACCTTAGTAACATTATAACAATATAAAAAATGACTTGATTGTCTTCCAATCTTCCTTTATTGCAAATGTACCTCCTGGTAGTGCTCTTGTGCCTAGGTGCTCCTACACCAGTGAATGCAAGGGAGTGTGGAACAGAAAGGTATCCCACCATGGCTTGAAACTGGTCCATGTTCAAATCAGTAGGAACAGGCGTATCTCTCAAGATTTTGTCAAGAATGGCCTTATGTGCAGGGGATATGCGTAAGAGCTCAAGGATGGAGATAAGTGTAGGTGTCTTCCCTAACTATTCTACAAGGTCATACTTAGGTTTGATTGATAAGGAAGTTGTGTTTTTGGCTGGAGCACCTTGCAAGGTGAATTACCTCGACGAGTAGTAACATTACATTCAGAGGTAGGTTCGGAAGAAGATTCGATGCCTTTTAGGACAATCTTAGGTCTTTGGGTAGAATTCTCAAGCATTTTGTCCTTGATGATAATGGTAGAGATGTAATTGTCCATTGAAATGTGATTGATAGTTGAATCATAGTTATAAGATGCTCTGGTATAGTTGGTTTGGTCATCTGTGGCTTTAGCTTTTCCCTTGTCATGTTTTGGGAATGGTTCCTTAAACATCTCATGTTCTTGATTGGATGAGTGTCCTTCAATCTCAATGTCACCTCTATCTTTGAGATCTTGTATGATGTTCTTCAGTCGATGACAATTTCCTATTTTATGTCCCTTGCTTTTATGAAATTCACAATACTCATCATCATTCCACCAATTTGGTTTTACCTTTGGCTCATATGGAGGCAAATCTAGAATTGTTATTATTTTGTTTGCCACTAGCTTTTTGAAAACTGACTAAAGTGGTTCTCCCAATGGGGTATACTTCCTTTGTGACTTGGAAGTTGTTTGAGTATTCACTTGATTTTTTGCAGAGCTTGATCTAGAAAAAACAATTTTGGGTCGTATTGTATTGGCATCAACAACACCATCATTGATTGTGTTTTTGTTTTTATTCCAAAATCTTGGCTTGTCTTTTCCTTTATAGTCATCTTTGTTTTCCTTGAATATCTTAATGACTCCTTGTTCAATTAGGACCTTTTCTATCGCTAAGCCTTTTTCAATGGCGTCCTTGAAGGTGGACAAACAAGCTTTTCTTAGGTCATAACCAATGTCTTTGTTAACATTCTGAGTGAACATTTCTACCATTTGTTTTTGTGGAATTTCACAAGAGCATCTGCTGGCTAAATTCCTCCATCTTTGTAAAAATGATGAAAAAGACTCTCCATCCTTTTTCTTGGTGTTGCACAAAGTAGTGACTGATATGTTTGTCTCTATGTTGTATGATAAATGTTGGATAAATGCCTCTGCTAAGTCACCCCATGACTTAATTCCAGGTGGGAGTTGGGAGAACCATTCCATAGCTTGATCACCTAAGCTCTGTGGGAATAATCTCATCAAATATGTCCCTTCTGCTGCTACTTCAATGGAAGCTATGAAAAATTGTTTGATATGTGCTTTAGGATCCCCTTTTCCTCTGTACTTATCAAACTTAGGTGTCACGAAATGTGTAGGAAAAGGAGGCATTGGAATGCTCTTGTCAAATAGATAGGGACATATATCTCTCATTATGTAAGTTGGCTTCGGTGTATTTATGTCCTCCATTTTATTTTGTAAATCCTTAATTTGTTGTTCCAAACTGTTCTTAGGTGGAGACCGACTTCTTGGACCATACCCCATGATTGAGGCACCGGGTGGAGGAGGAGCATGTTGCATATATGGATGATATTGATCATACACATGTTCATATGGAGGAGGTCTATAATGATGCTACATATAAGGACCACTTGGTATAGAGTCATGACGAGGAATGGAATATCTGCTTTGTCCATGTATACCATACTCTATAGGCATTTCTTGAGTTTTTTCTAGTGTGTGGCCCCCAAATTTGATGCGGGGTTTCCTTGTGTCCAAATTTTGAGCATGCCTTTGAATATCCAATTGCTTTGGTGGTTGGTCCTTAGCATTGGTATGTGATTGAGTATACTTTTCTGCATAAGACTTCCATAATGGTCTGTGAAGGTGAGTATCATATGCTTGACCATGTGTGTATGGGACCTCTGGTTTTTGAAACAAAGACGATGGTGATTCAGGCACAAGATGTGGTCCTCTATTGCCTCCACTATTAGGCCTCATTTGATCCATGTTGAGTTGAGGTTGTTGCAAAGGTCGATTTTCCATTATTTGAGACATGTCAAAATCATGAGGAATCTTGGCTCCACTTTGTGCCAACACTTGTAAGAAATATTGTTTATCTCTCCTCATTATTTCCTCAACCAATCAATTGAAACGGGGATCCATAATGGAGTCTTCCACTTCTGCTGAATGTACTGAAATGTTGTCCATATTGTCATTGTGTGTGTAATTGTTATTTGCTCGATGTTTTCAACATTTGGAATGTTTCTATAGGCATCCATGTCAGGTAATGTAGTATGATCAGAATTGAAAAAGATATCATTGTCATACTCATAAGAACTCATGTTTGCGGACTCTTGAGCCTCTTTAGTTTCTCTCCTAGATTTTTGGGAACAGATTTCAACCATGAACTAGGTATTGACCAAGATGTGTGAGACTAGATGAAAATGGAAAGAGTATGGAAGACCAAGAGTTGGATGGAATGTAAATGAATCTGAAGTGTACTTGCAATGTCCAAAGTGTAAGACCAAGTATGTATGTAGTAGAGTAGGTGTGGCTTCCAAAGAGATGATAGTTTCTCTTGATGAGGTAAGTTGACCTTGACTCTAAGTAAGACCAAATGAGACCCAAAGGTGATAGACCTTGATGAGGGACCACTTAGCAAAATGTTGTTGTATGTAGTGTGTTGACAAAGTATGATGAGGACAAGCAAATGACCTTTTGACTCAAGTTTAGACAAATGTGAATGTAATGTAAGGTGTAAAGCAATGATAGACTTTGTGAGACCCAAAGATAGGTTGAATGCTAGATGAAAACCTAGAGAAATAACCTACAAAGCTCAAGAATTCTGAAACTGATTGCTCTTGTTTGTTGAATTATGGAAGTTTTCAATCCTGAACACAGATGTGCCTGTATACTTCACAGACACGCTTTTTCTAACACAGATGTGGTTCTGTCAAACACAGACAGGATTCTGAGATTTTGTAAATGCAATGTTGCTCAAGAGACTACAGACACGTTTCTCCCCTTCACAGACACGGTTATATGACACAGACGCTATTCTGAAAACTTTGTGTAATTTTTTCAATCTGTGAAGTTACTTATTTTGACCAAATCTGAATGTTTGACTGTTTTCTGTGACAAGAGGACACAGTATTGATGAAGACTCAATGTTTGCAAGTGTTTAGACTCAAAATGACTCAAAAAAGTGTGTTGTTTGATGTAAAATTGTTTTGCATACAGTTGAAGACACAAAAGACAAAATGTTTTGATGTTTGGTCTTGAATGTTTGATTGTTTAAAATAAGTCAAGCACAATTCTTATGGTTGGCCAAGACAATATTTGTTGATCCCACATGGAGTTTCCCCCGAGGCTACGCTATTTAGAGCAGATACTTAGATGCTTGACCCCACTAGCTCCACCCTCAGCACTCACTTCTCAGGGCATCCAAGCATCAGTCCCCATGAAAACTCCTCGTTGCAAAATTTGTAGCTCTACTAAGAACCGTATGTGTGTGGGCCGCTACTAGAGGTATGACCTCCTACCCCAACAACTAGAAGGATTTTTGCTTCTAAAACAAAAAAGGTGCTAGTAACGGCATCCACTCGTGTGGCCATACATGCGGCACTTTCAGCTCTGTAAATACAGAAGGCTCCCAGCCGGTAGGGGTTACGCCCTACAAATGATCAAATAAATTTGATCAAACGGGTTTATGGGGAGACATAGTGTCGGTATGAACTAATCAGCACACGTTATCCATAGTTTTCACCATGAATACAATTGTTTATAGTGGTTCGGAAGAGGTGGGTTTTCCTCACTACCACTTGGGTCATTGTCTCCTCACTAGTAGTCCTAATGACCACACGGGGAGATAGGCCCTCTAAAGATTAAACAAAAAGAGCCTATTGCTCAAGACACAAAAGACACTAGTTCAATTTTAGTGCACCAATTGAAGTGTTTGATAATCTATGAAAGCAAGGCACACAATAAAAAAATAAAATCCTTGCCAAGGTCCTACAACAAAGATCTATTAGTAGTTTGGATTGTTTCAAATGATCACCCCTTCCTACAAGCACACAAGTTAGGTAAATTTTAGATCCAAAAGACTTTGTGAAATGGGGGCCTTCGACAAAAGGATTTTTCTTTCAAGACAAGCTGCACCAATTTTATTAGCTAGATCTAAAAATGTTAGCTCAATATAAACCAAATCTGAAATCCAAATGATGAAAAACCGAATCACCAAAACCGAAATGCAACTTAGACGAACACAGACACAGATATTATTGACACAAATGCTATATAATACGCAAACGTGCCTAGATCTGACACAAGTGCGCCTCCAGGACATAGACGTGGCCCACGAACACAGATGCATCTGGATGGGTCACAGACATGATTCTGGAACAAAAACGCATTTCCTGTAATCTGCAAAAAAAAGAAATAAAATGATGTCGAAGGTGCAGACACGATTCCAGATGTCACAGATGCGACAGAAAATCAAAAACGTGATCCGAAAGTGCGCAAACGTGAAAATGCAGAAATGTTGTCGAAAATGTCAGATCTGCAACTTCAAAGACACAAAATCTACAACAAAGATGTTAAAATGCAAAAGGGACAAGAGTCCCACCAGGCATACCAAAATGTATATGGTGAAAATGGATACAACAATATTGAAAGTCTAAATGAATTCAACCAGAAAACCCTAGCCTAACAACAACAAAGATCCACCATAACATATGAAGATTACCTAAGATAATGCAAATCAAATGAAATCACAAAGATTATACCATCACATGGCCAATAGGGTTTGGGTCTCCATTCTTCCTATCTCCATTGATCTTTTTTGATATATTTGCTCTCAGATTTTATATGTGCATAAGAGCTCAACAAAGAACGGAAATGTGGTTGCAAGTAGGATCACATATGAAAGTGCAAAAGGCATAGTGTAGTCAAGTGTGCGATTGACTTAGGGTTTGATAATGAAAGAAGCATCTCCATATATAGAAGACACTATATGAAATGGAGGGATAAGATTGAGAGGTGTAAAAGAGGTCGGCTATGATTAGAGGGTAGGTAAAGAAAATAATAAAATAATGAGAGGGTAGGTAGTGCATGAATTAAGAGATGAATGACATATGTCATGGGTAGAAAATGAATTAATTAAATAAATAAAGATTTATTTAATTAATAGAAGAATAGGGATCAATTAAATAAATAAGTATTTATTTAATTTAGGAAAAGGATAAATTATATAAATAAAGGTATTTATTTAAATGAGAAATAAGGCTAGAAGAAGATAAATGAATTAATTAAATAAATAAGGATTTATTCAATTAATAGAAGAATTAGGCTAAAATAATTAAATAAATAAAGATATTTATTTAATTAGACATGACAATTTTAGGTGTCTACAACAATGATAGCGATAAACACAATGTTTTATGCTATGCCTATAATAGTGTGTGACTAACATTGTGTGTTATGTATTACTGCAACTATACTTTTTATGAGTCTTCACTCTTGGATGCTCATCATGTTTTTATCTCCACCTAGTACAACTTCTCAGTTGTTGACACCAATGAAAATCTAATGCCAACAATCTCCCCCTTTGGAATTGATGTCAACCTTGATTTTCTCAACTATTGATATCAAAGAAAATCTAATGCCAACAAAGATTTGAGTCATGTCCTTAAATTTATGGATGTGTTATTATCTACCAACACAAATAGATATTTTCTTTGACTTGCCCAAAATGAGAGAAAATTGCCTATGGATTTTGATATATGACTTGTGAAAGAGCCTAAGGTTAATAATATGTCATAGAATCTAGGATCCTCCTCCATACCATATTCTTCTCAATAGTTGTGCATGTTTATGCTGCTAGTTAGCACATCTCACAACACCACTCATGTCACCATGTCTACACAACCCACATATAACTTAAAATTCACTAACCCACTCTACAATGCACCTCCCTTCAATACAACTAATGCAACATATTCCCCTTGCCTCAAAATCAAAACATGTGACCTCCTACATCTCAAGAAAGCACCATTAACACTTCTCAACCCTTGACAATGATAGTTATACCTAAAACTAACACCTCACTTCAATTATATGCATTGAGTAAAAATCAACAACCAACATCACAAGGGGAACCTTCCAATCAAAACACGTATGTACCTTTGCCAAACCAACAATATAATACATTTGTACGTCCATCAAACTAGTCACAAAACACATACATACCTCTGCCAAACCAACAACATAACACATACACAACCCTACCACATTTGACATCTATGGTGGGTTATAACACTTCTTATCATAACCAACATCCTTCAACCAACACGGCTATTCTTTCAACCAAACACTCGTCTATTCCAGCACAAATCGCTTCACGAATCAAAAGAAAAATCTCTTTTCTCAATCTATGCATAACACTCACATTCCAGTAATTCCTATGGAGATCCTTACACAATAGGTTCAAAACTTACAACAAAAAATATAGAACATCCAAGTTGGTGGACCCAAGAAAATATATATGATAGAAGACTTGTGTCCTTATCATTTTCATAGGTCATTATACATGCATCCCTTTCCCCAAACTTTAAAACACCAATTTTTACAAATATAGGGGAAAATGAGACCCTCAAGATCACAATAGAGAATATTTTACCGCTTATCTAGAGGTTGAATGATATTGTAATGTGTGAAAAACTAGGAATTAGGGTTTCACTAAGTAAATCCACTAAATAGCTCAATTAACCAAATTACAATGAAAGAGGGTTGAACCTAATAGATCTAGGCTCAATCTCAATGGGAAAGAGATATTTGGATTCAATTGGTTGGGGTTGATTATCCTCTTTATAATTTGATTTTATAATGTAATTGTAAAATTAGGGTAAAATGATGGATTATTGAAGTGATCTGATAGAAACAGTAACCTACAGATGTCCCACATAGCCTGTTGGATTGCTGGCATTGACAAAACTGGTCAATCTAGAAAACTGGTATATGTGCTAAGGTTTGTCATTGATGTCCAATACTTATCGGTGAAGACACTAATCGGTGAAGTGGTATAGGTAAAGTGGTATTTCATTTCAGTAAGCAATAGTGAATGGAAACAACATTGATATTGAATGATCAAAGGTTACTTCAGCTCAAGGTAACATACATTAAGTCAACCGATCTATCATTAGAGAAGATCGGTCACTTTGGTGTTGGTAAGGTTACAAAAGGTGACTCAGGCAAGAAAACTTGTTTGCTCCAACCAACTGGTAACTCACTAGCAAACAGGGGAGAGACATGATGCTAGCACAACAAAGTGGTAGTCAAAGAATGAACCGGTAAAGTAAGAAGTGTAGTTACATACTGGTACACCAATATGATAGAAGAAAGATAGGCGATCACCATAAATCTTGGAGCAGTGATCGGCCATTTAGTTGCGGTGGCAAAGAATGAGTTGGTAAGCTTGTGTCTACGCTAAATCATTTGTTGGTAAAGCTAACTTTTAGTTATCATGCAGTCAAGCATGATTACATGTAGATTCTCTAGTTTGCATTGATTTGACTGAAATTGACTCAGAAGTTTCTATCCTTGGGAGATGCAGTGGCAGAACTGGTTGAACACTTGGTGGAATTTCTGAAAGATGCACAGAGAAAGAGCGGGAGAGTTTGAATTTGAAATCTTCCAAAATCCTTGATTGATCTGATTAAGGATATGCCTGAACATGTCGACAGAAAATGTATAAAGAGTTATGGAGCTCTTTCTGAAAGTTTTGATCATGAAATTTGAAACAAGGAAATCTTGTTGAAGGTGATCCAAGGTGAAGAGAAGAGTGAGAGGAAGTGCTAAGAGGTATTAGCACAGTTGAGTGTGTGTGTGAGGTAGATCGACTAAGTGCAGAGTCGACAGACAGAGAACCGATTGAATGTAGAACCAAAGGATAGAGAACTGGCTAAGTGCAAAGCTAAAGGATAGAGGACCGACAGAGTGCAAAGCCAAAGGTTAGAGGATCGGAAAAGTGTAGTGCCAAGGGATAGGTGACCGAATAAGTGAATAGCTAAAGGTGTAAGAAGGAAACCGATGTTGTGCAAAGAAGACACAACCGATGTGTATTGAGTGGAATGCATATTGAGATCTAATCAAGCTATTAGTAGCTAATTCAGCAGATCATCCATATGTTGCTTTCTAACAACTGCAACATAAATCCCTTAACTGGGTGGACTTTAATAGGTCCCTATTGCAAAATCCCTTAACCGGGTAACATCTTAACTGATGTTCTAAGTCCTTTAACTAGGCTACCTTTAACAGGGTAAAGGCACAAACCAGCCTTTATCAAAATCCCTTAACCGGGTGGCACCTAATAGTGTCTTTGTAATCTCCTAACATAAATGGCTCTTAACCGGGCATACTCCAGAAGAGTGCAAATTTTGTGAGTTCCTACTCACACCATGGTTTTCTCCCTATTGGGTTTCCATGAGATAAATCCTTGGTATCACTGTCAACATTTCATGCTTGCATATTTTACTTCAGTGATTAAGTATATTGTTGGATCTTAGATGAATGAAGATTTAAGATAAAAGTTAAATTGTGAAATTTTGATTCAGTGTTGATTCACCCCTCCCCTCTCAGCACCGGTTGGGACTAACAATTAGTATCAGAGCATAGGTCCCTAGAATCAGAAGAAGCTTAACCGGCTTAGGGAGAGATTCAAGATGATGTGTAAGGAGGGTCCTAAGTTCTCTAAGGAGAACTACATCTTATGGTGAGGAAGAATGAAACTTTATCTAAGATCCTTAGGTGAACACTACTGGAACCATGTGATCACATAATACAATGAACCTTCAGGGATTCTTACTCCTGACCAGATAAAGGAAAGGCAAGATAATATTGCTGCTATGGATCTGATTGTTAGTACTCTTTCAAATAATGAATTTGCTGAGGGGCAAGATTTAAAAACAACTTTCTAGATATGGAATAAGTTGAAGGCAGTCTATGGGGGAGATCCTCATGTTCAAAAGGCCAAATTAGATAGCCTAAGAGGAAAGAATGATGAGATGAGAATGCAGGAAAGTGAAAATATAGAGCAGTATAACAAGAGGATAAATGATGTAGTAAATTCTATCAAGAATGCAGGAGGAAAACTCGAGGAGGAGGATGTGGTTAGAAAAATACTGAGAACTCTGCTACCACAATATGCCATAAGGGTCTCTGCTATCCAGGAACTCAGATCCTTGGGAACTGTTAGTGTAACTCTTGACTCACTAATCAGTAAGTTGACCACTTTTGAATTGAGTAATTATGATAAGAGCATACTAAAGATTGATGTTGCCTTCAAAGCATCCATGGTGCATACACCCATAAGGAGAAGGAAAGAAACCGGTAGTAGCTCTACTACCAGAACCGTTCATTCTCATGAGAATGACAACCTACTCTCTGAGGAATAGGAGCTAGACGAGATTGAAGCTCTACTGGAAAGAACATTGCCAAGAGGTAGAGGTAAATACAAAGGTAAGTTACCCTTAAAGTGCTTCTCTTGTAATAAGATAGGTCATATTGCTTCAAGATGCCCTGATAATGACAGAGATAGAAAGGACAATTTCAGAAATTACAGGGACAAGAGAAAGAAGGAATGTTATCTTGCAGAAGAAGGAGTCATTGATGAAGAGTCAGAGAGAGATGATGATGATGGCATTGCCTTTGTGGTAGTCAAAGATGACAACATATAGGAGGGAGATATGGCATTGATTTATAGGACAAACTGATGTGGAGAATGGGTGATAGATAGTGGCTGCACTCACCACATGACTGGTGATAGAAGCAAATTCCTCAGCATGGAGGATTGCAATGGAGGAATAGTGAGGTTCAGAAATGATGCCCCATGTGCAGTAAGAGGTAAAGGGTCTATAGCCCTGAATGATAAGACAAATTGTGATGATGTTTTTTGGGTAGAAGGATTAAAGTATAGCTTGTTAAGTGTTGTACAACTTAACAATAAAGGATACTGGTTAGAGTTCAATAAAGGGATATGTAAAATAAATGACAAATTTGGAAGTTTAATTGCCACTGGTAAACAATCAAGAGGCAATTTGTTTCATCTAGACACCACCATAGGTAATTGTCTAGTGGCTAAGGTAGAAGACAACTGGTTATGACACAAAATATTATGTCATGTTATTTTTACAGCATATCTAAAGTCAATAAGGCAAAATCTATAAGAGGTATGCCTGACATAGTAAAACCTGAAAATGCTATGTGCAAAGAGTGTCAACTAGGGAAGTTGACCGGGTCCAGCTTCAGCAGTAAAAATTTCTCATCTGAAAGTGTGTTGGACTTAGTTCACATAGACCTGTGTGGTCCCATGAGAACCAAGACTTTCTATGGAGACTGGTATTTTATGTTATTTGTGGATGACTTCTCAAGAATGATGTGGATTGTATTCTTAAAAGAAAAATCAGAAGCATTTCACATGTTTAAAGTGTTTAAGGCTCGAGTAGAAAGAGGAACCAGTAAGAATCTAAAGTACCTAAGATCAAACAAAGGAGGAGAGTTCACCTCTCAAGAGTTTATGAACTACGATGAGGAATAGAGAATCATGAGACAAATGTTTGCACCTAGAACTCCTCAATAGAATGGAGTTGCTAAAAGAAGAAACATAACTCTCATTGATTGTGCCAGAACTCTAATGATATAGAAGGATATCCCACATACCTTCTGGAGAGAAGCAATAAGCATTGTTGTATACACTCTGAACTGGATACAAGTAAATAAGGGGACAAACAAAATTCCCTATGAATTATGGAGTGGCTACTCACCTAATGTTTGCTATTTCAAAGTATTTGGAAGCAGGCGCTACATTAAAAGGGACGAGTATACTAGAAAATTTGACCCCAAGAGTGATGAAGGAACCTTCTTAGGTTACTCAACAAAGAGAAAGGCATACCAGTGTCTAAACAAAAGGACCAGTAAGATTGTGGAAAGTGCAAATGTCAGAGTAGATGAGTACTCTGAGAAAAATGAACATGACAGTAAGAGTGAACCAGAGGACTATAAAAGGTTCGAGTACAATGTACTGATGAAACCTATTGAAGAAGATCCAGTTGAAGCAACTAATGAAGAAGCCTTTGAAATAGAACCTACACAACCGGTAGAAGAAGCTCCAAGGAGTGAACCGGTATTGGCTAAATATGTTAGAAATAATCACTCTGTAGAAGATATCATCAGTGACAAGGATGCAGGAGTTCTAACTAGAAGAAGAGCAAGAGAGAATGAGTGTATGCTCTCCATTTTTGAACCCAAAACAACAAAGGAGGCTCTTAAAGATGATGACTGGGTCAAAGCCATGGAAGAAGAACTGGAGCAAATAGAGAAAAATGATACATGGACTCTAGTACCCAGACCGGAAAATAAAAATGTAATAGGCACCAATTGGGTGTTCAAAAATAAGATGGATGAAACTGGTAAGGTAATAAGAAACAAGGCAAGATTGGTCTATAAGGGCTATGCTCAAGAAGAAGGTTTGGACTATGGAGAAACCTTCGCACTGGTAGCCAGACTGGAAGGGGTAAAAATTCTATTGGCCTATGCTGCTTATAAAAGGTTTTAAAGTATACCAAATGGATGTCAAATAGACATTCTTAAATGGGGTGTTAGAGGAAGAAGTATACATAGAGCAACCGAAAGGGTTTGCATCTAAAGCTGAGAGGAATATGGTATGCAGGTTGCAAAAGGCTCTGTATTGGCTGAAACAAGCACCAAGAGCTTGGTATGAGAGGTTACACTCATATCTACTAAGCATTGGGTTCAAAAGAACCAGTGATAATAGTAACCTATATCTAATGAGTGGAGATGAAGGAAAACACCTAATTGTTGAGATCTTTGTAGATGACATGATCTTTGGGGGAGATGATGAGATGAGCAGAAGCTTTACAAGACAAATGCAACAAGAATTTGAGATGTCCATGATTGGTGAGATTAAGTTTTTTATTGGCCTACAAGTCTCTCAATTAAAGAGTGGCATCTTTATCAGTCAAACTAAGTACATAAGAGAAATTCTTAAGACTTTCAGAATGGAAGATTGCAAACCTATTGGAACTCCAATGCTCATAGGTTGCAAGCTATCTAAACATGATGAGGCTGAAGAAGTGAATGAGACACTTTACCGGTCCATGATCAGTAAATTACAGTATGCAGTACATAGCAAACCAGACATAACACAAGTTGTTGGCTTGGTTACCATATTTTCTGCAAATCCAAAAGAAACTCACATGATGGTAGTCAAAAGAATATTTAGATACCTAAAGGGGATTGATGAGTATGGTCTCTGGTATCCACACAAAGGAGACTTTAGTTTAAGTGTCTTCATTGATTCAGATTGGGTTGGAAACATCGATGACAGGAAGAGAACCACTGGAGGAGCATTCTTTCTTGGAGAAAGAATTGTATCTTGGGCAAGTAAGAAACAAAACTACATGTTTCAATCTATAGCTGAAGCTGAGTATGTAGCTGCTGCAATTAACTGCACACAGATAGTTTGGATCAAGCAACTGCTCGAAGGAATTCAAGAAAAGGTGGTTGGACCAGTAGTGATTCATTGTGACAACACCAGTGCCATTGACATATCTAAGAACCCAATGATGCACTCCAAAATGAGGCATATAGCCATCAAATATCACTATCTAAGGGAACAAGTTCAAGAAAAGGAAGTGATGTTGGAGTACATACCAACAAAAGAGTAGGTAGCTAATATATTCACCAAGCCGCTACAAAAGGATACCTTTGACTATCTTAGAGGTAAGCTGGGGGTTATGCCCCTCCATTTAGTAAAGTAAGTAAACAGGGTTCTACATCAATTTGGTATAATTTCAAGCTTTTTCAAATGAAAACAACTAGATTGATGAATGTGGACTACTTCAATTAGGGAAATCAGTCTTGTAAGTGTTCAGAATGTACTCTTTGGCATTGTTGTCAAAGGGGGAGATATGTTAAGAGTGTTTGAGCATTGGCAGATATCAGTGACAAGGGGAGATATTCTTCACTTAAAGGGCATAATGACTAGACTATTACAGAGATGAAGAAACATGCATCTAACTAGCCAAAGTTTGAAGTGTTTGCCATCAATGCTAAAGGGGGAGATTGTTGGATTGTTGGCATTGACAAAACCGATCAATCTAGAAAACCAGTATATGTGCTAAGGTTTGTCATTGATGTCCAACACTTACCGGTGAAGACACTAACTGGTGAAGTAGTATAGGTAAAGTGGTGTTGCTTTTTAGTAAGCAATAGCGAATGGAAACAACATTGATATTGAATGATCAAAGGTTACTTCAGCTCAAGGTAACATACATTAAGTCAACCGATCTATCATTTAGGAAGATCAGTCACTTTGGTATTGGTAAAGTTACAAAAGGTGACTCAGGAAAGAAAACTTGTTTGCTCCAACCAACCGGTAACTCACTGGAAAACAGGGGAGAGACATGATGCTAGCACAACAAACCGGAAGTTAAAGAATGAACCGGTAAAGTAAGAAGTGTAGACCGGTACACCAGTATGACAGAAGGAAGATAGGTGATCACCATAAATCTCAGAGCAGTAATCGACCATTTAGTTGTGGTGGCAAAGAATGAGTTGGTAAGCTTGTGTCTATGCCAAATCATTTGTTGGTAAAGATAACTTTCAGTTATCATGCAGTCAAGCATGGTTACATGCAGATTCTCTGGTTCTCATTGATTTGACTGAACTTGACTCAGAAGTTTCTATCCTTGGGAGATGCGGTGGCAGAACTGGTTGAACACTTGGTGGAATTTCTGAAAGATGCATAGAGAAAGAGTGGGAGAGTTTGAATTTGAAATCTTCCAAAATCCTTGATTGATCTAATTAAGGATATGCCTGAATATGTCGACAGAAAATGTATAAAGAGTTCTGGAGCTCTTTCTGAAAGTTTTGGTTGTGAAATTTGAAACAAGGAAATCTTGTTGAAGGCGATCCAAGGTGAAGAGCAGAGTGAGAGGAAGTGCTAAGATGTATTGGCATAGTTGAGTGTGTGTGTGTGAGGTAGATCAACTAAGTGCAAAGTCGACAGACAAAGAACCGACTGAATGGAGAACCAAAGGGCAGAGAACTGGCTGAGTGCAAAGCTGAAGGACAGAGGACTGACAGAGTGCAGAGCCAAAGGTTAGAGGATCGACAGAGTGCAGTGCCAAGGGATAGGTGACCGATTGAGCGAATAGCTGAAGGTGTAAGAAGGAAACCGGTGTTGTGCAAAGAAGACACAACCGATGTGTATTGAGTGGAATGCATATTGAGATCTAATCAAGCTATCAGTAGCTAATTCAGTAGATCATCCATCTGTTGCTTTCTAACAACCACAACATAAATCCCTTAACTGGGTGGACTTTAACAGGTCCCTATTGCAAAATCCCTTAACCGGGTAACATCTTAACTGATGTTCTAAGTCCTTTAACCAGACTACCTTTAACAGGGTAAAGGCACAAACCAACCTTTATCAAAATCCCTTAACCGGGTGGCACCTAATAGTGTCTTTGTAATCTCCTAATAGAGATGGCTCTTAACCGGGTGTACTCCAAAAGAGTGAAAATTTTGTGAGTTCCTACTCACATCGTGGTTTTCTCCCTATTGGGTTTCCATGAGATAAATCCTTGGTGTCATTGTCAACATTTCATGCTTGCATATTTTACTTCAGTGATTAAGTATATTGTTGGATCTTAAATGAATGAAGATTTAAGATAAAAGTTAAATTGTGAAATTTTGATTCAGTGTTTATTCACCCCTCCCCTCTCAGCACTGATTGGGACTAACATAGCCACCAACTGATATCTAGGAAAAATAAGATGTTTAGAAATTTTTCTCAGAAGTTTGGCCTAATATTTTGGGACCAAGTAGCATAGATCCACCCTTGTCCTCTAAATTTTTCATCATTGAAAGTTGACTTGTTCCTCATTGTTGACTCTATCAGATTTCTCGAGTACAACTCTAAACTTATTTCCTGCACACATAAAGAAAGGGAAAGATATTAGGGATAGGGATTTGCCTTAGTTCAAACCCCAGTTTTGGAATTAACCGTGAATGAAATAATGCAAATACTAAAATAATTGTTAAGGAGATATACCTCAAATCTGCAATTATTGATGATGATGAAAGGCTCTTTTAATATAATCACAAATATTGAATGTAATGGCATGACAAACACATGAACATGAAAAACCCTAATCACGCACACATGCTTGCATGAAGATTGATGTAAGTTTTCTCCACAATACTAGAATGATGAATATGCAACCTTGAATGTTTGAAGATGCTTCATAATGAATGCTTCACAAATGCACGAATAGTAGGGATGGAGTCTTAGATTTACAATGAATTGATAAGATGTATTTATATAGGGTTACCAAGGTAATTTACCAATTAGGCCGACCTCCCATGGTTAGGTGTAGCTTGAGGAATCAAATTCTACTGAGGAGATATATCACCTACCTCATTTTAAATTGGGGCTCCTTTGAGAGGGACCTGGGTGTTTTGGGGTGCCCTGGTCCAAACCAGGGAGTTCCACACCCTAGTCCTTGTACAAATAGGACTAGAAAAAATAGCCAAGGGGGAGGGTATCCCATGGTAGGACGCATCGAAGGGTGTACATGACATCAAAGTTGGATAATAGGGTCATATCGGACATAGAGGGGGGATGAGGATAGGACATGCTAAAGTAGGAGCAAAAAAATAAGGTCTAAATTAGACATGTGACAATTTACAATGCTACACTTAGCACCCACTTTAACAAGAGTGTGAGCCTATGCAATTACTTGTGGTAAAGTAGAAAGTTGAGAGAGAGGATAAATTAGGAGCATGATCACAAGGAGATAAGACATCACTAATTTTGAAAAACCAAGCCCCCAATCTTACAATCTTAACTCACATAATCTAATGCAAGGACACACAAAACAAGACAAAGAAAAAAAAGGAAAACAGAGAAAAACAAAGACAAATGACTCACAACACAAAACACAAAAAGGATTCAAGTCAACTAGGTGAAGAGACCTCAATAATTAAAATGTCTTAACTACTAACATTAGTTGGAATGCTATCACAAGAACACAAGTGATCACATAAAAAGTGAATGAGCATGCATGAAATGATGAACCATGATCTTCCAATAGAAAAGCTATGAGCTCATGGGGAAGATAAAAGAGAGAGGACATGGATGCCATGGGTTCGTTGTGTTTTTCTAGGTGATCCATGTTGGGGAGGAGAGTCAAAATAGTCTAGCTGTGTTTTTCTAGTTCCACTCATCCTACTGCATATGTTGTTGTCTGATTTTAGGAGTTAAGAATCTCATATAAGACTTTGTTTTGTCTAGTTTAGAGCATGCAACAACCTGTATAAGACATGAAATAAAAATGCAAACATGTCTAGTTTTGGGTGTGGAGTATCTCATGTTGGCAAGAGGCATTGAGTTGATGATCAAATGTTGTCATTGATGGAAACTTGTGTCAGATGGTAACTTGAGTCAGATATCCAATCCACAACTCATGATTCATTTATTTTGGAAGATTTCTTGAGGTTCTACGAGGTCTGATAAGAAGAACAATGTATCCAATAGAGTATGTAGTTTGGTGGTCAACACATTACTTTGGTTGAGTATTTTTCTTTGTAGATTTGGGAGATGTGTTGTGGATATCCAATTACCTTATTCCATGTTTGTGACCTCCGGTATTAAGTTTGGTGTGGTTTGAAAGATCTGGTAGACATATTTTTCTGGTAGATAGTGTTTTGGTGAAGTAGCATGTGAAGATTCGTTGTGCGGATCGTGCAGAGTAATTTTAATGATTGTTTGTGTGTTTGAGGTCAATGAGACGACATATGGGATTCATGTGGATATCTTGTTTTGGTCCATCTAGTTGTTTTTGGATTGGTTTAAGCCGACTTGGGTAACACTTTTCATGTTGTGTGTTATGCAATCTTTTGGCCAACATGAAATTGATTTAACTTGATGGTGTGGATATATTAGTCTGATTGATATGATCATTTGCAAATTTACATATGTTGATGGTGATGTAAGAAGCATTTATAAGCTATTGTGTAAAGTTTCGCATGCATGATCGAGAGACTTCTGATCCGGTATATGTGCATAAGAGAGAATCCTTGAGAAAAAAATAACTTCACACAAGGAATGACATAATATCATAAGAAAACACCACTCAACAAAGGAAAAGTGGATCCTTATAAAGGGTAGGAAATATCAATGCCCCCCAAGCATGGAGACAATAAGAAGGATTACACAACCTTTAAGGAGAGATTTATTCATAATAGATGTATCATTTGAAGAAAGGAATAGATATTAACCAAGGACATGTACTTTCATGAAGGATATTCTATGCAAGAAAGGACATCATGTTATGCAAAATGTAACTCTAAAGAAGAGGTAATCTTCAAAGGGAAATAGAGAATTGAATATTATATATTTTCCTTGTCCCCCAAGTGAGGAAACAAGGAAGAACCTATGTTGTTGCCCCAAGATAATTGTTATTGAAATAGAATCACCATTTATGAAAAAGAGCCCGCAATGAAGTTAACTACTAGTGTCATAAGGTGAGGAGCAACATGATAGGGTGAATGGAGTGTTAAGGCACTACCTCTTTACCAAGAAAAAGTGCAAGATCGGTTGTAAGAGCTATGTGAGCTCAATCATGTTGGTCTTAAACAAATGTTTTAAAGGGTTTATAATTTGTAAGAGAATTAGAATAATTGTGATGAAAAAGATAATGTTAAACACCTTCTTATGCTTATAAATTTAATTAAGTCTAATGAAAGGAAAAACAACATTCTTGTCATACTTCAATCTCCAAAAGATTCTAGTAGCTAATTTCTCTTGATCATCAATAGGAGTAGGTATTTTCTCTTGAGATGTAGGACAAGTTTTGCTAGAGGGAGGATGATTGTATTATATGATTTTGATAGTTCCATTATATATGAGTTCTTGTATTCCCTTTTTAAAATCAGGACAATCATTTCCATGATGATAATGAGTTTGACGATATGAGCGAAAAGGATTGTTTGAGGAAGAAACACCTTTATATGAATGATAATTTCTATGTCTTGCAACATACTCCTTAAAATTTAAAATTTTAACATATTCTATAGGTGAATGATGAGGATGTCCTAGACCTTTGATACCCTCTTGTCAAGGAGGTTTTATAGGGATTGTATTCTTTGTTCATCTTTTCCAAGTCCTTGCCCCCTATAATCTTGTTATGAGATTATGTTATAACCACTCCTATAAAAAAAATTAATTGTGAAGAAGAAGGACCATTATTATGAATCTTTTTAAATTTGTAGTGCAAGGACACATGGAAGGATTGAAGGGAGAGTTAGATGAAGAAGGAATAACTTTTTTAGTAATTTTCTCCTTTCTATCATCATTATTCATATCGTCTTTGTTAGGTTGGGAAGGGAGGTCCTTATCATCTAAGGATTCATCTTGGCTTAATGTTATATGTGAGGAGATAGGTCATGAATAAAATGCATAACATCATCTTCCCTACAAATATTTTGACTAAGATAAGCTCTAGGAGAATAAGGAGAATCTAAAGGGATTGGGAAACCAACATTTTGATCTTGATCCCCTTGCACTAGAGTATGCCTATGAGAAGAGGATGGTGTCATGTTTCTCTTCAATGCTTTCTCCCCATTATAGAGACCATTTATAGGAGTATCAAATTTTTATTCACATTCGATTCCCTAAGAGAGGTACAAGTGTTAATTTTAATAATGGCATCTCTAGGATTATCATTGTCTACAAAAGCCTCTATGTGATCTACACATGTAATGCATGTTCTTAAAAACAGTGTCATAAAGCGATACATAACATGGATTAAAGCTTTGAGATATGATTTGCAAGTAGGAAATATCTTAGAAACCCTAAAATTGTAAAAAGCAAGAGTACTATGAATGAAAAATGAAAGAAGCCATTATATATAACATATGATTGTGATAAATGTAAGTAAAAAGAAATATAATCATATGTGAAATAGAAAAAAAATTATATTTAGTAAGTTTCATTATGAGTGCCTAAAATCAGATTTGAAAATATAAGTGAAAAATTATGCAACCTACAAGACAAAATAAGGAATATAAATTAGGGTTTCTATGAGATTAGCCACTAAATTTATGTAATTATGATCTATGAGAGAAAAATTTATTTTTCAAATGCCTAAAAATCAGATCCAAGACCACAAAAAAAAATAAGCATGCAAGGAGCCAGGTTAACCAAAATGCAATGTATGGAAAATTAGGAATTAGAATTTCACTATGAAAATCCACTAAATAGACCAATTAACCAAATTAGATTGAAAGAGGGTTGAACCCAATAGATCTAGGCTTAATACAAATGGGAAAGAGACTGAAATTCTATTTAGATTCAACTAGTTGGGGTTGATTGTCATCTTTCTAAGTTAACTTTTTAATGTAACTATAAAATTAGGGTAAAATGAGGGATTATTAAAGTGATCTAATAGAAATTGTAAGCTAAAGATGTCCCACAGAGCCACCAATTGAGATCTGGGCAAAATAAGATGTTTAAAACTTGTTCTCAGAAATTCGGCTTGATTTTTTGAGATCGGGTTGCACAAATCCACCCTGGTCCTCTGAATTTGCCACCATTGAAAGTTGACCTATTTGTCTATGTTGAATCTACCAAATTTCTTGAGTATAGCTCTACACCTAATTCCTGCACATAGAAAGAAAGGGAAAGATGTTAGGGATAGGAGTTTTCCTTGGGTCAAACCCCAGTTTTGGAATTAACCATGAATGAAATAATGCAAATATTGATTTATAAATGTTAGGGAGATATACCTTAGATTTGCAACTATTGATAATGATGCAATGCTCTTTAAATGTAATCACAAATGTTGAATGTAATGCCATGACAAACACATGAACATGAAAAACCTTAATCACACACACATGCTTGCATGAATATGGATGTAAATTTTCTCCATAATGCTTGAATGATGATTATGAATCCTTGAATCTCTAAAGATACTTGATAATGAATGCTTTGATGATGCACGAATAATAGGGATAGAGTCTAAAATCTAAATGAATTGATAGGATGTCTTTATATAGGGTTCCCCAGGTAATTTAGCCATTAGGCCAACCTCTAACAATCATGTGTAGCCTCGAGAATCAAATGCTATTGGGGAGCTATAGAACCTATGCCATTTTAAATTGAGGCCACTTTGGGAGGGACTAGGGCATTTTGGGGTGCCCTATTCAAAACTAGGGCATTCCATGCTTTGGTTCTTCTACAAATAGGACCAAAAAAAAAATCTAGAGGGGAGGGTATACCATGGTAGGACCCACCAAAGGGTGTACATGACAGTAAAGTTGGATAATAGAGTCAAATCAAACCTAGAGAGGGGATGAGGATTGGAGACACTAAAGTAGGAGCACAAACATGAGGTGTAAATTGGACCAATGATAATTTACAACTCCAAAGATATGTACCTTTATGAACCTCTTCCATTGAAGTCTTGAAGGACAATCCATGGAGTGATTTTTGCACTTACCATATGGCATACAAACTTGGAATGAACTAGCTGAGAAGTTCATCATGTATTTCTCACATAATATAGAACACAGAATGAAAATAATGGATCTTTGCACAACCAAACAAAAGAATGAAGAAAGTTTTGCTTCATTCCTGCAACAATGGAGAAATCTCAAAATTAAGAGTCCATTTCCTATACTTGAGAAAGAACAATTCATTGACAACTTGAACTGAGAGATGATGTTCGCCTTATGAATGCAATGTCTAGACATGTTTGATTAGGTGATATACAAGGGAATTATGTTTGAAAAGGCCCTCATCACTAAGGGATATATAAATATTTACAAAGAGAATAGCAACAACTACCCCAATTCCAACAATGCCAATCCAAATTTTAGTCACATAACAAATGATGGAATCGTAGATACCCAAGTGATCAACAACACCAAATCCCTCATTTCCTTGAAGGAATTTTCCAACACACCAGTAAATAACCAAGTCACAATAATCAGTCATCTTTAAAGAAATACATGTACAATCTAATACACTCATGCTTCCTAAAATAAAATAGTACGAGCCTGGGCATTTCAAGCCTACATGGTGGAACGATAATGATTTTTGTGAGTACCGTAGAACAAAGGGACACAAAACTTCTAATTGCTATAGACTGAATTTTTTTATCTAAGATCTCATTGATCAAGGAAATATAGAAGTTGAGATACCATCAGGATCTACAAATACTAACCACACAATTTTCATAGATCCTTTACAAAACAATGTGGTAAATCCTTTGACTTAGGTAACAAACATGACAATATCACCAATTACATTAATGTTATCTATGAATACCCTATTAACCACATGCAATGGTCTAACAATCACGTCTCCACCATTACTATAAACAAATAGAATTTAAATTTTTTTTGTCACAACCCACCATTTCAAAGTGACCCTATAAGGGGCCACTTGAAACCACAATCATCCACTTAGTACAACCTTTAGAACACCTAGGTAAAATGTGTTGAAGAAAGGGAAGGAATGAGAGAGGGGATGAATCAATTTAAACCAAAATTAATATAACACATAAACAATTAACCAACAACACAAATCCAAAACATCAACACCAATATTTTCTATGTGCAAAACCCAAACAAGAGAAAAACATGGTGAGCACTTACCCAAAAAATACATCCACTATGTATATTAGATTACAATGAAAGAGTTCAATGCTTTGGGCTTGCAGACCAAGGATATCTACTCTTGGAGAAAGATACAAAAATTGCTTGTAAACTTGATGCTATCTACAACAAGGCAAGATACAACAAATTGATTTTAAAAGAAGGATCTCTTGATCTTGAAGCTATCCTTGAACTCTACATCAAGCGACCAACATCAACACACACAACTTAAACCTAATTTGTCAATACACAATCTCATACTTTTGCCATAGTCTCAAATTACTTGCATATCATTTGAACAAAACTCTTCTTCTATTCTCTTCACTAAATTTTGCTCACTATCCTCACATCACATTCTCTGCCTCATAATTCCTCTCCTACGCTTACACACAACTAAAACACATACATTCTTTATATACAATATAGATCATCAAGACCTAAATGAAGTCGTCTTGAAACAAAAATACACCTTCTAAACTAGTAACACACACGTTGATCCACTTCAGGAGAAAGAGAGGGCCAAAACACATCCACCTAAGATCAATCCACTTATCTGTAATCACGGGAAGATAACTCACAACATTCCAACATGCAACATGTCCATATAGATAATTAACAACCAAAACATATTGTCCAATGAAAATTACTCCTATCCAAATCTCCACATGCCACGATGAGACCCATAACACATCAAATTACCTTCTGCAAATCGTATCCAGACCAAAACATAGGTGTAGTGTTGTAAATTGGACACCCCTAATTAGGGTTGTCTAATTCCATGCTTAGGTTAGCACCCGCCTTTTTGTTTCCCATTGCATTTTGCACTTTTCAAAGTTCCTTTAAGCATTTAATTATTAATTTAATTAAATCTAAGGTCCTCTCTCATCAATTCATTTATTATAAAATTGGGCCCTTATCCCTAAGTGCACCCCTTTTTATTCTATTTTAATTGATCTTGATAAAGTCTTATTTCCCATCTTCAAGGCACATTTTCACATGTTTAAGCATCTTTTATTGACCTATTGTGCTGGATTTGACTTTTGATGAATAATGATGAACAGTTAGAACCAAACTGGTACTGAGAGGGGGGGGGGGGGGGTTGAATCAGTACAGACAAAAACTTTCCCTAAACCGCTTTGGTAGCAAAGACTGTACTCAACTGGTAAACAGTATCACTAGTCTAAATCAGGACACTACCGGTAACACACAGTGAGACTATGAAGGACCTAAACCGGTAACACTTAGATCATCACACAACCTAATATCTTATTTCCACTTCACCCATATGCATACACAATTAATTTACCATCAGAAATATAATAGTTTCTAGTTCAACATGATTTACCACTTTGACATAAAACACTAAACCATCACATGAAAGGCATCACACATGACACACTTATTTTTCACGTGGAAACCCAACTGGGAAAAACCATGGTGGGGATGAATACCCACTCTGTTAGGAGCCTAGTCTGGTTAAAGACTATTATAATAGGTTCTGCTAGGAACTGATCCTACTAGGAATCACTCGGTTAAGGGATGGCTAAAATACCCGGTTAAGGGTTAAACCCTGCTAAAGGTTACCTTGTTAGAGGATTTTAAGAGCTCAGTGATTTTGAGTCACCCTGTTAAAGGATTTACAGCAAGCCGGTTAAAGCTACCCTGTTAAGGAATTTTCCAACTGTTGAAGTGTTTAGAGGTCAACACGTATTACAATTATCTGGTAACAACACTCAATGCCAATGTAGATCCGCTTTAGTTCCTTCCTTCTGCAATCACACTCTGTAGGTATCTACTCTCTTATCTGGTCTGGCAAGAATCACGTATCTCTGCACTAGGATACACACACACACACAACATTTGCCAACAACCTCAAAATGAAAAACAACATTGACCTTATAGAAAATAGATAGGTCGGTAGCATAAACCCTAAACCCTAAACATTTAGGTTAAGCAATTCAGTCGGTTCAATCTTGACCATTGAATACATTGCATTGAATACAATAGTATTGAACAAATCTCCAGACATTTTCCAACGTTTGTTCTTTGCCACTTCAGGAAGCCGATAACTCATCACGTGCTCTCCACTATTTACAGAGACTTTGCACATTCCTAAGGTAGATAGGATCAATCTCCATGCAAGATCCTCAAGGAAATCCTTCACATGCACAAGGCAGACATGGCAACACTTATCTAATCTTCATTACAATGCTAACTAATCACAAGATGTCATCGGTTGAATCACACAATCTTGGAATGCATCAACCAGAAACCCTGAAGCTGAAACTACCAACTGGTAGTCATGCCAAATGAAACCCCGATACAAAACTTCCATATACCGGTTCTCATTCCAACATACCGGTTCACCTTGAACAAACATACCACTTCACTTTTTCACAAATACCAATTTACATCATCATACCAGTTCTCTTGCCAGTTTGCTTAGTACAACATACCGGTTCATACTTCAGCATATTGACATCAATGACAACATACAATATCATCATGTCATCATGCTTTGCACATATGCCAACAACTTTATGGTAACCATATCTTACATCCCTTTGGAAAAAGTGAACTGGACCATAATGATACCATTCTAGTCCTGAGTTTTTCTCCTTGAATTTTGGGACCTTAATTTGGCAGTATTATAATGTTTAATTCCTACTTTTTGTCAATTTTCATCAATTCTAAGTTGGCTTATTATCCAAATTAAATTTTGGGTTTCATATATATAACCTTTTCTTTCCCTCATTTGAGAATCCATTTTCTCTTGCAATTGAAGGAGATCCTTTTGTGAAGTGAAAGTACAAGTTTATGTGAAGTCTTGAATCAATAAATTCATCATTCATGAAGTATTCATCACCCTTTTTCATCAATCATGGAAGCTTAGGAGTTGTTGAAGAATAATAAAGAGATCAATGATTGTTGATTGGTTTAGTATGGTTTCATGTTATTTTCATATCTCTATGTGATTTTTCAGATCTACATGAGATTATAGAGTGCACACACTTTTCAATATTACATTAGTTATTTTTGGAGGTGGAAATCACCAAAAAAGGGTGTTTGACTAAGGAAAAACCCTATATAGTTGCATACACACCATTTTTTAGATTGTAGGCGTAGGTATAGGTTTTCGTTGGAGCTACAAGTTTCTAGGAGATCTTAATCAATAGTCATAGATCTGGATTCAGAATCAAGACCCAAACCTCTGGTACTAGAGCACCCAGTGCCCTGGTCCCCCTCAACTAGTTGTAGATTTTGGTAGTTAAGATCTAGAGTCTTCAATTTGCATATTTCTAGTTTCTAGCCTAGTATAGTGATAGAGACCAAAGTGCCCAACACTCTTGTCCAACTCAATTGATAGGCTCATATTTTAGTATCAGGTACACATTATAATTCCCCTCTCATATCTGTACTTTGTGTCTCAGTTTCACTTTTGTACCAGTCTATTATTTACTATCATTCTAGTTGTTCTTATCACTCCTACTAGCTTAGTTTGTTTGCATCTTTCATTTGACTCATTCCTCTTTCATATCAACAAAGGAATGGAAACCCTAAAAGTATTCCTTAACTTGTTGGAATCAAGGAACACTGAGAGGGGGGGTGAATCAGTGTTCCACAATCTTTAACTTTATTAAACTGATCATATAACCACATAGCACATATGAAGAAAGGAAAGATGCATAACCATAAAGCAAGTACTCATAACACCACAACACTAGGATTTTTATGTGGAAACCTGGTTAAGGGAAAAACCATGGTGGGAACCTACCCACAATGAGATAATACCCTATTAGGAGTAAGTGAAATATTATAAAGGGGAATGCACATGCATTCAGGCTCACTACCTAGAGCTCGCTGCTCAAGTACAGTAAGGGCTACAACCCTGAGGAAGACTCACTATCTTACAAAGATTCAAACAATAATCCAGATTACATGAACTGAGAAAATAACATATCCCAATGCCTGATTACAGTTCTAGTTAAGCACATATACTCAAACTCTTCTCTTCACACTTCTTCATAATCTTTTGCACTTCTCTTCTCTTCTCTTCTGCTAGTAAGTGATCAATACAATATTTTCACATGTAGGTGCCTCTCACAAATAAATATTACATGAATATATACAAATCATTAACCTATATTTCAAGGTTGGCTAAACCCTCACAAATTACAAGATAATAACATCACATGTTACGACAACATATGCGTACTAGAATAATGTCGGCTGAGACATAGTCTAGACCCGAATCAACACCACAATTATGAAATGCCTCCAAGAATTATGCCTTGAAAATCCGCAACATGCTACTTCATAAATGTCACATAACACAAAGAGCACCACTAGATGAATAAATGATCAATACCATGTACAATGATCAATACAGACTAACAACACAGATAGAACACAATCTAGAAACATTCACAAGCAACATGAATTGCATCACAACGACCACAACAACTCGGATGACTAGAATCATCAACATCTCTTTACTAGAGCTCAAGAACACCAACATAATTGTCTGTCAACCTGAAAGATTTGCTTGCGAATTTCCAAATCATGAACCACCAGAATTGAGGACACACCTAAATGTCCCAAATACTCTGCAAAAGTTGCAAACCAATATATTGCAATTCCAGAGAAATGCAGAGCACAAACTAAAATACCAAATAACATGAATAACCATTATATGCAGGAAATGAGGGCGACAGAAATGTAAAAGTCTGATTCAAAAGGCCCACACACCAATGAGACTCTTGGTGCAAGTTATAGGAACTATATCAAAATAGCTCAACTTCCCAAGGGGTGTCCCATTGTTCTCTATCTCACAAGATCCCTAAATTCAATGCCTTTTCTCTCAAATCACCGAGCAAAGTGATTTAGGAATGACAACTCCAAGAATGAGTGATGTTTGATTATAAGCAGGAATGCATTCCTAGATATGTATGCTATTGAATCTATGATGATTAATCTAGCATAAATATGATGATAAGATTAGCTAATTATCCTAGCAATGATATATTAGTCTAACATGGATATTCTATGATATTAGAATGCTTCTAAATGCTTATTAAGATGATTTATCAAAGAGAGGTTAAAATGCTTAGTAATTAGACTATATGCATGAAAGAATATTGATTAGAAAAATGACTATATGTTTGATACACAAAGACTTCTATATCAAAATGAGAGAATGGGATCTCTATTTATAGGGAAAATAGGACAATGGACGGTCAAGATTGAATAATCTTAACAAGGGGTAGGATTGAAAGTTAATCAATCCATGTTCACAATTCTCACCAATGAAATGGTGACAATTGTCAACAAAAGGTTGCTTGAGAGGAGATGAAAGAAGCATTAAATTCTTGAGAAGACATGAAGGTTACCTTAGGAGGTAAGGGTTAAGGTTAGGTTAGGGTTATCCATTGGATAAAGCTTTTACCCAAGAGGTAAACTCTTGTGCAATGGTTAAAGAAAGAACCAAGTTTAAAGCCATGAATGCTTGATGAGACCCTTGGGTTAGATGAGGGTTGAGTTAGAGAGAAAGTCTCTAATCATGCAAGAAGGTTGAGCTAACCATTAATGGTTATGTAAGAGCCTTAAATGGTTTGGAAGACTTTGAGGGTTAACTTTTTGAGGGCATAAAGCCTTTAATGGTTTTCAAAGACTCTGGAGGCTTTGAGAAGTGACTTCTCTTTGCTTAGGATTGTGACAATATTTAGGAGATGGATTAGGCTAAATTGGAAGTGATTAGAAGAATCTAGAAGGGGGTTAAAGAGGTAAGTGGGAGATGTAGGAAAATGCAAGTGTAGGATTTAAATAAATAAATTAGATTTATTTATTTACAAGGATCAATTTAATTAAATGTAAATTTAATTAAAAAGGGAGAAAGGGGAATTAATTAAATAAAGTGATTTATTTAATCAAAAGGCTAGAAAAGGCTTAGGTGAACTTAATTAAACAAATTGAGTAATTCATTTAATCAAATAGATGAATATAAAGAAATTAATTAAATAAAATTTAATTAATAGGAAGAATGGGGTTAAAATGAATATTAAAAATTCACTTAGGAAAGTGGTCAGATTTCTACGTCTACATTTTGCCCCTCTTTGAAGTGACGTGTGTGCACAAGTTGATTCAAAGAAAATTTGTTGGATATGCTGTCAAAATTTGATCGATATGATGTTGTTTGTTGAAATGTCGATACGATGCCCCAGATTTGATGAACGATATTGATGATGCCCCCTCGGGAGATGAATCAAGGATTTTAGTGAAAATCTGTCAAGTTGATGAGCGTTCTTGGATTAATTGCATTTTGAAAATATTGATTGTGTTGAATGCACATTATTGATTGATCTCTCAAAAATGATGTTGATAAGGTTAAAAATGAAAAAGTGAGGAAAATACATGGCCCACTTATTAACCTTTTTTATTTTACCCTATAAAAAGGTAAAAAGTGATTTTGAAAAATCATTTGTACACTTGTCTCTTTGCGATTGTGACATTTGGAGCTTTGACGATGATGTCGATTCCATACGCTTCACACTGATTTGAGGACGTCAGGCGACACCAGAGACCCGTCGCCTATGGCCCACCTTTAAGTGGTCGAAATCTCTCCACGCTTGTGATTGATTTTGTTTATTTTGATCACGTTTGTCAATTTTTTTGGTCGAAATTTTCCGAGTTAGCGCATAGGTTAGGTTGCGTAGTGTGTACGATAGACATGTTAGCGTATAGGGTTAACTTAGGTATTTTAGCGTCTGAGTAGCATTTGGTAGCGTACAAGGAGGATAGGTTAGCACATAGAGAGTTCTAGCGCATAGGGTTAGCAAAAAGGCACATGGGTAGGTCAGGTAGCACGTTGGGAAGGTCAGTGCATAGGGTTGATAGGGTAGTGCTTAGGAGGTACCAGTTAGCGCGTGGGGGGATTTAGCACATAGAAAGTGATTTATAATGCATCGATGGAAAAGAATAGTGCATGTGTGGCAGTGTAGCACTTAGGAGCCTTGGTTTAGCATGTAGGGTCCAAATTTGATGAAAAAGGGATGATGAAGAAATCGTCGTGAGTCGAATAGATTAAATAGATGTTGTAGATGTCGATATGTGTCTGTTGATTGTTCTGTTATGGTTCTTGAGCCAATGTGAGTCCTACTTTGTGATGATGTTCGATTTTTGATATGTGGTGTAGGATGATCTGAGTCTTTTGTTGTCAATAAGAATTTCTTTTGATATGGGGTGCCAAGTTGATTGATTTTTAATGTGGATCCTGATTTTGAGTTTGATATGGATCTTTGATTTTTGCCTTTTGAGTTAATGTCTGATATGAGTCTCTATTCTTGATTTCCGATATGATTCCTAATTTGATGCTTTCGATATGGGTCCTAATGTTGCTTGCCTTATGAGTCTTGTTTTGATGCTTGCGTTATGAGTCCTAATTTGATGCTTGTGATATGGTTTTTTGATGTTGCTTGCATTATGAGTCCTAATTTGATGCTTGTGATATGGATCTTTGATTTCTTGCATTATGGATCTTGGTTTGATGCTTGCGATATGGATCTTTGATTGCTTTCATTATGGATCTTGGTTTTCGATATGGGTCAGATTTGTGATTTCTCATATGGGTCTGATTTGATGCTTGCGATATGGGTCTTGGATGTTGCTTTCGATATGGATCTTTGATCGATGTTCTCGATATGGTTCTTGATTTTTGATATGGTTCTGATTTGTGATTTCTTGATATGGGTCTGATTTGATGCTTTCGATATGGGTCTTGGATGTTGCTTTCGATATGGGTCTTTGATTTAGGTTCTTGATATGGTTCTTGATTTTTGATATGGTTTCGATTTGTGATTTTTTGATATGGGTCTGATTTGATGCTTTCGATATGCGTCTTGGATGCTTCTTTCGATATGGGTTTTTGATTGATGTTGTGTTCTTGAGATGCTTCGTTGTTTCAAGTTGATTTTTCTTTGATTGGATATATCAGATAGATTTGGGAATTGATGATGGACATGTTGGCATTCTACACTCAATGAGAATGGTTGATGTTGTCATTGATGGCAACCAACCGGTAACACATTTCTACACATTCACCGGCAACACAGACATAATCTACAGGCACCGACAGGCACATTCACCGACATCCAGATTACATGGGCAATGAAGTATACTGGCACTCAAGCCAATATGAGACAAAGTTTTGTTTATGTGAATTATATTGTAATGTAATGAATTATTTGTAAGCTGACATGATGTATTGTAAAGACTCATATATGTATGAGATCTAATAAGTTATTTTTGTAGTAGTGTAGAAGAATATTATGTAGAAGGTAGCGAAAAGATTTTGTAATAAGGCAAATAGGCTATGTAAGTGAATATCATTCACCGACAAGGTTTTTGGTTAAGTTTTCTGACAGAGCTTAAACCGGTACTAAATCAAGCATTGCAGATGCTAATTTGAGTAGTACATTATCTTGGATTTAATTATCCATTTTGTAGTCAGTGAGACTCTTCTATTGAGCAGTGAGCCCTAGGCTGTTGGCCTTCCTGCATGTGCAAGCCCCTATTGTAAGTAATATTTATTCATATTAGATAGTGAGTAAATATTGTGGGTCACAAATCCCACTGAGGTTTTTCCCACACCGGGTTTCCTCGCCAAAACATCTTGTGTTATGGTGTGCATTTATGTTGTCTCTATTATTTCTCTTTGCTGCACTATTGCTTATTTACCGGTACATTAATTTAAGTTACAAAGTTGTAAATAAGTTCAGATATTCTATTAACTGGTTAGACACTGATTCACCCCCCTCTTAGTGTCTTTGGGACTGTCATTGCATCTAACAGGACACTTGTTGCTTTGCAAGCAGAGCTTGATGTGCTTCAGTCTTGAGAGCGGTTTTCGAGACCATGGTCATTGATTCCACGCTTATCACAGACTGAAAGAGATGTGGATTGTCCTCTTTACTAGGCATACCTCGGTATATCATTAACCAGGGCTTGTTGACAACTTTGGCAGAGAGGTGGCATAGTGATACGAACACCTTCCACTTGGCTACGGGTGAGATAATAGTCACACCAAAGGACTATTATTGGATTCTGCGGATTCCTATAGTTGGGGCCCTGTTTCCATATGAGTAGGCCGAGGAGGGTGGGATAGAGGCTCTTCATCATATCTTCTAGGATGATCAGATCAGTGGGTATGAGATCCCATGGCAGGAGTTTCTGGATTTTGGCTACGCTCCGCTACCATCTATACTAGCAAGGTTCATAGGTGGATTTTTGTATCCCAATCATAGGTTGAAAGGACTAGCCATGGGATGGGGATTGGTGTTAGAGGACATGGTGACGCAGGGACATAGATTTACATGGGGGTCCTGTATGTTTGCCCATCTTTACAAAGAGATTTACCAGGTGGTATATCTAGGATATACTAGTTTAACAACTAGGGTGACATTGTTACAGGTGTGGGCCTGGGAGCACATTCCTGTGTCGACATTGCTTGCAAATAGGAATAGGCCAGCTGGTCGGGCTTATGCTTATGGTTATACAGGTGTAGTTGTCCACCGTAAGCTGGGAAAACTAGAGTATTGACAAAGAGCACTGGATGATATCGATACGGTCTTTTGGAGACCATATATGGATTGCGAGGTGTGGGCAGAGGATGGGATAGAGATGCCCTATGTTTATATATCGAGGTACCTAATCAGGAAGACGCCCTTTATTATTGAATGATTCTTGCATAGTCGTGTTCAGCAATAGTATGGTAGACAACAGGGGATGCCATAGGGAGCGTGATTATATGCTCATTGGAGATAGGATGTGCCAGAGTGGGGACCCACTTTAGATAGCATAGCAGTGTTGGAGGAGTATATGATGTTGGCAGGACAAATCTGGGATTATGGGGCTGGGGTTGTGGATGCTAGGATGACAGAGGATTTTGTAGCGTATTTCGTGCCACATGAAGTGGCATGTATATTTGATCTAGTAGAGATGCTACCTGCCTTTGATGATGAGGATGAGCAGCCACAAAGGCAAGGGGGAGCTAGACAGAGAGATCAGGAGGGAGAGGAGGTAGGAGAGGGAGGTGGAGATGATGGAGGAGGTGGTGGAGGAGGTTTAGATAGAGGGAGAGGGGGTGGTGGATTAGATAGAGGATGAGGGTTGGTTCTTGGTGTTGGTAGGGTAGGTGCAGTGCTAGCGGTAGTGGGTGATATAGAGGATGTTAGGCGACCTGCCCAGAGGAGGAGAACTGATGTTCTACCTCCACCAGTGCTTCAACAGGGATGGGTGTGGGTGGGACCAAAACACAAGTACCTTTTAGATTAGGGTACCCACCCATCGACAGGATTCATAGATCAGAGCACTACAGGTCACAGTGCAGGAGTTGCAGGCATAGGTGTTAGCACATCAACACTGGATTATACAGATTACGATAGAATGGGATACAAAGAGAGAGCGTTGGGGCCGGGCTGAGGATCTTGCTGATAGATTGAAGAGAGAGATGACTGGTGCCCCGATGTGGGACACACTGAGGGAGATACGGTACATGACCAAGGAGGCCAAGTATTACAAGCATTTATATGAGGTGGTCCCTAGAGATCACAGAGCTCCTAGCTATGCTACAGTGGTGCCTAGTTGATCTGGTCGTAGTCATACGAGGACAAAGAGTAGGGGTGTTATGGGGCCTACTCGATGTGATCCACCTGGTGGAGATCCAAGGGCTGGGACATCTACTACAAGACCATCAGCCTCAGGAGATAGTCATACCTGAGAAACCCGTCTCTATTGTATTTTGATCATTTTATTGTATTTTGACAGACATGATATCCCTTGTACATTTCAATCATTTTTGAGATATATATATATATATATATATATATATATATATAGCACTAATTTTCTCTGACCCATATGTGATGTGTTATTGATGATGATTGATGAGATGCATTGATATGATGATTCTATGATGATGATGTGATGCTTAGATAATAATGCTCTTGATTTTGATGATGATGTATGATTCATGCTGAGATGAGAATGTGATGATGTATTTGCATTGATTACTTTGATTTATGAGATGTATCTTGAAAATGGGATGTATGATAGTGATAATGATGTGAGATGTATCTCGAAAATGAGATGTATGATAATGATAATGATGTGAGATGTATTTTGAAAATGAGATGTATTTTGAAAGTGAGATGTATGATAATGATAATGATGTGAGATGTATTTTAAAAATGAGATGTATTTTGAAAGTGAGATGTATGATAATGATAATGATTTGAGATGTATTTTGAAAATGAGATGTATGATAATGATTAATGCAAGATTTAAAATGATATGCAGCTAGATGATATGAAACTAAATGCAAGATTAAAATGATATGCAACTAAATGCAAGATTAAAATGATATGCCACTAAATGATCACTTTAATTATGTCGTTGTCATTCCTATTTAGTCACTTGTTTGTGCTCTGTTTTTTGTTTGTCATCATTGAGCTTTTGAAATGTTGAAATTTTATACAAGCCTCATGGTATAATTGAACCATAATGACCTGAGTAAAACTTACATGGATGTTTGATATTGCAAGATGACACAAGCATCAAGATATAATTGAACCAAGACAACCTGAGTGTTGCTTGCATAAAATAGACAAGAGTTAATCATTTGCATGTGCAAAGTGGAAAAATGTCTTCAATGACATGTTTCCAATCATGTCTCGAGACAAATTTGCACCATACAAATGATTGCCTCACAGACAGAAAAGCAAAAAAATATCAGATTCCTTTGTTGCTTCTCTAGCTCAATGCATCCTCGAGTAGTTCAGGAGATCTAATGATTCAAAATTTAAGATAAAAATAGTCAAAACTTCATGCCAGATGTACACAAATTATAATTCAGAAAATCATCCATCATGTGTGTGTTAAAGTTGTAGTTGGATAATGGTCTTGTTTTCTAGCCTGATGAGCAGTTGTTGACATTAGTTTTCTTAGCATGCTGCGATCCTTGTCATTTGTTGTCAGAATGCTTAAAGTGAGAGGAATGTTGCCCCTAGTCACATATATCTATCTATGTGGATATATACATTGATCACCAAGCCATGGTGGGATATGATATGGATAAGCATTTTTGGATATTCAAGGATAGTGACTACGCTAAGTATGTACGGGATAATGTTGTGTGAATAAGTGTTGGACGATGGCCATTAGCTGAGACTTGGATCAAAGATATGAGTATTGATAGATAGAGGAGTTGTTCTCTCACAAATAGCACCTATTGCCAGGTTTTCACTACTTGTTTTTATTGCACTTTTTTGTTTTGTTTTTTATTTTTTTGTGTTAATCTGATTTTTTTTTTTTTCTTTTTTCATTTTTCCGTGCATTGGATGACTCAAGTGTAGAATTTCTTCAGATGGATACTGTTGGTTGGTTTGTTGATAACATCCCCTTCTGAAGTTTTTAACTGATAGGCACTTGATCCGTAGGCTGATATGATGACAAAAGGACCCAACCAGTTAGGTTCAAACTTCCCTTTCTTTTCTTGATCCTATTGATTACTGGGATTTTCTTTTAGTACAAGATCATCAACTTTGAAAGCCCTAGGGATGACTCTGTGATTATAGCTTCTGCACATTCGGTGTTGATATGCCTTGATATGGTCATAGGCATGTTGGCATTTTTCATCAAGAAGCTCCAGTTCATGCAACCTGTTTACTCGATATTCCTCATCTGGTATGAGGCCTTTCAAAGATACTTTGAGAGAGGGTATTTCTACCTCAAGAGGTAGAACTGCTTCTGATCCGTACACCAATGAATATGGTGTAGCCCCTGTAGGTGTCCAAATACTAGTCTCGTATGCCCAAAGTGCCGGATTGAGTTGTACAGGCCAATCCTTACCCGTATCATTTACTTTTTTTTAAGGATTTTTAGAATTGTTTTATTTGATGCTTCTGCTTGACCATTCCCCTATGGGTAGTAGGGTGTAGAGAAGCAATGTTGGATTTTGAATCACTCACATAGCTCTCATATGTCTTGATTTTTGAAAGGACACCTGTTGTCGGTGATGATGGAACTGGGAATGCCATATCTACAAATGAGATAATTGAGAATAAATGAGGTGATCTGTTTTCCAGTTCTAATGGTCATCGGGACTGCTTCAATCCACTTTGTGAAATACTCTGTTGCAGTGATAATGAACTTATGTTCATTTGAAGAAGAAGGATGGATTTTTCCTACCAAATCAAGTCCCCACTGACAGAAAGGCCAAGATGTCATGAATGGCTGCAGCTTCTGTGATGATGCATGGATAAGATTGCCATGAATTTGGCACTTAGGACATTTCTTTGCAAATTGATAAGACTCTTTCTCCATTGTCGACCAGTAATATCCCATTCTCAGAAGTTTCTTGGCAAGAGTAGGACCACTTGAATACATACCATGGATACCCACATGAATCTCGTGTAAGGCAGAGTCAATCTAGACCTCGACAATAAAGGGTGTCAGTGGTTAAGGTATAACGAGCGACTTGTCAGATGAAGTTATGTTTTTGGTTACGAGACAGATCGAGTGGAAGGTATTGTTCTTAAGATAATCATATATTGTCCTGTATAAAGGTGAGTCTGCACCGGTTAAGTCATAGATGACTTGGGATGCGGAATTGTCATAGGCTAGGGAAAACAATTGCTCTACCAGGAACTCATAACGACTCTATTTCTTTGGAATTTGTAGCAGTGAAGCGATAGTGGCCATTGAATCGACAGCTTTGTTGTCCAATCTTGGTATTTTCTCAAATGTGATGTGTACAAAGTACTATTTGAAATCATCCACCATTCTCTTATAGGGCATTAGCTTATCATCCTTTGTCTGATAGTTGTCATTGATCTGATTGATGACTAATGGAGAATCCCCATAGACTCTCAATTCTATGATTCTCCATTCCATAGCCATTTTGATTCCTGTTACCAGGGCTTCATACTCAGCGATGTTGTTGGTGCATGGAAACATCAGTCTATAAGATCATGGAATTATGTGCCCTTCCGGAGTGATGAACAAGATGTCGGCACCTGATCCATGTTGTGTATAGGATCCATCAAAGTATAGGGTCCATTGTTTGGGTGTGATAGTGAGTACATCCATGTCTCAAAATTCCACCTGCAGTGGTTGTTGATCTGGTAGCGGTGCTTCGGCCAGTTGATCTGCAATTACTTGTCCATTGATAGCCCGACGTTTTGTGTACTAGATATTAAACTCACTGAGAATCATGACCCACTTAGCCAATCAGCCTGTAAGAGCTGCTTTGCTAAGTAAATACTTGAGAGGATCAATTTTTGCTACTAGCTTAATTGTGTGAGCTAGCATCTAGTGGCAAAACTTTTGAGAGGTGAACACCGCAGCTAAGCAAGCCTTCTTAATGAATGTATAATTTAGCTCATATCCATTTAAAGTTTTTTTGATGTAATAAATAGCTTGTTCCTTGCCTTCCAGATCTTCTTGTGCTAGCAATGCCCCCAATGATACTTCAGTTGTTGATATGTAGAGAATGAGTGTCTTGTCTGCTATCGGTGGTACTAAAACTGGTGGATTCATTAGATATTTCTTGAGCTGGTGGAATGACTCTGCACACTTGTCTTCCCATCTAAAATTTATATTATTATGTAGCAGATGATTGAAAGGGAGACATTTATCTTCTAGTTGGGCTATAAATCGCTTGATAGACTGCAACCATCCCTACAAAGATTTGAGTTGGCTAATGTTCCTAGGAGGTGGCATCTTCATGATGGCCCGTACCTTCATTGGATCTACTTCAATTCCCTTTTCTGACACAATGTAGCCTAATAGTTTTCTTGATGTGACCCCAGAGACACACTTCTTAGGGTTTAGTCTAGCCCTAAATTGCTCCAATCTTTGAAAGATTTTATCTAATATGCCCAGATGTTCTGCCCAGGTGAATGAATTAGCCAGCAAATCATTCACATAGTCTTCCATGAAGGTATGCATCATATCATTGAAGATTGTCGTCATGGCTCTTTGATAAGTTGCCCTAGAATTCTTCAAGCCGAAAGGCATGACCTTCCAACAACACGTCCCCCATGGACAGGTGAATGCAATTTTATCTTGATCCTCTGGGGCAATTTTGATTTGATTATAGCCACAGAAACCATCCATTAATGATAACATTATGTGGCCTATTGTTAGATCCACAATTATGTCAATGCTTAGCAAAGGAAAGTCATCCTTTGGACATGCTTTGTTGACATCTCTAAAATCTGTGCATATTTTGATGCTTCCGTCAGGTTTTCAAATTGGTACAATGTTTGAAATCCATTCAGCATAGTCTATAGGTTAGATAAATCCGACGTTTAATAACCTATTTTAGTTCTGCTTTGACCAATAATGCTACATGTGGATCATTTTTTTTAATTTTTGTTTGACTGGCTTAGCTCTTGGAGTGATGGATAAATGATGCATGATCAGGTTTGGATCTATTACGGGCATATCAACATAGGACCAAGCAAAATTGATTTGCTTTTCCTTGAAGAATTTGATAAAATTTGGTTGCTCTTCTTTTGTCTGTGATTTTGCTAGGTGTATGGTTTTGACTGTTGCTTCAGTACCAATGTTTATTGATTGAGTTGGCTTAATCAATATGGGTGACCTCTCTTGATAATGTTTAGGAAGAGTGTCAAGTCTCCAATCTTTAGGTGCCTCAAAAAGGTTTTCACCCTCAGATGCATCCTTTATTTTTACTTTTTTGTGATATAATACTGCCATTGACTGGTTTTCAGCATTAGATCCTTTGTTTCTTTCATTTTTGCGACTGAGAGACTTGGCACTCCCATTATTGTAGATATTGTTATTGTGTTCGTTGGTAGAGCAGGTTTCTGGGTTGACTGAACATAGATACTGGACAATGGATTCATCATCTGGGAAAATTGGTATATCATGGTGTTCAAGTTCTTCCCAGTCTATGAGATCAAGATATACCAGCGGTAAGGAGTCATTTGGTGGGTTGAGAGTAGCTGCGGTAAGTGTCATGATATAGGCATCATTATAGTTGTTTGGGATACTGGTTAGGTTAATGATATTGTCAAGGTCTTTGATGGTATTATCTTCGATGTAGCCTTGTTCATATTGTTGTTGCACATTCTCATTAGCCTTGTAGATATGTCATGGTCCAAATTCAAGTGGTCAAGATTCTGCACCTTGTCCCTCTTGAGAAAGGGGTGTGTATGAATGGATGGTATCTACCTCAATATCTTCAGTAACAGCGGAACAACTACCCCATTCATATTCATTAGAATCAGTTTCAGAATTACTATCCTAGAGTATCTCGCTGCTTCTAACAAGTATGTTTTATGGTGAGAAAAGATCTCTAACAATGTATACCAGTTTTGTATTTTTTTTTTATTTGGAATTGGAGCCTGCTTGTACTCTTTGTATTTGTTCATACATTGTTTCCCTTCGGTGAATAGTAATTTCTTCTGGCAGCGGCTCTGCCTTGGTTTGATCAGGTTCTTGTACATGATGCACTTTCTTATAAGAGGCTTCCTCCCTTTGAATGGCCAGTTCCTCTTATTGTCTCTCTTTTTCCTAATGTTCTTGCTCTTTCCTTGTCATTTCTGTTGCTTGGTGTAGTGCCTCTTGCCATGAGTTTTCATTATTTTTCTTCTTTGCTTTCCACTGAGGTTTTTGATATTTATTTTCCTTTTGCCTAGGTGGTACATGTTATCCATATCCCAGTCCTATTTTATCTCTTGGAAATTGTGAAGGAAGTTGCAGAGGTTCTATAATGCCTTCTTGACGCTTGTCGATAGGTCCTTTGTCATTGTATCCCATCTGTTGCATGATCCAAAATCCTTTTCCATATTGTTGTGTTGGTATGGCCACCTCTATGGTAGTAGCTCTGACTTCTTCTTCATCCTTGTATAGCCAACTAAGGATGTCTTTCTCTTCTGATTCATTGGCCAGTGTGCCCAATTGGATAAATTTGCCATCAAACTTGGTGATGGGTTGTGTTGCTTGATGTGTTGATGCAGAAGGTTGTCCATAAGATTTTGGTGATGCTGGCAATTTTGAGAGACTCGAGGGTTCAAAAGAGTACTCCCCCATGCCTTGATCTTTGATTTTCATCTTTTGTTTGAAGTCTATGGATAAAGATGAGTTTTTCTTGATGATGATTGAATGTTGAGGAAGCTTGGGCCTCCCTGATGTGTGGAACTAGGTTATCTTGAGCTCCCCCATAGTATTACAATGCTAAAAAGGGTTATTATTTGCAGATATGGAAATTTCTTGTCCATTGTACGAGAATTTGATACACTGATGGTATGTCAAAGGCACTGCTTGCATTTCATGTATCCAAGGATGACCCAATAGAATATTGTATGTTAAGTCTATGTCTAAGACTTGGCACATAGTGTCCTTTTATATTGGTCCTACTTGAATAGGTAGTATCACTGTTCCTTTGGATGACCTTTCTTCATCATCATAGGCTTTGATGGTGATCTTCTTGTTTGGATCAATAGACTGCTCAGAGAAGCCCAATGCATGAATAAGCTGTAAAGTACAGATATTGAGACCAGCTCCTCCATCTATTAACACTCTTTTTACTCGATGTTTATAGAGTAAGACTTGGATATGGAGTGGAGTGTTATGCAAATGATTCAAGGAGACATCATCTTGTTTGGAAAAGGTAAGGTTATGAGGCCCTGTCATATGAGCCACCATGGCTTGGAATCTATCAATATCCGGATCTTTAGGAATGTTTGTTTCGACAAGTGCTTGCTCTAAGATATCTTTGTGTTTTGGTGAGATTTCGAGCAACTCTAGTATGGATATTTGAGGGAGTTCTTCGCAGTTGATCAACCAAGTTATATTGAGTCTTGGGGATAGTTGTGGATGTTGATGTGTTCCCTTTCAAGACGTATTTTTGTGCTCTGGTTGTCACATTGATTGATGCATGCTCTTGTTTGTCCTTGATGTTTATGACATTTATTTGGTTGTCATCTATTGATATATGATTGATGGTGTTATTGTATAAGTGATTTATACGAGATCCTCTGATATCATTTGATTTTGAAGCTCCTCCCTTGTTGTAATTTGGAAGAGGATTTTTAAAGGCGTCATGGTCACCATTTGTTTTGTGACCATCAACTGTTAAATCGCCTCTATCGATCATGTCTTGAACAATGTTCTTAAGCCTCATGCAATCATTTGTGTGATGTCCTTTATTTCAATGAAAATCACAGAAATGCAAGCCATTCCACCAAGGTGGTTTGACTTGGGGTTCAAAGTTGTTCACAACTGGCAATGTGATATTCTTATTCACCAAGAGTTCTCAAAACACTGATTCTAAGGTTTTCCCTAATGGTGTGTAGATGCATCTATACGGAAAAGCGTTGGTGTTGCCTCTCTAGTTTGCATTATTCCCTTGGTTAGTGTTGTTTCCATATGACTTAGGAGAGGGTGGGAGTTGTCCCACATAAAGAGCATTTTGCAGGGTATACTCTCCACAACCATTATCAATAATTTTGACCTTGTTCTTAGGTGCGGAAGAGGTGGATGCAACGTTGGACGGATCAAATGGAGGGAGAGAAGTAGGTCTATTAAGCAGACAATGATAAGGATACTTCCCTTTAAGAAGTTTATAATACTCAAAAGGTTGTGGGTCAGCACAGATGGTGATTTCCCTACCATTAAATGGGAATTTCAGGCATTGATGGTACATGGAAGGGACAACTTGAATGGAGTGGATCCAAGGACAACCAAGGAGACTGTTATAGGGGAGATCAAGGTCCAAAACTTGGTAGGTTATATCCACTATAGTTAGGCCTACTTGAAGAGGAAAGGTGTTTGTTCCTTTGGAGATTCTCTCTGCATCATCATATGCCTTTATTACTATCTTTCCTTACATGTCAACCAAGTCCTTAGAGATACCCAATTGTTTAATTAACTTATACGTACATAGGTTCAATCCAAATCCATCATCTATGAGGACTCTCTTGATTTTATGTTTATGTACATGGGATTTAATGTGGAGGGGCTTGTTATGTGATGCGTCATCTAAAGGTGTGTCATTCAATGTGAAGACAAGATGGTTCTACGCGGCAAGGTTACCTATCAGGGCTTCAAATTGGGCAGTATTGATATTATCAGGGACATGAGACTCGAGGAGGGCTTGCTCTAGGATCTCCTTATGTACAAGCGAATTCTTGAGGATCTCAAGGATGGAAATATATGCAAGAGTCTTATCGAGATGATCAAGGATATCATATCGGCAAGTGGATGACATGGGGGGTTGGGGAGGTGGAGGAGGGGCTCCTGAAATAGTTACTCTTCCTCTGTGGGTGGTGACATTGCAATAATTTTGATAGGTAGGAGGTGTGGCACCTTGAATTACTATCTTTTCTTGGGAGGGGCGACTTGATGATTGAGGGGTAGGGGCCCCTTGGATGGTGATCCTAGGTCTAGTGGTGGGTGGAGGTTTTGCTCCTTTGATGGTGATGGTGTTGATAGAGGTATCGATGGGCTCTATACGACCCACCAAGGAGTCGAAGCCAAATATATAGTTAGTATAATCATAGTTGACTGCATGAGATGATGAGGCATTGTCTTTGCCATGCTTAGGAAATGGGTCCTAATACATTTTAAGCTTGTCATTAGAGTTACCGGATTTGGAAACATCAGCCTCAATATCCTCTTTATCGATGAGGTCTTGGATGTAGTTTTTGAGTTTCATACACTTGCATGTATCATGACCATTGATACGATGGTAATCACAATATTCGTTCTCATTGTACCATTGGGGTTTGGGTTGGTTAAAATAAAAAAAATGCGTCATTGGGAAGACAACAACACTAGCCTTGACAAGTTTCTGGAATATGACCTTAATGGGTTCACCTAGTGGGATATACTCACATTGACTATTGGATCGAGGGGGACTGACCTTGGGTGAAGGTGGGATTCCGAGGTTGATCTTGTGAATTGGATTGATTGCAAATATTGGATCAGATGTTGAAGAAGTTATTGGTGGTGGGTTTGGATGGTGTGGTGATAGTTTGGATACTCTTAGCATCAGTGACTCCATCATTGGTGACATTTTTATTTCTAGACCAAAATTTTGGCTTATCATTATGAGGACAAATTTTGCTTTGATTTTTGATAGTGTTTGATAGTTCCATCCTCTAAGAGCATACACTCTAAAGCTATACCTTCTTGGAAATTTCAACAAAGGAGGTCAAGCATTTGTGAGTCAAGGGTTTGGACAATTCTGGTATCAGGTTGTGTTGAAATAATTCGACCTAGTTTGGTTTTGGTATCATCCAAGGGAATCTTTTAATGAGATGTCACCATATTTGAAGGAAGTTGGCTAAAATTTCCCCAGGCCTTTGCTTCGTGGTACACAGGTCTATTATGGAGGCATCATTCTCAATGTTGTAGGCATAATGGTCCACAAATTTTCATAGGGAATGATGTGATGGAGCCCTATGGTAGAGAAGAGAACCAAGTGAGGGCCTCCTCAGTGAGACTCTTTGGAAAAAGTCTTCTGAGATATATGTCACTATAAGAGACTTCTTCGCATGAAACAAATAATTCTCATACATGATGTCTAGGATCGCCCTCACCTTTGTATTTTTTAAACTTAAGCATCTCAGAACCAGGCAGATGTGGCGCAACTGAGATGGTCCAGTCATAGGGGTACAGACATATTTCCTTAAAGGAATAAGGTCTCTTGTTAGTACCCTCTTTGAGATTTTTGATGAGGTTCTTCATGTCCTAGATTTCCTTGATGAGATCGGGTTGTTGATTGTGGATATTAGGAACATAATGACCCATGTTTAATGTTGTGATTTGATATGATGATGATGAGGGACCACCACCAATGTATTGATATGCAAAATGTGGAGGAGGTTGGGAAATGTGGGGATCTTGGGATCCTCAAATCGTGCTAATGGGAGGTAAGCTCGTGTTGATGTAATTAGCCATGTTGTGGAGAGGGGTAGATAAATGTGAGGAGGAATGAAATTTTGAGGAAATGTTGTCGTAGCAATGGAAGTTGCGGGTGTAGACACTGTGGGTGAAAATGTTGTTGTTTGAGGATGGAGGAGACGATCAAGGATGAAATTGTTCACAAGGTCACCTTGCAATGGCCTATTGAGGATGGATCTATCAAAATCAGGAGGCAAATATGCCCCTTGGGTAATGAGTTTGGCTATGAGCCTATTGGCATCATGTTTGAAAAATTTCTCCATCATGTCTTTGATTATAAGGGTCGTTGATGAATGATTGGACATGTGGAGAAAGGTCGGGTTGGTCAACAAGTGCTTCCTTTTCGGGTGGAGGATTTTGGGTGAAAGGGTCATTAAATTCAGGCACATTATCATTATTGTCTTGGGCTATCATTTTTGCCTTTTGTGATCGAGTCAAAACCATGCATGAGTGCTTTCGAAAGTGAGTGGAAATGGACAAGAATTGATGAGTGATTTAGATGAGGGAAAGTGATGAATGGACTTAGTGAATTTCTATGTTGATTAGGATTTGAAATCATTTGGATTAATTCCTTTGATTAGGACAAAGTTGATTGGATTAGGATAGTACCCAAGGAAGGTGACAACTAGGTTAGGTAAAATTTAGACCTTTAGATTAGGATCAATTGATTAAGCCTTTTCTTACGTGGGACAAACTTGTGTTTCCAAGCACAATAAGGCAAAGGATTTAGGGTTTTGATCAACCCAAATGATTAAGCAAAAGTACTTGGGGTAGATTCTTCCCCAAGAACAAAAGTGAAATGATTGATTGATATAGGATAAGGTCTAAATTAAACTTTACAAAGAAGTGAACCTTTGGATGAGGTTGATTGATCGATTGATTGGTTTTGGATAGTTCGATTGGATGTTGGATTAAGGATTGGTTGATGTTTGATTATTTGATTTGATTGCTAAGTCCTTGGAGATGAATAATGGAAAAGATTAAAGAAGGAAATGGTGATGTCAAGATTACTCTAGATGGAGAGATGACTCAATATGTGATTAGTTCGGTAGACAAATTGTAAGAAGAAATATGGCCACCCTCATTTTGATGGTAGTTGGTGTGAAAAGACAAACTTGATCCTTGATGGAGGGCACAAGTTCTGAACTCATCACTAGCATAAAACTCATTGTTATGACCATGGGTATAATCGTGGTAATGGTGTAGGAAAGTCATATGCTTTAGCAAGAGTTTTTAGTTGATATACTAGAATTTTGCACGTTTGAGGGATGTCTTATAGCTAGGCTTGTTCTTCTTGACTTGACGATAGATAGAATTTTTGGGATGTTTGATGGAATTGGGTTTATGGAACATGAAGGAAAGTGATTGAATACAGGTTGGACTTGGTTTGAATTTATGAAAATTTGGAAGATTTTTGTAAAATTTTTGGGAAGGGTGTATTGTCAACTACTCTTGGCAAGAAAAAATCAAGCAAAGTATACACATTGGCCAAGTGTAATACTCAATAATGAGTGCGAAAGTGATGGGGTCCTAGATTAGCCCAAACATATTTTATTGGTATGGTACAAAATGAAGACATGCATCAAACATACAACTTAGGCTCGAAAGTGGAAACCACTTGATAGGCCCCTTGCATAAGCAATACCTCACTCAGGCGGATAGATAGATATTTTGGTAGCACTGGCTCCACTCCATGACACTCACTTCTCAGGCATACCAAATTCTCTTACTCCAAATATCCAAGGATCTATTATATGAGGAATTCTTGTCTCATCCTAAGCAAATACATGAGGAGTAACTTCGGGGTACGATCTACATCCCTTGTACTATCAAATGTAGGATTTTGGCTACTAAAACTGGTGTCTAGTGTAATTTTCGAGGGATCACCAATCCAATGATGGATTCTTGAAGCAAGCCACTTAAGGCTCTAACTGAGCTTATCGGTGCAAGGAGGGCCCCCACATATGTCAAATTCACTCAACACCTAAGTCACCTAACCAACTTATTTATATAGTGACTCAAAAAAACCCACTCGAGATTGCGTCGGGAGAGTTGATATCCTTGATGCATCCCAATTCGAGATACCCTTGTGGGGTGATGAAATACCCAATCAAGAAATACCCATCAACTACGAAAAATAAAAGGTGGGTGTTATTGATCACTCTTTCTCTTACACCCAAGGTTCACAAAGGCAAGGGGAGAGGATACTTGAGTGCAATGGTGCATCCACCCTACACTAAGTGTGCAAGAACACCAAACACATAAGACACTTGTTCATTTTAATCCCATATGTATATGATTTTCTAACTAAAATGCACAAAACAAACTAGACTAGTGGGAAATAAATGTCTTGGGCAATCGTGCTACAACAAAAAATAATTAGTAGTTTTGAAATAATGCCTTGGACAAGCGAAATGGACATGCAAAAACTCAAAATTTAATTAGTAACTCAAAAACCCTATGCATATAGCACAGGTACTGATCCACAGGCACAAACGTTGCAGTGCCTGCATAGACGTTGAAAGAATTTGCGCCTAACTACCAGACAGAGAAGGGGGAATGCAATTTTTTTGAATTTTCATAATTTTTGAATTCAAATTTACCTACTTCGCAACCGTTGATTCCTGGCATAGGAACTAATGCGTATGCACAGGCGTCAAAATACAAAATTAAATGATGACAGAGTTAGTTGAAATTTTGAAATTTGAATTCCAAAATTTGAACTTCGAGCAGGAGGTTTGGCTCAGCGTAGGCACCAAACCAGTGCACGAGCATTGATACATTTGTGCAAGCGCTGATCTGCCTGATACCCGAAAAATTAGCCTAAGTTGCCTAAAATTGTTGAAAAACATAAATAAAAAACTATGCTAGCCTTTTTTTGGTTCTTTTTTATCCTTTTTTTTGAATGATTTTGCGATTTTTATGGTTAAAAATAGAAAGAAATGCTAAAAGAAATCTCTTAAGCTAAGTGTCTAAAGATGTTGCGAAAACGTCAAATGACGACGCATATGTTGAACGAGCTAAAATCTGTAAAAAAAAAGGAAAAAAAATTCAATTTAAAACAGAAACGTCAATCCTTAGCCGAAATGTCGAAACAACCAAAGCGGAAACATTGAAGCATCAACCTGTGTGCTAAAATCACAAAAATGATTAGTTTCAAGGGACGTGGGTCCCACCAGGCATGCCAAAATGAAGATGGTAAAAAACAACAAAGCAAGATTCAATGGTTATATTCAAATAAATCATTCAAAACATAAAAGAAAACCATTTATACCATGCTATTTTTACCTTCTCCTTTAGTTTGGGCTTGATGAAGTGAAGATGCGCCCTCGTGCTCCACTTGTTTGGATTTGCCCTTCTTGATTGATGTGGATTGCTCTCTAAGATTTCATAACAAAGAGGGATGAAGTGGATGATGAATGCTCAAAGAGTGGATATTTGGCTATAGTGGTGATGCTCTTGATGGATTGCTAAAGGTATGTGGACAACATAAGATTGCACAACTTGGAGATGAAAAATGAAGGGGAGGAGACCCCAATTTATAGATTGAAAGAGGGGGGAATGGACTGTCAAGATTGAAGATGGATCAGGGGTGGAGATTGAAGGAAAGGAAGCACATTGATTGAGAGGACATGAGAGGACAAGGTGTGGAGACTAAGAGATTTTTCATAAGGCATTTCTTGTCTCCACACTCCACAATGTACATGGGGAAGATATCCCAAGTACATTGGGAAGACAAAAAGGAATTAAAAATTCCTTAGGGGATGAACAAGAGAATTAAAAATTCTCAAATAATAGAGTGCATGGGGAAAGGAAATGAGAAAAAGAATTTAAATTTTTTTGGGAAGATGAGAGACATGGGAGAGTGTGATATTTTGAATTTCTTGAAATGACCCAATTATGTGCATTTAAGGTTGGAAGGTGAAGAGGAGACAAGTGGACTTAGCCATTTATGGCTATTGGTTGACTTGGTGGCTAATCATGGGGATTAGCCACTAACAAATGATTACGGAGGTAATTAGGTGGGATAATGGAAGATTAGGAGACAAGTGAGATTTGTAGGAGGATTTGACAAGAGGAGAGAGAATGAGTGGAGGAATTAAAAATTAGAAAATAATGTTAAGTGCTTCTAGAAGAATTAATTAGGCTAATGAAGAATTAGGGAAAGTGATTTGTAGGAATCACATGACTTAGTTAATTAATTGTCATTAATTAACTAATAAATGGATTTAGAAGAAATAATTAATTTGAGAACTTTAAGAGAATAAGGAATAATTAATTAATTTAATAAATAAATTAACTATTGGACTATAGTGACAGGATTAATTAAATTAAATTTAATTAATTTTGAGAAGAATAAGGTTAACATAATTAAATTAATTAATTATGTAGAAAGGATAAAATTGATTAAATATTTAATTTAATTAATTTTGGACGTCTACAAATATCATTTTGATAAATCACTCCAAATTTTTAAATTGCATACGACTTTACAAATGTTGTTGTTATAGCTCCAAAAAGTATCTCATTTTTATTATCGATAATTCAAATGTAACCAAAATTATATTAAAAACATCATCTATCATTGACTTAATTTGCACCTCATACTTTATCATTAAATATTGCATATTCTTAAACTTGATATCTCTCAGTGTACTTTACTTAGATTTTTTAAAATATAAGTATTCTAGTGAATAATTAACTAATGTGTAGTGAATAAAAAATTATTTTCTTGTAAAGAAAAGTCAATTTCCTCTATTTAAAGTTATTAAAGGTAGCCATCAAACATAAAATTTAAAATTAAATTAAAAATATAATTTTTAGAATATCCAAAAAAATAAATATAATATCTTTATGCATGTCCTCGTTAAATTAGATAGTGTAATTTTTAAATTAAAAAAAAATAGTTGATAATCTATTTTAAAGCAATTTCTATTAATTGAATAGTATAATTACGCCGTATTAGGCTCACATACATATGTAAGATTCTCTGCCAATAAAAATGAAAGTCTTTTAAGTTGACGTGTATTTTTTTTTTGATTGATAACCAGGTTAGATTTGTATTGCTTAAAAGGAAAGTATACATGCTTAAAGCTGTTCAGCAGCATTCCACAAAATGGGGTCTCACCCCTACAAAACCAAAAGAACTCGAGACTGACACCACACCTACAAAGCCTACCATACCATACACAATCCTTACAACAAAGCCTCCCCACCCAAAACCCGACAACCCCCATCAGACCATCCTACCGGAACCAACCAAGGGCATCCTCCCTAGAGAAGTTGGGGATGCCCTAACTAGGACCTGCCTCAAGTATCTCCATCCCACCACCTGTCGAGGTTCTCGGCCTACCACCTCGAAGAAAATTATGATCCACCACCTTCACACTCTTCCGCGGGATTTGATGATGCACCAACGGCCGCCCATCTTCATCTAATGGAGCCTGCGACTTCACCGGGATCTTCTTGCCACGCATTTTCGCTATTTCCACTGGTTCCAATTCCCACACAAACTCCACGACATCCCTCCACCCATTTCTTGCATCCTCCATCTAAGAATCCACTGAACGAGAAGCCGACCACACCACCAACAGCTATACTACTCCCATTTCCTCACCAAGATGTCATCGTGGCCCTTACACCATTCTCAGACCCTTACCAATCTCTGCATGAGCTACCACCTCCGCTAGACCACCCAACCATTTAGGTCTCAGCACAAGGGATGTCACCCACATCACCTCATCTTTCAAACCTCCCATCATCAGGGCCAGTGCCACGAACAAGAATGAAATATCCAGGTTTGTTCGCAGACGACAATCAGAGTCTAGGAATTCTTCCCCAAACATCAGGTGCACATCCCTCCAAAAAAATTCCCCATCCACCCTGAAAATGTTCAACAGTCAATTGCTTGAAATTGTACCATTAAATGCATGCATTTGGCCCTCTATAGACAATAAGAAGTTGGCTTCCATCCTTCCTCACACTCTCATCCAAAACCTACACTAACGAAAGCCAAAACCGTCCACTACGAAATGCCAAAACAAAAAGAGACAAGGCCTTAAAATAACCGTAGCCACTCTAAGAAATAATCACTTCGCATGCATCATCAGCTGAACAGACCTCCAATCGCTGACATCATCACACCTATGTTGCCATTACAACTTGCAGCCAAATCAAAGATCACGAACCACATGATTCATCCCTCCCCCTCCATCATGGGTATCAAAAACAAATCACACAAAGCTCACCACCACGTCTCGGATTCTCCTTTCACTTCCTAAGCACCATCATCCAAACTCTAGGGGACACACATCTCTTAGGTCCTCAAATAAATTAAAATGGTCAGCCAAAGAACCATTTGCACCAACGTTCAAAAGCTTATCAGCCTCAGCGTTCGCTTCCCTGAGAACATGCGATACCTTAAAATCCTCAAACCCACTCAGAAGGTTATTCATCCTTCTTATATGTTTATCTAGGTGCCAAGCCTCCATCCGTCCCCTAGCAATACCATTCCACTATCTGGGAATCCCCCTCAAGATGGAGTTTTTTCACCTCCAATTTCTTAGCCAAAAGAATGGCTTCAATTGCCGCCTAACACTCAGCTTCATTATTCGTACCATCCACCAGTCTCTTAGCTCCAAGAGAAAGAATACTTCCATTCTCATCATGGGCTATGACCCCTGCCCCGGAGATCCCGGGATTCCCCTTTGAAGCCCCATCAAAGTTGATCTTGGTCCATCCCTTATCTGGTAAAACCCACTCCTGACTTTTATCACCCTTCCTAGGAGGATTAGCTCTCAAAAGCCCATTAGCAGGCCAAGTTGGCGTGCATTTGGCTGTCAACCAATTTGTCAATTAAAAAAGAAAGCATTATCTATATTATTTAAATTATTATTTTTAATCTTAAAACTAATAAAGAAAGTAGAAATATGGACATGCTTCTAATGAGAATATTTAATTTCATATTGGATTTCAAATTATATATTGGATTTGATTTGTTTTTAATTTCTACTACATAAAATAAAAATTGGATTTGATTTATTTCTAATTTATGATTTTAATAGTTTATTCTTAATATTAATTATCAAACAAAAGAAATATTTTTCATTTAATTGTTGCTTTTGTTATTATTAGATTTAAATTTTTTACCTTTATTTTTTTTTAATTTTTTAATTATTTTCTTTTTAGATAAAGTTTCCAATTAGATAAAGTTTCCATCCTCAATGAGATAAAGTTTACATCCTCAATTAGATAAAATTTCCTTCCACCAAATAAGATTATTCAATAAGTAGTATCAATAGTTGGGCATATGTCTATTTGCATTTGCAATATATTGTGAAGAAAATAAATTTATACAACATTTATGATTTTTTATTAATTGGTTATTGTGATTTGTTTTGTCTATTGAAATTGAGGTAAGGCTATATGTTTTGTTATTTTTTGTTTATTTATCTTTGTTTCTCTATATAATTTTGTAATAAAATTTTGACAACATAAAAAAAAATCAAATCAATCCTAATGATTAACATTAAGGCATTTATTTTTGTCTCTATTTTACTAAATTTGTGATTTATTTTTCTTCTCTATTTTGTTTCAATATTTTTTATGCATTCTTTTTTCTACTCTTTTTTTCTCTTTCACTTGCAAATTTTCTTGGGAATCCTCATGATTTAAATTTTCTATCCTTCATCAATTTTTCACTATTCCCTTTCCAACACACCTTCATTTGAATATGCAACGCAATTTGTATTTACTACTCACAAGATTTATTTAGGTTTATTTAGGGTATCTAAACATGTAGGAATTGAAGTTGAATTATATTACCAATCACTTACATGTAGAAAATTAATGTTTTAAATAAATTAATTTGTATTTATTCAAACGAATATTAAAATAATATTTTTTTCATTATTTTGCAAAATGATATAATGCCAAACTTCTTATCGATATAAGAATCTTCATATAATTTGACTCTTTTAAATAAAATGTTTATTATGTTTATTTTAATTTTACTGAGTAGGATTTGTCTACAAAAAAACTTTAAAATTGAAAATAAAAAATATAATATACAAATAAGGAATGCAAACTAGAAAAGACAACACATAAATAAGGAATATTTTTTGACATGTTGACAAAGCTATAAGAAAGAGTGTTTTTAATATGTCAACAAAGCTATAAGAAAGAGTAATTATCCAACATTCTAGTCTTATTGACACTTAGCTAAAATGATTGGATAAGTTTCTATTTTTTCATAACTAAAACTATTTAATAATAAAACTTTTAAAAATGTAATTTGGATGCTTGAAATGCTACATTATCTAATTTTAAAATTATACCTTATGTATTTAAGGAAATATTTTAATGATCCATACTTTTAAAATATTTTATATAAATTTATAAATATATTTTTAATTTAATATTTATTTAAAGTATTTTTACTTGATAAAATATAAATGATTTTTAGTTTTTAGAAGATTTTTAAATTTTTAAAAGTAAGATTATTTTAAATAGTCATTTTACAAAAAAATAAAAAATATTATTTTATTCCACCAATATTATTAGATTTCTTATTCAATCAAATAAATAATGATATCTATTTTAATAGGTGGTAGAAATTTGAATTGATTTTTAATAGTAAATCCATTATTTATTAAATAAGAATTAAAAATTAAATATTATCAAATATAGGAATTTTTAAATGTTAGATTTCAAATTTTAATTTAATATTAATTTAAATTTTTTTTACATGATAAAATATAAATAATTTTTAGTTTTTACAAATTTTAAAAATTTTAAAAGTAAGATTATCTTAAATAATTGTAGTCCCATTACTAATGCTCACATCTCTACTTCATTATTGGTTGTAGCACCCAGGCATTTAGAAGCTGCTCAAATGCATGTGCCTCTTGAGTCTCTAATTATGCATCTAGCAGGACCGGGGTTTCCTTTTGCAACTTCAAACCATTGCTTTTGAATATATTCATCCCAATTTGAGAATCTCGTCTTCCTTCTCAATTTGACATTTGTATTTGCAATCTCTATAATCTTTTTTTGTGTTTCGTAAACGATCATATCAGTAATCATCTTCTTGTCTAATGATGTCTATTTTAATAGGTGGTAGAAATTTGAATTATTTTTTATCTATTAAATCCATTATTTCTAAAATAAGGATTAAGATTTTGTATTGTTCATGGTGCAAATAATTTTTTTATATAAATATATAAAGTTTAAAATTATGATATTAAATAAACTCTTTTATTTATATGTATGTATTTGATTGATTATTTATTATATTTTAAGTTATATAAAATATGATAAATGACATTAAATATCTTGAAATATTCAAAATAATTAAAATAAATATATATTATGTTTCTACATTTCAAAATTTTTATTTTTTATTTTTCTATATTTTAATTGCATAAAATTAATTCATGTAAATATCTAATAAAAAAACATTCGTATTTTATTATTAAACTTGGTATTGCATTCCCTTATGCCTAATTAATTGATCTTTTGCACCAATCAAAAGTAATTATTATTTTTCTTTTCACAATAAACGCGATTTTTATAAAGTTGATATATATAATTTTAAACTAGAAATTATCTATCTACAATATAATTGGATGAAAAAAAATGGTGTTATACGAACAAAATGATGGACTTTATAGGTTTTTAAAAAAATTATTTATATTTAAAAACTAAATATCTATTTTTAATAAAACAATTATTGATAAAGTGATTTTTTTTTAATATATATAAATTTTAATTATTATTATTATTATTTTTGAAAATATAGGTAATAAGATTATATAGGGATTTGATTTAAACCATTCAAATTAAATATTATCTTTAATTTTAGATATTTTTAGAAATTATTATTTTAACTTAAGTTTAAATTTTATGTTTGATGACTATTTTTAATAATTTCTATAAAGGAAATCACTTTTTCTTTAAAAGAAAATAAAAACTCATTGAGTACACATTAGGTAGTTATTCATAATACTATTCAATTAATAGAAATTGCTTTAAAAATAGATTATTAACTAGTTTTTTTGAACTTGAAAAATTATACTATCTAATTTGATTAGAACATGCATAAAGATATTACATTTAATTTTAGATATTCTAAAAAATATATTTTTTTCAAATTCAATTTTAAATGTTATGTTTGATGGCTACCTTAAAATAACCTTATAGAGGAAATTTAATTAATGTCTTACATTAAGTTTGGGTTAGGGTTAGTGTTAATGTTATAGAATAAAGTTTGGGATCAAAGTTACCATTAGCATTAAGGTTAAAATAGGGTTTAGGTTCAGGGTCAATTAAGATAAAAATTAGAATAAAGGATGTAATTACAATTGGGGTTAGTGTTAGGGTTAAGGTTAGGTTAGGGCTAGGGTTAAATAAGATTAGGTATCAATTAGGATTATAGAAGAAATCTTTGAGTTAAGGCTAGGACTAGGGTTAAATTATGATTAGGGTTATGATTATATTATGAATAAAGTTTTAGTAGCATTAGGGTTAATATTAGACTAGAGTTAAGATTAAGGTTGGGATTCAATTAGGAATAGGGTTAATGTTAGATTACAGTTCAATTAAGAGAAAATATTTCAATTACAATTGAGCTTCAACCATGGTTATGGTTAGGGTTTAGTTAGGGTTGTATCTATGTTAGACTAGGGTTAAAATTAGAATTAGAGATAGGATAAGGATTAGGGTTAAATTAGGGTGAGGTTTCAATAAGGGTTATGGCTAAGATTAAGGTTAGTGCTCAACTTAAGTTGTAGATTTATAAGTGTTGAAGTTAGGGTTCATTTAAATTAGGATTATCCTTCAATTAATGTTATTGATAGTTTAATTATGGTTAGGGTTTAATTAGTGTTAGAGTTATGTTATAATATAATTAATTTAGGATTTAGTTAAGGTTCAAATAGAGTTGATGATATAGTTCAATGAGGATTAAGGTTAAAATTAAAATTATAGATAAAATTTTCAATTAGGGTTAGGGTTTAATTAGGGTTTAAGAGAAATATTCAAGTTAGGGTTAGGTCTTAATTATGATTATGCTTAGAATATTATTAGGGTTAATATTATATATTAGTAAGGTTAGGGTTAGTGTAGTGTTAGATTAGGGTTCGATAAAAGTTAGACCTAGGGTTCAATAGGGTTAGGGTAAAATTATGGTTATAGGAAAAGTATTTGAGTTAGGGTTAAATTATGGTTTAGTTTTATATAGAGTGAAGGTTAGAGATTAATTATGGTTAGTTAATGTTAGATTAGGTTTTAAACAAGGTTAGCATCACAGGTGAATTAGGGGTAGATTCAATGTTAAATTAGGGTTGAGTTTAGGCTTAGAATTGAAATCAAAGATAAGATTATTGTTAACGATGGATTAACATTAGTATCAATATTAATTTATTGAACCATTTCACATCAATCTCATTACAATCAACTCTTTACTATTATTTTTAAATATTAAACATTTTAAAATTTGATATCTCTCGACGTACTTTACTTAGATTTTTTTAAATATAGGTATGCTAGTAAATAACTAACTTATGTGTGTTCAGTGATTTTTTATTTTCTTTTAAATAAAAATTGATTGAGATAGTATAATTTTTTGAAATTCAAAAAAAACTATTAATAGACTACTTTTCAAGTGATTATTATTAATTTAATAATATAATTTATAACCAAATAATGTGTACTCAATGAAATTATTTTCTTTTAAAGAAAAATCAGTTTCCTCTATAGAAAATTACTAAAGGCAACCATCAAACATTAAAAAAGATATATTTTTTAAAAATATCTAAAATTAAAGATAATATCTCTGTGCATGTCCCAATTAAATTACTATGATGATAGAATTATTTAATAAAATTTTAAGCAGAAATAGAAGAAAGGATTGGCTCTTCAACTTGATGTGGAAGGGCGCTCGAGGGTTTGAGTTGAGGTCACCCCCTGCAAGTGGAGGAGGTGTTAAGGCCTCCTCCATGCTAATAAGAGCCCTTGCTCTTTCTTGCAACTCCTTTTATTCTACATGTATTTCCTTCACTTCTGCTATGACTGTTGACAGGTCGCATGCGAGGTCGTATATGCTCGCCCATGGGGGATGCCTCATATGGGCTGATTATTAATTCAGTCTGGTTGGAAGCTTCGCAGGCCGAGGCCAAGAAATTTATTCCAAAATCCTTCAAGGAAGTTGTTATTGACTCGAATTTTCATGTTCCTGAAGAGGTGAAGTTTATTCTAGTGATTTCTTTTGAGTTAGAGAGTGATGGCGGAGGATGACAATGAGGTAAGAGACCTAACTCTCCCTTTCCAACTCTATCTATCATGCCTAACGATTTAATGGCAAAAGCCATAAACATGGAAAAAACTAGGTTAAAAAGCATTGTTATTTTTTTCATGGTAGTGGACATAGATAAATGTCGAGCCAGGAAATTCATGGATGACTAGTTTAAAATGTTTAGAATAAAAAATTCTAGGCTATAACATTTCTTTTTGTTAAATGACTCAAAAAGGCTTGTTCATTATTTTTTTTCAAGGATAGCAAATCTCAGGTGGAGGTAATCAAAAAGCAGTTTTGGGCTATCAGGAAATCCACCTTTCGAGCCCTAAATTGGTCTTATGATGCAGTTAATGAAGAAATCTTTTCTCTTTCTTGTCCTCGATAGATTCCAATAAAAAATCTTCCACCTATCTTGTGGAAATTCATACCACAGATCCTGGAACCCATTGGTAGAGTTATTAGGATGGATTATTCGTCCAACCTTGTTCCTCATTTGGATGCCAGAGTCCTAGTTTCTATTAACCAAGGCAGAGACATCCCTAGATTCATCGACATTAAGTTTGATGAAGATCCCACTTCTTGTCTTATTGAGACCCTTGGTGGGATTAATGCATGTTTCTTATGCAAGAGAGAAGGGCACATTAGAAAAAATTGCCCCATTCTATCGGCTAGGAGAGGGATTTCAAATAACCCTAATGGTAGTAATTTAACTATCGATAAAGATGGTAAGAACCCTCCCTCGTCAGCCTCTAAACCTAGGGAATCCCCCCCATTGATTGATAAACTTGACTCCCTGAGGGAAGCCATTAACAAGGTCGTGTCTGAATTTCCCAAAGAGCCTCTTGTGCTTGGGAATTTTGTGGTTTTTGGTGCTTTCAATGTTGACCCCCCTCCCCATTTTGTGGTCTTTGAAGAAATATCTCAACTCGAAGAGCCTAAGAAAGAGGGTTTTCAAATGGTGACTCATAGATCTAAGAAAAACAAGAGGAAAAATGCTCAACAATTGGCTCTAGAGAAGATTAGGGGAGCAAGGAATAACAAGACTAGTTCTACCGTGGCTCCCATAAAGGATTATCCTCTTGATAATCTGCTTGAGATTAAATTTTTGGTAAAAGTAACAAGCATTATTTTGTTAAATTCACTATTCGGGAATTTGAAGGGTTTGACTATGCCACTAATGAGCTGGGTAGGGCTGGGAACTCCTCCCCCTCAGTGATCTAGAGTCCATTTTGGTCTCTAACCAATTTATCATTCTTGCTATAAATCCGCCCTTGAATGTGGAATCGATCAATTGTCGAAAGACTGTGGATCCCCAAGGGGTGGGGAGAATCCCCCCCCCCCCCAAACCTCTTGATGATATGACTCTTACCTCACCTGTGATGAACATTGGTGTTGATGCTAATAGTGCCTTCTTTGAGATCATTTTTGTTGACCCCTCAATTAGTAAAGCCAACCCTAATAATGTTCCCACCCTTTCCAGTCTTAGCATCTCTGATGTTGATGCTCCTAAGGATAATGTCTTGGTGGCGGATCCGAGGTGGAGACTAAATTGGCTTCCAACATCGCGGTCACAAGTGGGGAAGTTGATCATGGTGAGGATTATATATATTATGGGAAGACTAATGGTGGGTAAGTTAAGGAATGGAAGGTGATGATCCCAATGCCCATCCCAAGCGTAAAAGGGGTAGACCTAGAGGTTCTAAGAACAAGATCTCTCCTCCCCATAATGATGGGAAGGATAACTTCCCCAAGTGTTTTAGTAGTTTTAGGACTACTAAGGAATCCAAGTAATTTCCTTGGTGTATGATGAAATGCATATCCTGGAATATCTGGGGATTGGAATCCCCCGACAAGAAACTTATTGTTAGGAGATTCCTCAGTCATCATAGGGATGTGGATTTTGTTATGCTGCAAGAGGTTAAGGCTGTCAATTTCCCCCTTGCTGTCAATCTTGATTTTGTTTGGAGGGATGCAGTTAAGATACGCACTAAACAGGATAAAGGTAAGGGAGGGGTGGTGCTTCTAATCAATGCCAAGTGGAGGGTCTCCATTCTTAATTCTGGTTACTCTCCTTGTAATAGAGCTTCTTGTGTTTCCCTCAAGGTTGGAAAATCTATGTTTGGTGTCTGCACGGTGTATGCTCCCAATGACTAGAGAGAGAGAGAGAGCGAGAGAGAGAGAGAGAGAGAGAGAGAGATCAAATCTTTGGCAGTGGTTGTGTGCCCTTCCCGATATTTCTTGGTTCCTAGGGGGAGACTTCAATTTGGTCAAAAATCAAGAAGACAAATTGGGTGGTGTGAGCTTAGATTGGAAAGGTGGGAAGAGGATTCATTGGGAAAGGATGAAGAGCTTGAAGAGGCAATTTGACCCCCTCGAAGGGATGAAGCTATCCTACAAGGGGATCTGGTTTACCTAGTGCAATTACCAAAGAGGTCACAAAAGAATATATTGTAGGCTCAATTGGTTTTATGCCAACAAAGACTTTTTCACCTTCTTGCCTGACAGTCAGGGTTGCTCTGTGACAGTCTAGCCATGTTCACTTTCTGATCATCATCCCATCATTACTCATTTATGTTTAAGGGATAATATTCCTTCTAGAGTTGTTGGGAGTGAGAAATTTATTTTGAATAGAAGACTGTTGGAGGATTAGGATGTCCTTGCTACTATTTTCATTATCAGACAATTTAATAAATGGAATAAGGGTTCCCACTCAAGAATTAGGAGATGGAATAAGATTGTTGGCAGATAACAAGATTTACTTATGACCATTGGTAATAAGAAGGCAAAAGATCCTAGATTTGCAGAGAGGATTCTCTCAAACAATTTGCATAAAGATGAGGAGTTTATACAAAAATGCCCCAACAACATTAGTCTTTCTCATTATGTGGCTCTGGCGAGGGACAACCTAAGAAAGCTACAACATAAGAAGGTGACGGGGGCTATGACTAGAGATAGGGTTAACTAGATGCAACATGGGGACAAAGGATCAAAATTATTTTTCAATATCCTAAAGCAAAATAAGTTTAGATAGAAGATTAATAGGATGTGGATTGATGGCAAAGATATTTTAGAAGTTCATGACATTATGAATGAGTTGTTATCCTTTTATCAGAACCTCTTCTCCTTCGAGGACTCATCCTCTTCCCATGAAGCCAGGGAGATATGTTGAGCCCTTATTCCTAAGCTCATTACCAATGATGATAGGCTTAACCTACATAGGCCCATTAGTGTGGAAGAAATTAAGAAGGTCATCAACACCCTCAAGGATGATAAGGCCCCAAGTCGCGATGGGCTCCTGGTTGAGTTCTACAAGGCTAATATTGATTGGATTTCTAATGACTTTCTTGACATTTATGAGGAGGCCATAGAACAAGGCTCCCTAGGCCCTGATATCAATAGGGGTCCCATTAAGCTACTCCCTAAGGATGGGGATAAGTCTTTGATCAAGAAATGATGTCCCATTACCCTTATTAATGTCTCATATAAGATTTTGGCTAAAATTTTAGCCATCAAACTTGAAAATATTCTCCCTAAGTTCATATGTCCCACCCAAATTGGCTTCATCAAAGGTAGATATATCCTGGAGAATATCATCACTAGCTGGGAGGCTATGGAGTGGGATAAAGTCTCTGATCAAAAGGTCACCATATTTCTATTAGACTTTGAAAAGGTTTATGACAGAGTGGAATGGGGTTTCATCACTATGATGCTAGAAGCTTTTGGGTTCCCTAAAGAATTTTGTCAGTTTGTTCAGGTTCTCCTCAAGGATGCCTCAGCTTAAATTGAAATCAATGGATCAATCTCTCAAGCATTCATGCTAGGAAGATCTATTATACAAGGATGCCCCCTGGACCCTACCCTCTTTGTTATTGCCTCATATACTCTTTACTATTTGCTAAGGGAGATTAAATTCTCTCCCAAAGTCAAAGGGATTACCCTCATAGATAAGACTGATTTACTCAATATCTAGAGAATATCATCACTAGCTGGGAGGCTATGGAGTGGGCTAAAGTCTCTAATCAAAAGGTCGCCATATTTCTATTAGACTTTGAAAAGGTTTATGATAGAGTGGAATGGGGTTTCATCACTATGATGCTAGAAGCTTTTGGGTTCCCTAAAGAATTTTGTCAGTTTGTTCAGGTTCTCCTCAAGGATGCCTCAGCTTAAAATGAAATCAATGGATCAATCTCTCAAGCATTCATGCTAGGAAGATCTATTATACAGGGATGCCCCCTGGACCCTACCCTCTTTGTTATTGCCTCATATACTCTTTACTATTTGCTAAGGGAGATTAAATTCTCTCCCAAAGTCAAAGGGATTACCCTCCTAGATAAGACTGATTTACTCAATATCCAATTTGATGATGATACTGCCTTATTCCTAGAACTATCTAAAGGTAACATGGATTATAAGGTTTCTAAACTCAAATTATTTAGTGAGGCATCTGGGGCCAAAATTTCACATTCTAAGTCCACCCTTCTAGGGTGGGAAGAACACCCTCCTGATTGGTTGTCCCTTTATGGTTATCAATGGGGTGGACCTAACAAACTAGTAAGATATCTAGGGATCCCCCTCTCTATCTCCCCTTGTTTGAAAGAGATGTGGTTATGAATTAGGAATAAGATTGAGGGCAAATTGAATAAATGGAATAATTATTATCTCTCCTTAGACGGGAGGATCCAAGTGTGCTAGAAAATCTTGTCCTCCCACAACATCTATTATGCCTTAATATGGATGTTTAGTAACTACCGGGTCAATGAGATTTAGAAAGTTATTAGAAGTTTCCTATGTCTGATGGGAAGGGTTAGAGGAAGATGCACTTGGTTAAGTGGGAGTGGTGCTACATGGACAAGAATATTGGTGGGCTAGGACTGAAGGACCTTAAAACCTAAGGAGTAGCCCTGGTTGCAAAATGGATCTTTCATGCATTGGACGATAGTGAGCCCTGGAAAGTGCTTGCCATAAACAACATCAGCATGGTGGTACCTAAGGAGGTCAAGTCCTAGAAGTCTCTCCCCTTATGTAAACTGCTTGCTAGAAGTTTTCCAGTCTCTACCATGGGTTCTCCTATGTTCAAGTCTATCTGGAAGGCGTGGGAGCTTGTTAGACTTAGGATCTCTAACCTTAGGGCTAGTAGAAATGATCTCATATGTGGAGAAAGAACTCTTTGGTGGAACCTCTACCATAACACTAAGCCCCTTACCCTCACTCTATGTTGCTCGACCATAAGGTGGGATAACAAGGGTATTTGTTGTTTTAAGGATATTATCATTAATGCTAATATGATTTCTTGGGAAGAGCTTTCTAATAAGTTTGATTTACCAGCCTCTAATCAGAGGACTTATAATATGATTCGTGATGCTTGTCAATCATTTCAACTTCCTAAAAATTGTGTGGAATATAATGATAGGTTTCTCACTTGTACTTGGATGGATGGTACTCTCTTATGTAATATTAAAGCCAAGGTTGTTTATAATACTATGGTGCATAATGATAACATCTTGATGCATATCAATTCTTGTTGGAACTCTGATCTATCTTTCTCACAGTGGCATAAATTATTTAAAAAGTTATAGAGCGGCCCCATTGCTCCCAAGAAGAGATGTTTCAAGTGGCTCCTCATGCTTGACACGCTACCTATTAGGCCTGAATAGCATAAGGAGGACACTTGCAATGTTTGCAAAGTTTCTAAGACTACAAGGCATATTTTCTTTGATTGCATTATCGCCAGAGAGATCTACCTTATGTTCGGCATTTCTATTCCTCTTTATGTCAATACTTTAGATATCATCTTTGGTCATATTTATGGTACTAAAAAAGATAGAAACCTCTTTTAGATTATTCTTTCATGTGAAATCCTATGGTATATCTAGAAAATTAGGAATGAAGATAAGTTTCAAGGTAGAGATAGGGTTCTTACTGAGTCCTTTTGTAAACTCACATATTACTTCATTTGCTCACAGGCTACCATTGTGATGCAGTTGAATAAAAGGAAAATTCAAAGATTCCTTCAAGATGGCCACACCAGAGTCTTCATCTACGAGCTCTCTCATGGCTATACCTGGGGAAGAAATGACATGGAAAGAACTCCATTCATTAATGTGTTGGATGCACTCATGGAGGAGATAAGAGGAAATAGAGATGTAGTTCATCAATTGATGATCCACATGGTGTGATTGAGAGATGACCAGAGGATTGTCTGGATGGAGGGCCCACTGGGTTGGATTGCCTGGATGGATTAGTTCTATCCCCCTGTCTCCCTTCTACTAAATCTGCTTCCATGTGCACAGCCACTCATATTAAGGTTGTATATATGTACTCATGTATATTCACTGTATAGCAGACTATGTCTAGTTAGGACTTTTCTCAATTTTTTCTCTCGAGGGGGGGGGGGGGGGTAGCCATGCTAGTCTGCCTCCTTCTCCTTTTTGAACTCCTGTTTCCCATATATTTCACTTTTTTTCTTATAATTAAATTACTACCAGCATTTTATTGCTACTAAAATTAATTAATTTTTTATTTTATCCTTCATAACTCATTTAGATGTCATTTATTAAAAAAAATCATACACCAAAACCAACATTAATGTTAAACTTGCTTTATTTTATTTTTGTTTATATTGTGTGATTTTTTAGATTTATAATGATTTTACATGAATAAATTTAACTAACATTCACAACAAACAACAAACAATAAAATATCTAATGATTAAGATATTTTATAAAATTATCTATTAACAATCTAAACAATTTACAAAGGCAAAAATTATCAATTACATTATAATTTAGTGAGCAACAAACACATATTTCGAAGCTGCCAAGATAGGTCTGTAACATTCCCAAATGGATTTAAAGTTTGTGAACTTCTTCACAAGATTATTGACTGAAATCTATACCATAAGCACATGTTGGCCTAACAATATTGCAGCTACCACTCTACTCTTTTAACCATCCAAAATGAAGTGGAAATTGCTTCCGAAAACATATATAATTACCTTAAAATAGGGTTTCTATGCTCTCACCTAACTAAGTGTTTTACCACCAATAGATTTAATATCTTCTTGTGTTCTCTGAAAACACCATATAACCCAAAATGAATGTCTAAGCCTATGTAGCAACCCATACATTTGCGCCCTTACTACATACTTAAGCTAGCAAGAATAAGTTAATATGCCTAACAATAGGCTTTAGATCCTATGCCTCATACTATCAATAAAATCACCTGGGCATAAATGTCCAAAATCATCCATAATTGTAGTCATTCATAACAAAACATAGCCAAGGCTTCACCAAAGATGCATAGCAACTATTTCAACTTAAAATTATTTGGAATATCCTTTGGTCTCGAGAATGATTCAAGCCATCTCTATTATTGTATAGTTCCTCTATTTAGTTACTCCATTTTTTTGAGTAGTATAACATGCAACCATACACCTTTGCATATCACTTTGTTGCAAAAAGATAATTTGAAATTTTTGTGAAGTGATTTTTTCTCCATTATATGTATGTAATGTCTTCAAGGGACAACACATTCTTTTTTACATTAGCTTTAGATTGTAAAACTATCATAAAATATTTTAAAATTTCTAGGTCAATAAAATATACCAAAATTCTACTATTGTCATCAACAAAAATAAGAAAATACTTATTCTTGTTGAGTGAAAGGTTTTGCATTAGAGCATAGACATTAACATGTATTAATTAAAGTGCCTCCTATTCTCTTCAAGTTTTTTCTATTAGAATACAATTTTGATACTTTTTACCAATAATACAACATCACAATCTTTGATCATCTTATTTAATAGAAATTAATCCTTTCACCATATTCTTATGGTAATGTGGTTTTCTCAAAAGTTTAAGTTTTTGTATCTTATGTGTCTCAATTGAGATTTAGCATTAAGGATGACATTTAGACATTTCCTTCATATGCAAGTTATTTCTTTTGATGCAGCTATTGCGGTTGTTGTGATGGCCTCATTCAATGGAGGGGTTGGTGGGGGCTGGGGGGCTTCTGGGTGGAGGGGGCTTGCTTTTTTTCTTGGGCCAAGGGGTTTTCTCTTGGTGTTGCTTTGCCTACTCTCACTCTGGTGCTTGGGTGCCATGGGGTCTAGTTCCCTTGTGACCAGAGGGTCTCTTGTGGGTCAACCTTATTTCCTTGTCTTATTGGGGGAGTTGTGGCTTTTTCCTTTGTCCCCTATGGTGTGAGGGGCTTATGTAGATTTTTGGGAGTTGTGGTTGTTGTGAGCCTAGTGTTTGGGATTTTGGTGTGACTTGGGCCTTGTTCGGTGTGGACAAGGCTTTCTTTGTCCCTATTGGAGCTAGCCTCTTAAAATGTATATATTTATATTAAATTTCATTTGCACCAACACGAATAATACATTTCTTAATCCTTATTTTAGAGATGATAGATTTAATGAATAAAAAATCAATTAAAATTTCTACCACCCATTAAAATAGATATCATTATTTATTTTATTGAATAAGAAATCTACTAGTGGAATAAAAGTTTATTTCTAATTTTATGTAAAAAAATATTTAAGATAGTCTTACTTTTAAAATTGTTAAATTTATAAAAACTAAAAATCCTTTATATTTTATCACGTAAAAATAATTTAAATTAATATTAAATTAAAAATATGTTTATAAATTGATATAAAGCATTTTAAAATTAAGAATCATTTAAACATTTCCTTGAAGAATTATGTGACATTTCAAGCTTCTTACATTTGATAATGTTTAATTTATAATTCTCATTTCACAAATAATGGATTTACTGATAAAAAATCAATTCAAATTTCTACCATCTATTAAAATAGATATCATTATTTATTTGATTGAACGTTAGTAGAATAAAAGAATATTTCTATTTTTTTTAGAACAAATATTTAAGATAATCTTACTTTTAAAAATTTTAAAATGTGTAGAATCTAAAAATCATTTATAATATTAAACTAGCATACATATATTTTATAAATAAAATTTATGTAGACTACGCCAAGAGATATCAAACTTTTAAAATCTTTACTTTAGTATAGATTAAATAAATTCATAGAGTTAATATTTATTAGAATTTAGTCTTCTTTTAGAATATGAAATGATTTGCATGCCAAAAAAAATAGAAGTTTCATTAAAATATAGATTTAAAAACATAATTTTTTAAATTAGAAGTTTTTTTTAAATATTACGTGTTTATGTGTTGTCTTTTCTATTTTGCATTTCTTATTTATATATTGTATTTTCTATTTTCTATTTTCTATTTTAAAAAATAGTTTTGAGATACCTTGTACTCTTTAAAATTAAAATGAACATAAGAAGAGGCATATTAGGCTCAGAGATAGATGTAATATTCTCCATCAATAAAAACAAAATTCATTTAAGTTGACGTGCATTTGGCTGTCAATTGAAAAAAAATATTATCTATATTTTTTGTTTCTAATTTCATAATCATGTAAAAAAAATTAATAATAAAGAAAGTTGAAATATAGGCATGTTTACATTTATAACATTTGATTTCATATTAGATTTGAATTTTTTATTTCACATTGGATTTGATTTATTTTTAATTTATAATTTTAATAAATTTAGTGCGACCATAAATAAGCAACTGAAGAATCAACAAATCTGATTAGGAATGTTTGAGCCAGTTGTGCTTTCAAATTTCTAAATATGTTCTTAGTGGCAACTTTACCTAACTCATTTACCTAGTAATTTGTAATTTCTTTGCTTAACTTTTAGCATTTTAATATGGCAATTAGAATTTGTTTCTTAAGTCTATTAACAGGATTTGAAATTTGATTTGGTGGACAAAAATACTTCGAGAATAATAAAGAATAGCAATTAGGATTTGTTTCTTAAGTATTTTGACTTAGGATTTGAATGTTGATTTGGTGGACAAAAATACTTTGAGAATAATAAAGAATAGCAAGGCAAATGATTCTGAACCTTTTCTTTACACCTTGGAAGAAATTCGACCTTGTGATTTGAGTTTTCATTTCTCTTCTCTAAATGGAGTTTTTGTTAAAAACTTTCTGAAAATTGTTATAAATTGTTATGAACTTTCTTCACTTGGTTGTGCTTGGAAGTTGGGTTGAATACATGCCTTATGATCACAATCATGATTTTTTTTCCTTTTATTTTTTATAATAAAAGCAGCCAAAAATGAGGGGGATGACCCATGGGTACAATTAAGAGAACAATGGAAGGACCATTGTCCGCAAACAATCAGCACAGAAGCAGCCTTTTACCTCTATCAAAAACAAAAACCATCATACAAGAGTATATCAGCAATAAAATACTACCAGTCAGAGTATACTTCTAGTGCCATGTAGGGCTATAAGCATTAAAATATAAACATAATCCAAAACTAGACCTATCCAGCCTACTACACTGCATAGACAAAAAACTTCTCCACATGCAGAAATTTAATTCTTTTTCCCACGGCTCTTCTTAGGGAGCAGCTTCTTAGCCCATTCCTTAGTGAGGAACTTGAATAGGCCTTTAAAGGTCCTCGTCCTCCTTGCCTTTACCTTTGTCCACGCTATCCTGCAAAAGGCACAGAGTAGTGGCCGAGCATCTCATGACATTCAGAGCGAATTTAGACGCATCATGCATCTTGGACTCCATCGCCTCCAGTCTACTGGTAATCACTTGCAAGTTGTCAGAGAGGGCTTCTATCTTTTTCCCGAGCTCTGCCAGGTTGGGATCTTCTTCCTTCACACTACTAGCCTCTTCAACAACTAGCATTTTCTCAATCCTGAAGGTTGAGGAAGGGAAATTGGCAGGTTTCGGGCTCATAGAGGTGGTCGGGCTTTCGGAAACATGGGTTGAGCTTACAGAAAGGGGGGAATGTTTGTGCTAGGCCTGGGGGTTTTATCAGTCGAAATGGAGTTTCCCATGTCGTATGAGGAGGAGGGGTCTCTTAGGGATTTATCAGAGGGTTTAGAGGCCAATCTGGTAGAGCGGCGGGGCATGTTGGTGTCTTCGGTAAAGTCCGAGTCTGAATCAATTTCTTGGATTTTAACTTTTTTAGGGGTTTTGACCTCCTCCAAGGAGTGATTCTTGGTTTTCTTGCTGGAGGAGCCAAGTTCTGTGCAACGGGGGCTTGAATCATTAATGGCCAGAGGTTGGGTCGAGGGGCCGATATTCTGCACAGAAATGGAACGGGGCGGGCAGAGGGCGAGGTGGAAGTTGTACAGGCAGAGCATAAGGCCCTGGTATAGGATAGGAAAGTCTTTTCCTTTCTTTTTGGCTTCAGCTATATCTTTAACGTTAGCATCCATCAAGGGCAATAAAAAGAACAGAATGGAAATGAGGTCTTTGTTCCTCAAATGGTTTAGAAAGGGGAGGTGGTAGTAGTAGAAAATGCCATACCTGCCTTCGAGCGTAAAATACTTCATCACTATGTAGCAGACTTCATCCCAAGGGTGCGGGAGTTCCCCTCTATTAAAGCCTCTGGCCCTCTTGACAGGGTTCTTGTCGTGGCGGAAAAACTAGTTAAGGCTGGTAGAGTCCGCAATGCGGCTCTGTTTTTTCCATTTTCTGCCCTCCATTGAGAGGCCAGTAGCCTGGGCTATGACCTCTTTGTTTATTTCGAAGGAGATTCCCCCCATAGTCACCCTTCTATCCTCCCAGGAGGACATGAATTGTTTAGAGAGTCTCTCGTCGCTGCCCTTCATGTTCTCCATAAATTTGTCAATGCCTCCTTCGGTGCACACGAACCAGGCCCCTGGTTTGGCTTTGAACTCCTCAACTTTGTTGGGTTCCAGCCTGAGCCTATCCCCCCCCCATTTTAGAATCCTCCAGCTTCACAGTTTGAAAATAATAGAAAGCCAGAATGCAGAGCCGAAGCAAACTCAAGATGAAATGGTTAGGGAAAATGTGCCAGACTTGGGTTAAACGGTTGTAATAATCATAGTGATTATTATCCTTTAAGGTCTTGAAGATATCGCTGGCTAGAGATCTACTCAGAGCGTGCAAGCCTTTACTCAGGCCAATGTGAGTTGACAGCTCGTTGCTCCGGCCAATGTGAGTTGACAGCTCCTCAGCGTCGCCTTTGTCATCACCAGTTGGCACCATCTGAGTTATAAATGAATGGTAATCATTCCCGATGTCAGTCCTTTCTTTATAAATTTGTCCCCTATGGTATTGATGACTCCGCATACCTCTGCTACGTGTCCATCTATGGTAGAAATTGGCAGGATCTCTGTGCCAATTTGAAAAAATTAACATATTTTCCTTCATCATTGGGTGGAAGGGTTAGTCCTTTCCTGGCACGAGGCTTTTTCCTTATCCAAGATTTCCTTAACTGTGATTGGTAGCGTATTGGGGTTCCTCCAGCATCGTAAGCCCATCTGCAGCCTTCCTTCAGCCGCCATGGAATCCACCGTTCTATTTCCTTCTCTAAAGATGTGGTCTATGGTGAAGTCCTCCATTTTGACTAGCAAGTGCCTGATGTCCCTCAGAATGGGTTCCACTCTCCACCCAGCTGAAGCCTTCCCTTTGATAGAGTCGATAATAACTTGAGAGTCTCCTTCAATTTCCAGATGCTTTATTCCTATGTTGTTAGCCATTTTCAGCCCCCAGAGGAGGGCCATTCCCTCAACTTGGGTGACTGAACTTTTATTGAGGTTGCCAGCATAGGCTGCAACCATGTTCCCTAGATGATCCCTGATGACTCCACCACCAGCCTGACTGTTGCATTGAGCCAAGCCATCAAAATTCAATTTAAACTAGTGAATTATGGGGGAAGACCACCTAGTCATCTGTCTCTTTTTCTTGGTGCTGTTGTTGAAACGGTCGAAGCCAGGGGGGAGCTTCTAGCCACCAGTGATCTTCTTATCCGTCTCATCAGGAGGATAGGGGGGGATTTTCCATTTTGTAGCTTCTAGATTCTCCGATATCAACTTAAAGCAGGTGAGGGTAATAGAGTCTAGAGGGATCTCAGTGTCTCTAAAAATTCTGTTGTTTCTCTCCTTCCACAAAGCCCAGCAGATGCGCGGAGGAATTTGTTTCCAAAGTTGAATGATGAGGGGATGATGGGAAGGGGGGGTCCAATCAAACACAAATTTTTTTATATTCTTGTGGAAGACCCAACATAGACCACATTTCTGAAGCGTGATAGACCAAATGTGAGCTGCAAAGGGACAAAGAATAAAAAGGTGCTCAATATATTCCTCATCCTTTTTACATAAGTTGCATCTATTTGGGAGATGGAATCCCCTCTTTTTCAAGTTATCAAGTGTGAGGGTTTTGCCATGCATGAGGGACCACCAAAAAGAAATTAATTTTGGGAATTAACTGAGGGTTCCAGACTTTCTTCCAACCTTCTGCATCCACAGGGTGTTTTAGGAGCTGAGAGTATGCAGATTTGACTGAGAACTGGCCCAATTGAGTCTCTTTCTAGATGAAGTTGTCTTCATTTGTGTTCATGGGAATTATAGTTTTTAGCAATAAGAGTTGCAACTCCTGAGCCAGGGGGACCAGGTTCGGTTGATTACTGCAGATGGGGACTAAGTCCTTCCAACCACTTCCTGGGATCAAATAATCCACAGCATAATCCCCCAGGATAGCCTTGAAATGGTTCCTGATTTGATGGAAGCGAGTGTTGATTAACTGTCTATCCTCCATCCAAAAGTCCTCCCAGAATCTCACCTTTTTGCCATCTCCAAGCTGCCACTTCAGACCTTCTCTGACCATCACTCTATTCTTTAGGATGTTGTTCCATAATTTGGAACCTTGGGGAAGGTCAGAAGTGTTGAGATTATAAAAGAAATGCTCCCAGTCCAAATACTTAGCTTTGATGATATTGCACCAGTCCGCCTCCCCTTTAGCCAAGGTCCATCCCACCTTGGCAATTAGCGCCTTATTGAGGGCATTAATCTTTCGTATACCCAAATCTCTGGGAGATTTGGGTAGACACACAGTATCCTAGTTGACCAAAGCCAGGCGTTTTTTTTCCTCTAAGCCCGTCCATAAAAAGTTTTTTTGAATTTTTTCAAGTTTTTCACCCATGGTCCCTGATATTTTGAACATGGAGAGGAAGTAGACCGGAATTCCCTGTAGGGAGGCTGCAAGGAGCTAGAGCTTCCCCGCGCTACTGAGAAATTTCCCTTTCCATCCCGCAAGCTTTTTCTGCATTCTTTCCAAGATAGAGTTCCAGAAGGTGGGGGTGACTTCCTTGACAGTGAGAGGGAGTCCCAGGTAGGTCCCCGGGAGAGTAACCGTTTTGCATTTGAGGATGGAGAGGATTCTGAGTTGGAGGTCATTTGGAGTGTTGAAGAAGTAGAGATTACTCTTCTCATAGTTGATGCATTGTCCCAATGCCTTGGCATAGTCCTCCAGAAGGGTCTTCCAACCTTTAGCCTCCATGACAGAAGTTCTGCCAAAAAGGAAAGTGGCATCCATGAACTATTGGATATTAGTAGGGGGGAGTGTGGAGGTCACTTTGAATCCTTGGAGCCTACCATTGGTGACTAGATGAGTCACATTTCTGTTTAGGACTTCAGCTATCATGATAAAAAGATAAGGGGATAAGGGGTCGCCTTGTCAGATACCCTTCTCAGCTTTGAAGCCTCCCCTAGGAGTCCCATTAATCAGGATTGAGAATTGAACCGTGGTAACACATTCATGAATCATACTCACCATTTTTTAGTTGAATCCCAGTTTTAGGAGCACTTTGAAAATAAATTCCCAATTAACCTTGTCATAAGCTTTTGATATATCAAGTTTAAAGGCCATACCTGGTAATTTGCTCCTATCCATGGAATGGATTATCTCATGAGTTGTAATGGTGGCATCTAGAATTTGTCGTCCCGGGATGAAGCCTTTCTGAGATGGACTGATAAATTTTTCTAGGAAAGGTTTGATTTTGTTTACAAGGACCTTGGAGAGAATCTTGTAAATGGTATTGCAGAGTCTTATGGGCCGATACTCCTTCAGGCAGCTGGGAGTGGTGGTCTTGGGGATGAGGACAATGAAAGTGTTGTTGATCTTTGTAAGCAATCTCCCCATTTTGAAGAAATCTTGGACAGCTTTAGTAACATCATAGCTAACGATATCCCAAAAGTCCTAGAAGAAGGTCGGGGGGAAACCATCCAGGCCTGGTGTTTTATAAGCTCCCATAGCAAAGACCGCCCTGTGAACTTCCTCAGAAGAGATGGGGGACAGGAGTTGCCAGTTGTCATCTTCCTCAATGGCCATCGGCAGTTTACTAATGAGGCAGTCCTGGAGCGGTGAAGCCATTCCACCGTCTGCATACAAACTGGTGAAAAAGTCCACCACGTTCTGTCCAATCAGAGAGTCATCAGAAATCTCCTGGCCAGTTTCATCCTTAATACTTTTGATGTAGTTCCTCTTCTTGTGGTTAGAAGCTAATCTATGGAAGAAGGCGGAATTTATGTCCCCTTCTTTCAACCACTAGATCCTGGATCTTTGTTTCCAGTACACTTCCTCCTTGGCAAGGATATTTTTCCAGCTTTTGCAACAATCTTCCTCCTCCTTCAAAATGGGGTCCGGGGGGTTACCAGTAGCCATTAAAATTTGAAGTTGTTCCAGTCTGGATCCTAGGTCCTTTTTTCTTTTAAAGATGTCTCCAAAGGTGTTCCTATTCCACCCTTTGACTTCCCTGCTAATTATCTTTAGTTTCTCCATAATTCTGAACGTGGCAATCCCTTGGATCGAGGTGGACCACCAGCCTCTAACCAAATCCCTGAAGTCGGGATGGGAGGCCCACATGATTTCATAGCGGAAGGGGGGTGGACCCTGGTAGGGTCTGTCTTTCCAGTGGAGAAGAAGGGGGTTGTGATCAGACGCCGTCCTTGGGAGGGATTTTAGGAAGGAACTCGTTCCCAAATCCCAATTGGTGGAGATCAAGAATCTATCCAATCTGACTTGGATGAGGTGTTTGCCTTTCCTATTATTCGACCAAGTGAATGGGGTACCCTGAAGGTCAATATCCACTAGGTTTGAAGCATTAATTAAGGTGACAAGGTCGCTCATGCTGTCAGAGAAATCCTCCAGGCCACCACACTTCTTGGAAGGGTAGAGGGGGCATTGAAATCCCCAGCAAGCATCAACCTGTCCTTTTGATTAGTCATAATGATATTAGAGATTTCCTCCCATAGGTTTCGTCTTCCCTCCCTAGAGTTGGGGGCATAGATGTTGAACATTTGCCAGCAAAGATCACCATAGTGGAGAGAAACTGCTAGGAAATATTGGGAGCTAGCAAATAGCTTGCCTTTTATTTTAATGGGATTCCACAGGGTAGCAATACCTCCAGACGCACCCAAGGCGTCAACATATAGGTAGTCCACTCCAGGCCATAGTTTACCAGCAATTGCAGCGAAGGTTTGGGAAGGCATCTTAACTTCTTGAATTAGACAGATGTCGATTTTCATCTCAAGAATGAGTTGTTTTATGGTGAACTTCTTCTGGGGGTTATTCAGACCCCTTATGTTCCAAGAGAGGAACTTCATTTCTTACTTTTGCTAAGCCCTCCAGGGTCAATTGTCTGCCCTTTGCAATGTCCCTTGCCATAACCTTGTGTCTCAGGACTCTTACTGTAGGTCTCCCAACTTTGCTTTTGTTTCTCCCCACATCAGCTTTCTTGGCTTTGACTTTCTTCTTTTGGGTTATCCATTCTTCGTTATCCATCCGAGGAGAACACGAGGGGGATACTTTCAATGGAATTGCCAAGGAGTTTCCAAAGTACTCCTCTCCATCCCCAGCTGTAGGGGAGGAAGGGGTTGAAGTGGTGGGCAAGGAACTTCCAATCTTGAGAGGTTTAACCACATCCGGGGTGGGGTCAAGGAGGGCATGGGGTGGGGGGAAAGCAGAAGGGTGAGGGATGGGGGACATGGTGAGGGATACCACCTGGGGGATCTCCCCCTCTTCTAGGGTGTAGTTAGAGTTTTTGACTGGGTCCACTGGGGATTTTAAGATCTCAAGGATCTTGTCTATGTGCTGGTAATCTTCAGGAATAACATTCTTAGTAGTCAGCTCAGGAGGGGCCGAGGATGACGGGTCACTAGGGTTGATGGGTTCAGCCTAGATGGCTTTATTCTTGATCTTGGGTTCTGCTACCACAGGGGCTTTACAGTCCGTATAGGAATGCCCCTGAATATTACACTTTTGGTAGTACAGGGTGGCATTTTCGTAAACAATGGCCTGGGACCATTTTCCCCATTTGGACTTTAGGGAGATAAAGTTTTGGAGGGCTTTGTTGATCATAACATTGACACAAAAGCGAGCATACACCAACCTGGACTTGTTGAGAGTGACCGAGTCTGCTCCAACAAAGCAACCAAATGAGTTTCCTATCCATCGAAAGATTTGTTCATCCCAGAACTCCAAAGGGAGTCCGGGTAGCCTAACCCACACTGGGGCCATGTGGTTTAGTTTTGCAGAGGGGTCAAAACCAGGTTTCCATTTAGCCATGGTTAGGAAGTGCTCTCCACAAGCCTAGGACCCCGACAAGACATAAATCAGATCCTCCTCAGTGATAAATTTGAATAGAAAGAGTCCCCCTGGCATGGCTGAAACCTTCAGGCTTCCTTTAAGCTTCCAATGTGATTTTGCCCAATGCCTGACCATGTCGATAGAAGGTTAGAAGGAGAAGAAACGACCAACTATCGCCAGGTGAAGGGAGGCGATGATTCTGTCCATTAGGTTGTCCGGGAGTTTGATTTTCGTTCTGTCTTCCGTTTGGGAGAAGGAGGCCACAACATCAAGAGGGAGCGAATTTGTTGACCCAAGGAGGGCGTTCTTCCAACTAGACTTGGGATTCACCTCCATAGTATCCTTATCCATCTGATTGATAGAAGTTTCCGATCCGGGACGGGGTATATTCCTTTCCTCCCCTTTCGATCCAGAATCAGTCAGACTTGGAGAAGTGGAAAGGGTGTGGAGACTGTCATTTTCTTCCGTATGGTCCACAGAACGTGGGGACCCCACAACAGGCCCAAAGGCATGCACACTAACCGTGGAATCGGGAATTGGGTCCAATAGGGGAGGGGGGGCCTCCCCAGAGGGGGCGGACATCCAAGCACACAGAATCTCAAAATGGGCAGGAGAGTTGCAGAGCGGGAGAGTTGCAGAGTGTTTTTTCAACTTAGTTATATTTTTTCCTTTTGTTATTAACTTTAGATAAAATGATTTTTTTAACTTTTTGGGGCTTAACTTAGAAGTGTTTGCAAAAAGATCGAAGTTTTCATAAATGAGAAAAATAGATGAAATATCAATTGAAGCAATTGCATGCATGACTAAGCACAAAATTATTTGAAATCTTCATTACAGAAGGCCATGTCTAAGTATATGAATTTTGTCACTACTTTCATTAAGAATTATAAATTTGGTTTCTTTCTCACTCTTCTTGTCTTGTTAGCCATCTTCAATCTCATTGGACTTGGGATAACCTAATGAAAAAGATGATTCATTACTAGAAAAACCCATTTTTTCAAGATTAATGGAAGAACGGGATACAAAAGTAACAAGGATTGAGGAATAAATCGTTGTTCATATTGTAAAATACTTAAAATCTTTACCTAAAATGTTTGGGTATGAATTTTTCAACAAAATGTGCAATGTATTCAATTTTAGAGATAAAGAAAAAATGATGATTTCATTGAGGGAAGATATTGTTTTTATCTAATTTGTTTAGGGCCCCATGAAAAATTTGGTAAGCTGAAAAAATTATTGCATTCTTTGCCATTTGGGGGAGTTTTATATTAATTATTAAAGATAATATCCAATGAGGTTATTGAATGGTCGAATACCGTAGATATTTGTAATTAGTTGTACAAATATTTTCTTTTTTCTTTTTTTATATAGTTTTTTAAATTTCAATATAAAAATCTAAGATATAGTACATTTAATTCTTAAAATATAATATTTTTTTTAATTAAAAAAGACTATAATAAAATAGAATGTTTTTTTTTTCAATTTAATAAATTAATTTTTTTTAATTTCTATTGATTTTTGTCTTAATACATTTTGTGAGATTTTGCCAAGATCAAGGGCTCAATGAAAAATACAATAGAGAGACAAAATAATGATAGAAATAAACTATATTCTATCAAGAGAAAATACTGATCAACAAGATCATCAAAAGTTGTTACATACAATGTATATGAGCAAGCTTATATAGGCAAGGCTATATAGATATGTGAGCCCACAAACATGACATGTGGCTCAATAAGAAACAAAGGTAGGTAGGAAATAGGTGTCGGTAGGTAGGAGAAACAATATAATATTCCACATGAGGTGGATCACCCACTGAAGGTGAAATTATCACTCCACAATAAGTGGATATGATAGAGTAGTAACAAGATCAACACCATAAAAGGTGGAAATTCTCCTACACAAACCATCCCAATGTGGCACAAACACCCAAGTGTCTCATACCCAAACTACTATGAAATGCATTTCCTAAGTAAACTTAAGTAAGGTGTAATAATATCCGAGATGAATAATTATTTACATCAACACATTTAATTCTTAAAATAGAAAGTTTTTTCAATTACAAATAAGAAATGAATATTTTATGCCAATTAGATAAATAAATTTCTTTTAGAGTTTATTTTGGTTAAATTATGAATTCTATAGGCTATATTTTATAAGTTTTTACAATTTGAATGTTTTCATGCAATTAGAATTATTTTTTGGAATTAAAAAAAACATAAGTCTATAAGTATTTAGTCTCCATACACTACAACATAGTTCTGCACCATTGCCTTAATAAACAAAAAAATCTTAACTTCCAATTTAGAAAAATCAATAACAACTTTGATGTTTCAAAATTATAAATATAAAAACACACTGTTTCTAAATTCAGAAAATCGAGTTAAATGCATGCACAAATATTTGAAATATAGTATATAACTTTTAATTTCCAATTTAGAAAAATCAAAAACCATTTATATGTTTCTCACTTTTAAAAATAAAAATATCATGTTTCTAAATTCAAAAAATGAATGTTACATGCATACATAGATATTTCAGAAATAATATAGTATTTTAAATCACATTTTCTTTCTTTATATTGAGAAAAATCAATAAAACCTTTGATGCTTCAAAATTATAAACATAAAAATGTAATGTTTCTAAATTCAAAAAATCGAGTTAAATGCATTGCAAATATTTTAAATATAATATTAAAAATTTAATTAAAAATTTAGACAAATTAAAAACCATTTATATGTTACTAATTAAATAAATATAAATGAAAATGTTTTTTGTTTAAAACAAAATAAATTAAGGTTAATTAGGGTTAGAGTTTTGATTAATTAAAAATAGGTTTTCGGGAGGAACCCAGAACCTTGATTACATAGCAGGAAAAAGAAAAAGCATTAAAGTGACTAGAAATTATAGTGACTGGACACTCAAACAAAGATCAGATCCCAGAAAAACAAAAGGGGATCACAGACAAAGAGAACATCACAAGACAACCAAAGGACAACACAAAGACAACACCGCGATAGCACAAAGACAACACCGAGACAGATAGATATTTCTTATGAGTTCTTCTGCATGTACCACCATTTCTTCATATTGACCATAGAGTTCTTCATATCATCGAGCTCTTTTTCCTTGATGCCAACTTATTTCCAGATGTTGGCCCTTGTTCTCTTTTCATGACCCGTCTTCTCTATTTGTTCCTTCTCATCTTCCTTACTTTTGATCTATTCAAATTTGTTTATCAACATGTTAATATGATCAACAGTGGCCTTAAGGATCTAGAAATTTTGCTTAGCAATCTTCTTCACAGTTAATTCCATCTTATCCACCCTATTGACAAGGGCGTTCAAGTTAATTCCCAGACCTTTATCATCTTTGATTCCTTCCAGCTCCTTCACCTTCTTTTCCATTTCCAAAATTTTATTGACCATTGCCTCAATAGCTTCAGCCTTATTAATGGCCACCATTAATTCTTTGACATTTTCAGAAAGAGGCTTCTCACCTATGGTTGCCCTTTTGATCATATTGAGATCAGTCTTCAATTCGCCATTTTGCTTATGACCTCACAGAAGCCCTTGATACTATCATTTCCTATGGCACCTTGGCTGACATTTTGATTGTCCCTGTTATTCTCCTGATCTTCATTCTGCATTCTCTGAGTGTTCAGGTTCTCCCCATAGTCAGCTTCCCGCATTTCATCTTCCTCCTTACCCTTGTTCTTGTCCATTTTTTCAACCTTAAAGTCCTCATCAGAAGAGACAATAATCTTCCTTTTCACCTTATTATCCCCTTACTGGTCTTCTTGCTCCTCTAGGTTTGCTTCCCCATCCCCTTTCTTTTCTTACTCATTATGATTTTATCATCAAATGACTCCTCCTCAGAGACCGAGAGGTCAAACTCCACAGTAGTCCCCTTGCTCTTTCCCTTGGTCTTCCCCTTGTTGCTAAAATCTTCAGACTCACCCTCAGTTTCAGAATAAAGATTGAACCCACTATCCTCAATTTTAGTTTCATCGTCCCTAATTTGTTTGCCTTTACTGATGGGTTTCTCAATAATTTTCCCTTTCAACATCTTATAAACTAAAACCATTAAACCTTGGTGCAGGGCATGATCCTTTTGATAATCCTTCTGCATTTCACAAATAGTATGATCCATAGATCATGTGAGATAATATGGCAAACTAACCTTATCACCATGACGGAAGTGGTTGGCAGCACAAAGTGATGCCCATAAGCCCTTGTGAATCTCTCATCCAAAGTAATGTAGCTAATGGTAGCAAACAACACAAACCTCCACGGCCTACAAATGCGCTCAGGGGAATAGTAGGGATTGTCTGCCTTAACCAATTTTCTTCTTTCTCCATCTGTGATGAATAATTAGGGTTAGAGTTAAGATCAAGGTTGGATTTTAATTAAGGTTACCTTGTTAGTATTAGGGTTAATAATATTAGGGTCATATTTAACCTATTAGAATTGAAATACACATGGAGTTTAAATTAGACTTAGGGTTAGTGTTAAGGTTAGGAAGAAAAATAGAGTTATGGCCTTAAGCATAATGTTATATCCCCAATCCTAATACTAACTCAAACCCTTATTATTTTAAAGTCTTGCATGTGTCAGGTTAGGATTAGAGTTTGAGTTAAATTAGGGTTAGGGTTAGGGTTCAAGTTAGAGATAGGGTTTAATTAGGGGTTTTGATAAAGGTTATGGTTAGTGTTGAGTTAATGTAAGGGTTCTAGGATAAATCTTGAGGTCAAGGTCAAGATTGTGGTTGGGGTTGGGGTTTAGTTAGGGTTAGGGTCATAGTTTATTAGGGTTAGGATTAAGATTCTAGGAGAAAGCTTCAAGGGTTAGGGTCAAGTTTAGACTTGGGGTTTGTGTGGTGGTTCATTTAGAGTTAAGGTTAATGTTAGGGTTCAATTAGGGTTATGGTTAGCAATAAATTTGTTAAAATTATTATAATTAATGGCTTACATTGTTAGGTTAGGGTTAGGGTTAGGGTTAAAGTTATAGAATAAACTTTGGTATCAAGGTTACAATTAGAATTAAAGTTGCACTAGGGTTAATTTCAGGTTTAATTAAGATTAAAAATAGAATAAGGATTGCCATTAGAATTAGGGTTAGTGTTAAGGTTAAAGTTAGGTTACACTAGGGTTAAATAGAATTAGGTATCAATTAAGATTATAGAAGAAATCTTTGAGTTAGGGTTAGGATTAGGGTTCTAGGGTTATATTACGAATAAAGTTTCAATATCATTAGGGTGAATATTAAATTAGGGTTAAGGTTAAGGTTAGGATTCAATTAGGATTAAGGTTAATGTTAGGTTAAAATTCAATAAGGGGAATTTTTTTTAATTTATGATAAGGTTTGAATTAAGAATATGGTTGGGGTTTAATTTGGGTTATTGTTGTATATGGTGAAAAGTGATGATGATAAACTATTGTAAAACCATAAAGATCCAACCACAAACAATCTAGATCCTATAATGAAACATTCACCAATACCAATAGAGATACCTAAGATCATGCAAATAAACAAAATAAAGAAATATTACCATTCACATGTCAAGTAGGGTTTCAATCTCTATTGTCTCCTATCTCCATTTATCTTGTTTGATATATTTGCTCTCAGATTTTATGTGTGCATAAGAGCTCAACAAAGAATGGAATGTGGTTGATAGCTTGATTGCAAGAAGTTTTAATTGAAGTAGTTGTTAGACACATTGATTAGGGTTGAAAAGGAAGAGGGCATCCTCTTATATAGAGAACATTTCAAGAAATGAAAAGATAAGATTAAGAGGTGTAAAGATAAATGGTCGGATAGGATTAAAGGGTAGGTATATGAAATAATTAAATGATAAAAGGGGTAGGTAAGAGAAGAATTAAGAGATGAGTGACATGTGTCATGGGTAGAAAAGGCTAATGAATTAATTAAATAAATAAAGATTTTTTATTTATTTTTTATCAATAACCAGGTTAGATTTATATTGCTTAAAAGGAAAGTATACATGCTTAAAGTTGTACAACAACATTCCACAAAATGGGGTCTAGCCCCTACAAAACCAAAAGAACCCAAGACTAACACCACACCTACAAAGCCTGCCATTCCATACGCAAACCTTACAACCAAGCCTCCCCACCCAAAACTTGACAAACCCCATGAGGCCATCCTACCGAAACCAACCAAGGGCATCCGCCCTAGAGAAATTGGGGATGCCTTGACTAGGACCTGCCTCGGGTATCACCATCCCACCACCTATCAAGGTTCCCAGCCTCCCACCTCGAAGCAAACTGCAATCCACCCCCTTCGCACTCTTCCGTGGGATTTGGTGACACACCAGCGACTGCCCTTCTTCATCAATTGGAGCCTGCGACTTCACCGAGGTCTGCTTGCCACACATTTTTGCTCTTTCCGCCGGTCCCAGATCCCGCACAAACTCCACTACATCCCTCCACCCATTTCTTGCATCCTCCATCTGAGCATCCACTGAACGAGAAGCCAACCAAACCACCAATGGCTGCACTGCTCCCCTTTCCTCACCAAGATGCCGCCACAGCCCTTGCCAATCTCCGCATGAGCTACCACCTCCACCATCCCACCAAACCATTTAGGTCTTAGCACAAGGGATGTCACCCACAACACCTCCTCTTTCAAACTTCCCACATCACGGCCAGCGCCACAAAAAAGGACGAGATATCCAAGTTTGTTTGCGGGCGATAATATGAGTCCAAGAATTCTTCCCCAAACATCAGATGCACAACCCTCCAAAAAACTTCCTCATCCACCCTGAAAAATGTTCAACAATCAATTGCTTGAAATTGAGCCATGAAATGCAGGCATTTGGCCCTTTGTAGACAGTGAGAAGTTGGCTTCCATCCTTCCCCACACTCGCATCGGAACCCTGCTCACATGAAAGCTAAAACTATCCACTGCGAAATACCAAAACAAAAAGAGACGAGGCCCTAAAATAATCGTAGCCACTCCAAGAAATAATTACTTCTCATGCATCACCTCAAACCAAGCATCATCAGCTGGACATACCTCCAATCGCCGACATCAGCACACCTACGCCACCATTACCACTTGCAACCAAGTCAAAGATCACGAACCATGTGATACATCCCTTCCCCTCCATCATTTATACCAAATCACACAAAACACAACACCACGTCTCAGATTCTCCTTTCACTTCCTAAGCACCATCAACCAAGCTCTAAGGGACATACATCCCTTAGGTCCTCAAATAAATTAAAATGGTTAGCCAAAGAACCATTTACGTCAACATTCAAAATCTTATCAGTCTTAGCATTCACTTCTCTGAGCACATGTGATACCTTAAAATCCTCAAACCCACTCAGAAGGTTATTCATCCTTCTGATATGTTTTTTCCAAGTACCAAGCTTCCATTTGTCCCCTGGAAATACCATTCACCACTATTTGGGAATCCCCCTCAAGCGGGAGTTTTTCCACCTCCAATTTCTTGGCCAAAAGAATGGCTTCAATTGTCGCCTGATACTCAGCTTCATTGTTCGTACCATCCACTAGTCTCTTAGTTCCAAGAGCAAGAATACTTCCATTCTCATCACGGGCTATGACCCCTGCCCCAGAGATCCCGAGATTCTCCCTTGAAGCCCCGTCAAAGTTGATCTTGGTCCAACCCTTATCTGGCAAAACCCACTCCTGACTTTTATCTCCCTTCCTAGGAGGATTAGCCCTCAAAATCCCATTAGCAGGCCTGAATTTAATCAAAGGCCATCTCATCAGGATACCAACATCAAATTGAGTGAAAGGGGTCTTTGCCATATTAACCTGGGAAGTAGCATTAGAGACTAATTTTGAAATTTCCCTCTCCAACCTGATCAGAAAGTGTTCCATAGGTTCTGATTTATCCTTAAAAAGTCTTCGGTTCCATTCTTTCCAGACTTCTCACATCATAGTTGAAGGCATAACCCTCCAAATTGCAGCAAATGTTGAAGACTTATGCAAATTTGGCCATGAGTCTAGCTATTCACACAAATTCCTTGCCAGTGGCCCCTTCCAACTCAGCCTTTGCAACCCAAAATGCCAAGCTTCCGAGGCAAAATCATAATTCAGCAGAAGATGATCCACATCTTCCTCCTCTGACTTACAAAGCATGCAACGAAAGGGGCCCACAAACCCCATTCTCTTAAGTCTATCTCCAGTTAGAATTTGATTGTTGCCCACCAACCAAGAGAAAGCACCTGCTTTCGATAGACAAGCATTATTCCAGCAAACCTTAGCTTCCCAATCCACCTTCCTGCCTTCTACCTCCAACAAGGCATACCCCAACTTAAAAGAATAAATGCCAATCTTTGCACCATGCCATATTATTTCATCTTCCTCCCTAGAACTCATCACCTCTCTACTAGCTAGGAAATTCCTCATCATCCTTTGATCAGCCTCCTCCAAGTCCAGATCATAGGGGTCCTTCCAAGTCATTTGTTGTCCCAGTTCAAAAGAATATTGGTCCAGAAAATCACTCACTTTGTTCCCCCACTGTTGGATGGTCTTTTGGATAATCCACTGAGGAGCCCTGATATCTAGAGACAAGCAACCGTCCCAAGAATCCTGTCAAAAACTCACCTTACGTCCATCTCCGATCCGCCAAGTCAGATGATTAGTAATCAGGCTCCTACAATTCACCAAATAATTCCAAAGAGCTAATCCTCTTGGGGGATTTTCAACCGTAAGAATCCTCTCCCTATCTCCATTATACAAATACTTATCTTGAAGAATGCGAACCCATCTCTGCTCTGGCTTACTATACATCTGCCACACCAACTTTGCCCCCATAGCTTCATTAACTAACTTCCAGTCGTGGAGCCCCGCACCTCCTCCTGCTTTGGGTTTACACACTCTATCCCAAGCCATTAAAGGAATTTTGTCTTGATCCTGTTTACCATTCCATAGAAATTTCCTCATTTTCTGTTGAATATTCTTAATGATCGTGCCTGGAAGTTTAAAACAAGCCATGGAGAAGATCGACATTGCCGAAATAACTGATTTCAACATTAAAATGCGACCAACCAATGTGAGCCATTTACTTTTCCAACCCTCCATTTTTACTTTGCAACCATCAAGAAGCTCTTTCCAAATTTCTGACTTTCCTGCTCCAGCAAAGAGTGGCGTACCAAGGAATTTCCCTGGAAGATGTCCAATTCTAATTCCAAAGAGTCTGGCTATGGCCTTCTGAGAGCTAGCTTCTGTGTGAAAGAAAAATATCTCCAATTTTTGCCAATTTATCTCTTGACCAATGGCCCAGCTAAATCTATCTAACACTTTTTTCATCACCGATGCTTCTTGCATGGAGGCCACTCTGAAAAAGACAAGTATCATCGACAAACTGAGATTGAGTTGTAGATTCCACCCCACGGGCAATATCGATACCTTTCCATAACCCATAAGATCGCTAATGAGCTATCGATCGACCAAGAACTTCCACCAATAAAATGAAAAGAAAGGGGGATATGGGATCCCCCTAACGAATATCCCGCGAGGTGGGAAAGAATCCTTGGGGGCTACCATTGACTAAAACCAAAGCATTGAACTGCATTACCATACTAGAAATCCACTTAATCCAGCACTTACTAAATCTGAACTTGGCAAGCACAACCAAAAGAAAAGCCCTGTCAACTCTGTCATAGGCTTTCCAAATGTCAAGATTTAGTATCATTCTTCTCTGTCTGCTCTTCATGGTCGTGTGAATCGCCTCATGAGCCACAATAATCACATCCACAATATTCCTCCCTAGAGTGAAACCACTCTATTCACAAGAAATCAGTTTGTCCAAAATCAGTTTAAGCCTGTTGGCAGCAACTTTTGAAATAATTTTATAAATAGTGCTACACAACAAAATCGGGTGGAATTCCTTGAAGCCCACTAGTTTAAATTTATTTGGGATAAGTGCTACCAGAGTACAGTTGAATTCTTTCAGAATAAAACCCCTAGACCTTGACTCTTCAACCACCGCCAACAACTCACCACCAAGCAAATCCCAAAAGAAATGGTAGAAGAAAGCCTGAAAGTCATCCAGGCCCGACACTTTCTCCCCTCCCAAGCTGAAAATAGTTGCTTTCAATTCCTTCAAAGAGATAGGCTCCTCAAGCATTTGATTGTCCTCCTTGGAGACTAAAGGAGGGATCGCCTCCAAAAACTCTGCTTTCAAACTCTCTTGACCTACCCCACTCTTCTTCCATAAATCTCCAAAGAAAACCACTGCCTCCTGGTTAATCTAGGCAGAATCCTCCATTAAGGTATGATCCATGAGTCTCAGGGATAAAATTCTATTAAGGCTTCTCTTAACCTTCACCGAACTATGGAAAAATTTGGTGTTTCTATCTCCATCTCTAAGCCAATTCTCTCATGATTTTTGCCTCTAGAAAATATCTTCCCTCTGCAGATCTTCCCCATATCTACTAAGCAAGTCTTTCTCCATGAGATAATCCACCTCGTCCATACCCGCTGCCATGACTTTCGAGTTCACAGCCCCTAACTCAACCTCAAAATTTAGTTTTTCATCAAAGATATTCCCAAAAACATCCATGTTCCATCTTTTCAGTTTTTGTTTAACATAACTTAGCTTTTTAAAGAACTGGTAGGCCAAGAAGTTGTCAACCACAAGGGCCTCCTTCCACCAAAAAACCACCTAATCTCTAAAGCTCTATTCCCTTAGCCACATCTTTTCCACCTTAAAAGGACATCTGAATGGAACTCCATCCTTCTGCACAACCAGAGAGACCAGGAAGTGGTCTAAACCTGAAATAGCCAGAATTTATGCCTCAAAAATAAGGGGAGACATGTTCCAGTCCCTAGCTAGAAAGAACCTATTGAGTTTCTTAGCTATGTTGGAGAAGCCCAAGCGCCTATTAATCCACGTAAAGTTCCTCCCTTTAGCAGCTACCTCAACCAAAGTATTAGAATCCACAAAGGTTTGAAAATTAGATTGAATCCTGCACAACCTTCTCACCCCTATGTGTTTGTCTGAATAGGAGAGAGTAGCATTAAAATCCCCCACAACAATTATTAAGGTTGGCCTTACATCCTCTAAAATCTTAGAAATTTCCTCCCATAGCTGGCACTTATCTGTTGTTTTAGTAGGGCCATAAACATTGATTAAAAAACTTGAAAAGTTGAAAGTCCTTGAGCTAACCTTTGCCATCTACCAATATCTAGAACTTGAGACTACTTCCACTTTCACAAATTGGGGGTTCCATAATATACCCAATCCACCTGAAGCCCCCTTCGAATCCACAAAAAAACCTGACCACCTTTGTCTAACACCAAGAACTCTAGCTGCTTCTTCTCTACCTAAGTTTGTTTCCTAAATGCAAATAACTTCTGACTTCGCCTAATCAAAACCTCTTTTGATCAAGAGTCGCTTGTCAGGGGAATTGCAGCCCTTGACATTCCAAGGAACTTAATTTCTGCCCAGGAGAGAACAAGTTTCTCCCAGATCTAAGAAGTCTAGTATGTCCCTTCATGTTACCTACTTCCTCCAGCAACTTGTATCTGTTTTTCCTTCCCCTCATACTCCCTTTCATTACCTTAATAGGATTTTCTTTAGATTGTTTATGGTCCTTAAACCCGTCTCCCCTACCTCTGCTAATAACCCCAAAGAATCATCACACGAACCTTCTTCATCTTTAGACTCTAACTCCACTGAATTCACAAAATCCTCCTTAACTGGGGACATATGGATATCTTTGAACCTGCCTGCCTTAACCTCTTCAAACCCTACTCCAGAGTCATGACTCAGGCTCACCAGAAGATTCCCTGTCATGCCAACAACCGGTACCTCCATCCCGAGCCCAGATGGGGGAGGTGACGGGGGAGGGGAGGGAATCCCCACACAACCTGCTCCAACTTGAGGAATAAGCACTGGATCAGACTCTGAGATAAAGCCAACCATAAGACTGAGACCTCCCTGAAGCACTTCTCCATTTGTTGAAGCCGCATGTGTCTCCCCAACACATCCAGCCTGAAGCGAAGACCGATCCAAGGGATTCTCCCCTACAAAACATTTCCAATTCACATCCTCCACACCAATCACAGGAACAAAGGCCATGGCTTCATTAACCAGCTTAGATGCCATTGCATTTTTTGCAACCAAGGACACTTCAGACCCACCCCTTTCTGCAATGCTATGTCAGAACTTTGCATCTGGACTTACTGTCAATTCAAAGACGGGGACCGACTCTGAGAGTATGGTGTCTGGCACCACCTTTTCACCATCTGTTAATTTTATCAACAGATCCTCCAGTGCTCTATCTGTCATGCCCTTACCTTTCTAACTTGCCTTGCAATCGGACTCCTCATGCCCCCATTCTTTATAAGACTTGCACTTCACCATGATCTCTTCAACTTCAATCTCTTGCCTCCATAAACCCTCAGGTGAGCGGATTTCAATGGCCTTGGGGAGCCCAGGGTGCGGTTTCCACATGATACGAATTCGAGCATACATACATGAGTCCAGTTTGTCAATGGCTTCATCAGGTTTAATAAATCTCCCTAGCTTATCTCCAATCACCTTGAAGACTTCCTCCTTCCAATATTCATGCGGAAGGTTATACAGCCTAATCCAAACAGGGATCTCCTCAATGGAGGCTTGTCAGGGATCAAAGTTGGGGATCCAATCTTTAATGTAGAACCCTATTCCTAGCACCATGAGAGACCCGTTATTTATTATTCTGGTTTTTTCCACTTCTGACCCAACAAGGATTAAGAAGAACCCATTAGTTAGGGTTTTAATCTCAAAGTGGCTCCCCCATTCCTCATCAACCCATTTTCTAATCTTGGAAAAGGCAGGCCAATCTCCTTCCCACTTCATGAAGAAGGCTCTAGCACGCAAGACTTGAACGGATTCCTTCCAAGCCGTTGAATCAATAATGATGCTAATGGTTCTCTTATCTGACGTCATCGGTACCTCCACCAAAATGGGGCTCTTTGAAGCTACTGGTATTTTCTTCCACAATCGCTCCTTAGTCTATTTTTTGCTCCACTTCGGAAAGTTCAGAATCTGGGAATGGCCCCATTTGTTTTTATCTTGCTCGAAAGAGAGTCTAGCCTCCCCAAGACCACCCCCCCCCATCTCTCCTCATGCGGTTTGAGACCTACCACTGAAAGTGGTTTGCGCGCGGTGGAAGCCAGGGCCGATGATTTACTAGGCGCCTGGAGCCATCCTCCTAAGCTCGCGAATGAAAACTGCCACCACCTGCAAACCCTAGCCTCCTCTCGTGCTCCATCTTTTATAAATAAAGATTTATTTAATTGATAGAGGAAATGGATAATTAAATTAATAAAATATTTATTTAATTTAGGAAAAGGACAATTTAAATAAATAAAAGTATTTATTTAAATGAGGAAAGGCTTAGAACATGATTAATGAATGAATTAAATAAATAATAATTTATTTAATTAATAGAAGATAGGATAAAATAATTAAATAAATAAAAATATTTATTTAATTAGACGGGACAATTTTAGGTGTCTATAATAGCTAAAATTAGAGTTAGGGTTAAATTGGGGTTAGGATTAATGTCCAGCTAGGGGTTTAAACAATGTTAGTATTATGGCTAAATTAGGGTTGGATTCAATGTAAAGTTAGGGTTAGAATAAGAATTAGAGATAGGATTTGGAGTATTGTTAAATTAGGGTGAGGTTTCAATGGGTTGGGGCTAAGATTACTTAAGGTAAGTCTTCAACTTGAGTTGTGGCTTAAGAAGTGTTAAAGTTAGGATTTAATTAGTGTTAGTTTAGGGCTATGATTCAGTTAAGTTAGGATTTAGTTAGGGTTAGGGTAAAATTATGGTTAGGGTTCAAAAAGAGTTGAGGTTATAGTTCAATAACTATTAAGGTTGGAATTAGAATTAGAAATAAGAGCTTTAATTAGGGTTAGGGTTCAATTAGGGTTTTAAGAGAAATATTCAAGTTAGGGTTAGGGTTAAAATAAGGTTAGGATTAAGGTTTAATTATGATTATGGTTTGAATATTATTAGGGTTAATATTAGGTTAGTAAGGTTAGGGTTAGGGTTAATGTTAGATTAGGGTTCAATAAGAGTTAGGCTAGGGCTCAATTAGGGGTAGGGTAAAATTATGGTTATAAGGAAAATATTTGAGGTGAGGTTAATATATGGTTAGGGTTTAAATAGGGTTAAGGTTAGAGATTAATTATGGTTAGGGTTAATGTTAGAAGAGGGTTTAAATAGGTTTAGCATTAGGGGTCAATGAGGGTTAAATTTAATGTTAGATTAGGTTTAATGTTGGGTTTATAATTATAATTAAATATGTGATTAGCATTAGAGATGAATTAGCATTAGGATCAATGTTACATTATTGTTTAAATAGGGTTAGTGTCTAGAGTCAATTGGTGTTAGGTTTAATATTAGATAAGGGTTAAGGTTAGGGTTAGACTTAGAATTAGATATATGATTAGGGTTAGGTGTCAATAAATATCACATATATAAAACCTAATATTTATATATAAGTAGATCATTGTAAATCAAATGTTAAATATTTATATTTTGAATTTTCCTTCAAGTAGTCTAAGTGATTTATTGAGCCATTTCATGTCAATTATATTACAATCAACTATTTACTATTATTATTTATAAATGCTAAATATTTTTAAATTTGATATGTCTTGTCGTAGTTTACTTAGATTTTTTAAAATATAGGTATGCTAGTTTACAAATTGGTTTAGAGACATTTATGAAGATTATTTTATTGGTAAGAAGTTTGACATTCTATCCTTTTGCAAAATAATGAAAAAATATAATTTAAGAATTGATTTGAATAAGAACAAATTGATTTATGTAGTCACATAAATCTGTCCACTCAGTTAAATGAATATTTAGTATTTATTTGATTATTTAATCATCAATCAATAATTAATTAAATTAATATATTTAATTAATTCATCTTAACCCTCTTCTCCTATTGATTAAATAAATTATTCAATTTATTTGATTTAATTCACTTAACCAAATTCAGACCATTAATTAAATAAATAAATCATATTTATTTAATTAAATCTTCTCTCACATTTAAATAAATTAATATTTATTTAAATTCCCCCAAAATCCCACCTCTCACATTTAAATAAATCATTTATTTAAATCACCTTTATCCTCCACCCACTTGCTTTTTCCTACAAATGCAAGTTGCACAACTATTTTAAATAAATCATTTATTTGAATCACCTTTATCCTCCACCCGCTTGCATTTTCCTACAAATGCAAGTTGCACAACTATTTTAAATAAATTATTTATTTAAAATCCTATTTATCCTCACCCACTTCAAACTTTTAATGATTTCCCTTAAAGTCTTCAAACTTAATGGCTTCCTTCTAAGAGTCTTCTTAAGCCTTTAATGGTTTCCCTTAAAGTCTTCTTAAGTCTTTAATGGTTTCTCTTAAAGTCTTCAAACTTAATGGCTTCCCTTAAAGTCTTCTTAAGCCTTTAATGGTTTCCCTTAAAGTCTTCAAACTTAATGGCTTCGTTCTAGAGTCTTCTTAAGCCTTTAATGGTTTCCCTTAAAGTCTTCAAGCATTTAATGCTTTATCTTCCTTTTTCTCATTTAAATAAATTAATATTTATTTGAATATTTACTCAAATACAACTTACACCATTTAATTGAAATAAATGATTTTATTTTAATTGAAAATACCAAAATTCCTCCCACTTGCATTTTCCTACAAAATCCACTTGCATGCCTAAACCCCTTCTAGATTCTTCTAAACCCTTCCTAATTAACCTAATCCATCCCCTAAATATTGTTACATTCCTAAGCAAATTGAAGTCACTTCTCAAAGACTCCAAAGTCTTTGAAAAATAATTAATGCTTTGTGTGTTCAACAAATTAACCTCTAAAGTCTTCCAAACCACTTATGGCTCTTACATGACCATTAATGGTTAATTCCACTTGCACCCATGGTTAAGGACTTTGACCCCTAACTTAACCCTCATGTAACCCATGTGTCTCTTCAAAGCATTTATTTCTTTGACTAGGGTAACCACCATGTCCCTTCAAGCATTTAATGCTCCTTATCTCTCCTCTCAAGCCTCCTCATGGTGACACTTGTCAACATGGGATTGGGTTGAAAGTCTTCACATGGATCTCAAATCATTCAATCCTGACCCGTGTTGAGATTACTCAATCTCAACCATCCATTGCTCCATTTTTCCTATAAATAGAGCCCATTTCTTCATAATCTAGATCCTAAAAACTTGTATGCATTTAACCTATAGGCATTTTAGAGAGCATTTAGCATAGCAAACTAATATCTTGTTATTTTGATTAAAATCAATCATTTCTAATAGCATCTAGTATTTTAGCTTTTCATTTTACATTTGGAGCAAAATACTCAAATCTCAATCCTCCATAAGCATCCATAGTGCAAAAGCTGCTGAGAGCTACACTATTTTTGAACTTGGAGAGGAAAGGAACAAGGGAGAAGGAGCTAAGAGCATGCTAAGAGGCATTTGGAGATGCCTTATTATCTTTGTTTCATTTGTTAGATATATTAGTATGATTTTAGTATCTCTTTTGATATGCCTGTTTAGATTAGTTTTTGATTGACTAACACTAACAATTTCTTGTGTCTTGTGTTGTTTGTCATTTGCTAACCTTGTCCACTTTGCAGTGCATCATTTGGTGAACCCAACGTGAATCCAAACACCAAAAAGATCATTTTTTTTTAACCAATAACATGTTTGAATGTTGAAATTGTCACACAGGTTGCGCTTTTGCGCTATTGATCTCTTTGTAAAGCTATCGATACTTGTTGTTCTAGCGCTATTGTTCTTACAATAGCACTATTGTATCAAGTTTAGTGCTTTTGACACTATTTTGGCACTTTTGACACTGTTTTGGTGCTATTCACCCTGTTTCAGTGCTTTTGCCTTCTTTGTCTTTCTCTTTCTTTTACCGCGTTTGTGTTAAATAGCGCTTCTATTCAAACACAGACTAGCGCTATTGTAGCAAAATGTTGTACAAAGGACCTTGTAATCAAAAAAGTGAAAGTTTTTAGGCTTGTGGAAGCCCCCCTTAGACATGGATTTTACTAACCGGTTGTTGTTTGTGTAGGTTTAAAAACTCACCCTTTAAAATCACAAACTTTATTTTGGTGTTTTAAAACTTGAACAAACAAACTTTCTTTTCTTTCTAGTTAGGGCCACTTGTTTCTTTGGTGCATTAAAACTGAACAAAACAAACATTTGTTTTCTTGCAAGTTAGGAAACACACTTCATTTGGGGCTTAAAATCAACACTTCTATTTTTCTTGCATCAAAAGAATTTACAATCCACACTTCTATTTTTGGTGCACATAAAATACACAATCAACTTGTTTAAAAACTTTTTGCAAAGTGATTTTTCTTTATACGTGCTTCAAATTCAGTTGACTAGGATTTCCAATTTCTAGATTACAACACATTTTGCCATTGAAGTTAAAAAGAACACCATGACTATTGGAGCAACATCTCCAAATAGTTAGATCACATTGCAATGGCAGATTAAAAAGAACAAGTGTTTTTCGTGTTTGGCACGCTTGTGCAAAGAGTTGGTCGAGTGGTCCTACTTCTAACACACACTATCCTCTCCCTTGGCTTTCGTGGTCCTAGGTGCAAGAGAAAAGTGTCAGTAACACTCAAAATTTTATTTTTTTAAGAGAGGCCTACCAAGAGACACATCACTCTTGGGAACGACCTCACATGGTAAATCCTTCGAGCTGCTATAGAAATCAGGTGAGAGCGAAAGTTGTAGCCTTGGGTATAGCTATTCCTACAGTGTAACTGGCCGAAAGGACAAATGGGCCCCACCACTAGTTACAAGGCTCTTAAGTGAGTCACTGCAGAATGAACTTACGTCCAAAAACATCGAACATGACTAAACACCTTTAAGTAGTAGCCCACCCGTTCTATTGATTGAGGATATTTGTGATATAATTTAGTGCAAGAGCATAGATGGTTTTGCTCCCAAGATACTCACCATACATATTTCCTTGAGTAGAAACATAGCTTTTTGAAAAGTCACTTGTGGCTTGATAAAAGTGGTGACTCCCCCATCATAGGGATCATCTGTTTGTTATGCTCATGCAAGACTTAGTATATCACATCCTTACCTGCCAAGGCAGGATTCATAAGGTATGTAGTACCAAAGTCAAAGAAATATCAAGATGTGGGCTAAATTTATCACAACTGGCCATTTGACCTTAGGGATAAAAAGTGTTTGAAGTGTATTTGTTTTAGTCAAGACCAAGTGCAAATTGAGCCGACTTCAGGCTTTGGAAATACACCTTAAAAATACATCTAAAGGAAGGGTCATATACAAGTCCAAGGATTGGGTTGATCTAGACCCATACTCATTTGTGCCTTTTAGGCAACATTCTTGTGTTTGTGTGCTTGCTTTGTTTTCTTGTCAAAGAAACATCAAAAGAAAATCACTTCCAAAAAAAACAAAGTATTCATCCAACCAAACATTTCTCAAAACAACCAAACACATCAAAAACAAAGTGCAAACAACAAAAGTATCAAAACTTTATGACCATTCTTCACATCTTGCGAAAGAAGAAGCATCATCAGAATATCAACTTGAAAAGAAGACCATTAAGCTCAAAGGCTTTGATCAAAAGGAGGAAATTCTTCTATATAAATAGACAAATCTTTGTCTCCCATAGAGTTTTTCTGCGTCACATGCGTCTCTACCTTCAAGGCAAAACAAACGAATTTGATTCAGAATCATTAAACCGCAGAGCTTTTATGCAATATAGAGCTCTGAGTTATCACAAAAACCAAAGAGGTAAGATTAATCCCAACTTTTTCCCAAACGTCCGTATCACATACAACACAGCTCGAGAAATACCACCAACACCCGAAAGAGAAGAGGTAGAGTCTGTCCCATTTGTGACACAAAGTTTTTATTGAAGTTGAAAACATTTCATCCATTATCTTACTCATACATCATCACTTCATCATCAATCCGTTCCAACTCTCAAAACATTAAGAGGTTCTTGTCCCAAGTTCTCTTTTAGATATTGCTTGAAATCAAACACATCACATCACTTTTTAGATTGTTTCTACATCTAGGATAAGCTCATCCTAAGAGACACATCTACGCAGGTTAAAACTAGTTCATGAGTGAATCCTCTCATTACTAGGTAGTTCAATCTATAACACATCTCAGATTTCTCTACACCTTTTCACATCAAAACTTATCAAACAAGCAAGCAATTCAAAGAAGGAAATTCGGTTACATCTACCTTAAAAGTGCTAGAGATCCACATACAACACAATTCACCAACCATCAATCTCTCATTTCATCAAAAACTCATCATCATTTTCACACAACTTCAACAAAAGCTTGCAAGCAAAATGGGCCCAAACCCGATCACAGTCAAGGCAGCAAGAAATAGAAATGGAAGAAGAAGAAGAAGAGGAAAATCTCAATGAATTTCAAGAAGCACTTGGAGGAAATGCGAATGATGAAAACCCAAGTACTCCTACTCCTGCAACAATAGAAAGGGCTCAGCATAACCCTCTCTTTAATAGACTGTTTGACGAAATACTCAGGAGCAGTGCGGATGCTCACTTTTTAAAGCTCGCTCAAGAAGGAGCAAAACTCCCCTCTGACTTTGATCTTGCCCAATTAAGACAAGCATCAGAAAGATAAAGTCACCATGAAGAGGAAAGAGGTAGAGATCCCATCAGATATAACATTCCTTGAGGTAACCCACCACCTCCTCCTCCAAATGAAATGGAGATGTTGCGGCAACAAGTCAAGAATCTCGCCCAACAACTTCATAGTGGTGTCAAGACTAACCAATTCTCACTCAATGACATCTATCCCTATCCTTTTGATAGGAATCTTTATATGTCGTCCTTTCCATGAGGATTCAAAACACCCAAATTCAAAAAATATAGAGGAAAGGGAGATCCTCATGATCATGTCAGAGAATTTCATTCCGCTTGTCTCTAACTGGCATATGAAGACACCTACCTAATGCGCCTTTTTCCCCAAAGCTTGGGAGGAACAACCACATCATGGTTTTCTCGACTACCAGGTGGCATTAGAACATTTGAGGAACTCATCCAGAAGTTCCTAGCTCATTACTCTCATAACATTGAACACGACATCACCATGGCTGATCTATGCAACACTAAACAAAAAATAGGTGAACTATTCTCAGTATTCCTGCAATGATGGCGTCAAATGTCTAGCAGACGTTCTCTTCAGTTACCTGAACGAGAACTAGTGGAAATATTCATTTCCAACTTAAACGAAGAAATGGAATTTCACCTGGATGTCAAAGACACAGACTCTTTTAATGATATGATCACCAAGGGTTTGAAATGTGAACGGGCACTCATCAAGAAGGGACTCATCAAAATCTATAACGAACCAAAGGATAGTCCTCGCCCACGCTTCAATAGCGATAAACCAAGCTTCTGGAACAAAAACAAGAATATCGTCAACGATGGGGTTGTGGATTCCAGGACTATACAAAGTGCACAACCTGTGGTTTGGTTTGTAGGACAAAATCCTCCACCTTAGAACAACACAAATGTTCCTTCAAATCAAGGTCGCATCACATCTCACGATGAACCTAGACCTCGTCAACAAAAACAAAAACGAACATACACTCCCTTAGGGGAACCCATTGAAACAGTATTGCGACAACTCATTTCTCAAAATTTGGTCACTCTACCTAAACTATCAAACTATGAGCCTCAGGTCAAACTGGCATGGTGGAGATACACTAAACATTGTGAATTTCATCAAGGGAGAGGACACAAGACAAGTAATTGTCACCGATTGAAAGATCTCATTCAGGATCTTATTGATCGAGGAGAAATTGAAATAGAAGGAGATGACCCTAAAACAACCAATAATGATCATCTGATGTTCAAAAATCCACTTCCATCACAAGATCAAAGGGGTCCTTCCACTTCCAGGCGAGGCACTGATACCACGGATTATACACAGGCTGCATATAATTATACTGTAAATCACTTGTATGATGTCAGTGAACAAGTTACAACTATAACCTTCAAAAATCCAAACTCCAATTGCAATGTTGTTACACGTCGCGGAAAAGTTACCATAAAGGCAGCTCCACAAGGCACCACCTCCATCCCAAAGCTGTACAATCTTGTGGAACAATTAGATAAAATGCCCGTGCTTATATCCATTTTAGAGCTCTTGCGCCTATCGCCATCTCATAAAACAATCTTGGATCGAACACTCCAAGAGGCGTCAATCCCTGCAAACCTGAATACAGACCAATTTCAAGCCATGGTTGGAAGTCTAAAGTCATCACCTTGTCTCACTTTTTTCGAAAGTGACAACTCTTCCTTCCAGCAACCTCATAACGCTTCGCTACACATTGAAGGCTTCATCAACCAGCATAGGATCAAGCGAGTCTTGATCGATAATGGAGCAGGCCTGAACATTTGTACACTACAGTTGGTCACAGCATTGGGATATGCCATAGAATCAGTGGATCCTCGCAAGAAGATCACAATCAAAGCTTATGACGATGTGGAGCGTTCATCCAAAGGAGCTGTGGTACTACCAATCCGAGTAGGCCCGGTGGTAAAACACATCATCTGTCAGGTTCTAGACCTTCCTCTGCCATACAATTTATTGTTAGGAAGACCTTGGATACATGCCATGCAAGCCGTTCCATCTACCTACCATCAATGTATCAAGTTCCCACATAACGGTGCAGAGATCACAATCCTGGGCGATGCAAATCCCTTTGCATACTGTCATAATATCAGCCATCAACCAGAGATTACCGTTCCTAATAATAGAGAAGCCATTCCCTCCACATCATATATAAGTCCCACCTCTCTTGCTAGCTCAAACACCACTATACCCAAGCAAGAAAAGCTTAAGATGAAGATAGCAGAGGAAGGTCTTGGGGAATACAACTTGAGTCAACTCTTTTGTGTGGGACAAATGCCCACTTCTCCTAGAACACATGGTAAACCACAGTAGGTACTCCAGCAACCACTAATCACACCAGCATGTGCTTTGACACCTTTCATCCTTGGAAAAAGTCAAGAAGAACCCAAGATGAGGACTTAGCGGAATGGATCTATAAAGATCTCATCACCACTGATATACCTAAAGTTAAACTTCCTACGGATCAGTATGGCAAAGGTCTCCTCATTATGCAAAGAATGGGGTATGATGGTCAGAATGCTTTGGGATATTGCCAACAAGGATGACATGAACCTCTGCTGTCGGAATTAAAGCCCAAAGGTAATACAGGCCTAGGCTTTGAAAAAGAGATCTTTCCTAAACTCAAATTCAAAGGAAAACCCATCAAACCATTATGTTAGCCTACTACAAAAAGGACACCTTTCATTATCAAAGCAACATCAAGCACCATCACAACTCCCCCACTGAGGCTCAGAATCCCAACACAACCATCACCAATGCCACTCATCCCACCAAACAAACCAGTAATCCCATCAGTAGCACCATTAGTAGCAGCAACTATATCAGAACCCACAACAGCATCTATGGCACCAGCAGTTCCAGCAGAAGCCACTGAGTCAATATTACCGATACTCCCTGTACCAGATTCTTTAATCCCCATCAACCTTCTTGCAACACCAATCACTACAAAGGTACATCAACCAATCACACCTGCAATATTTAACTCAAAAGACATCCCAGTATGGTATAGTAATCAGATGCTGGAAAGTGACTCAGAGACCGACTCACATGAGTGGGAATTTGATTTTGTACAACTTAACACTTCAGATGAGGAAGATGCATCACTACCTCCGCCACGCAAAGACATCCTTGTTTATGGAGAAGCACAGATAAAGACCACATGGGTTCCTGAACTGGAAACATCTTCCACAGACCCTACATCTCATCCTACGCCTGATTATGACAGGGAGAGTACCATCAACGACCTTCACCATAACGTCTTAACCCTCACTAATACATCTAACGCACTTAACCTAATTGATGAAGTAATGCCCATTATTCACCCTGAACTCATCGAATGGAACCAACCAAATCCCCCATGTCTTGACCTCTTCCAAAACGATGAGGCCATCATTGACTTTTTGGAATTATGGGATAACCTACCAAGCGGGGATCACAAAGCTGGATTCGCCATAGAACTTAATAGCATAGCATACTTCGGGGTGGATGCCAAACCTTTCAGCTACAAAAATATAATGATAAAACATGGATCTTCCAGTGAAAACCACACTGTGGCACTGTTTGATCCAACAAAAGTAAAAAGAAAGAGAGTATCCAATGGTGAAAACCTCTCCGAGGCGCCTGAGGATGAAGGGTTTGACATTCTCCCTGCTAGTACACAACAGGAACAATCAACGATTCTCATCGAGGAAACCAAAGAATACAATGTGGGGACTCCTAAAAATCCTCACCTCATACATCTAGCATCTCTTCTCACTCTAGAGGAACAACCTAAATTTATAGAGTTCTTTCAAAAACGTCAAATTAACTTTGCATGGTCATATGCAGACATGCCTGGTCTTAATCCTGATTTAGTCATGCATCACCTCACAGTAGTAGAAGGAGCCAAACCTGTCAAGCAGAAGCTTCGTAAGATGCATCCTCAAATTGCAGTACTAGTCCTAGATGTTGGTTTCATTAGGCCAATTGATTATGCGGATTGGATATCCAACATTGTTCCTGTCAGCAAACCAAAGGGGGGCATCCGCATTTGTACTGACTTCAGATATCTAAATAAGGCTTGTCCTAAGGATGACTTCCCCCTACCAAATATCGACATCATAGTGGATCTGACAACAGGACATGCCATGCTTTCACTCATGGATGGCTTTTCAGGATACAATCAGATAAAGATCGCACCAGAAGACCAACATAAGACAGCCTTCACATGTCCGTGGGGCACATATTGCTGGAATGTAATGCCTTTCGGTCTCAAGAATGCAGGAGAAACCTATCAACAAGCAATGACCACCATCTTCCATGACATGATGCATACTATGATGGAAGATTATGTTGATGACTTACTAGCAAAATCACTCACTAGAGAAGGTCATCTCAACATATTAGATAAAATATTTGATAGACTAGAACAATACCATGTTCGACTCAACCCAAAGAAATGTGTCTTTGGAGTAACCTCCGGGAAGCTTCTAGGATACATTGTCTCAAGCAAAGGTATTGAGGTCGACCCAACAAAGGTAAAAGCAATCATGGACATGCCACCTCCAAAGAATATCAGTCAGCTAAGGACATTACAAGGATGGCTTCAATCCATCCGAAGATTCATTGCACAATTGGCTGATAAGTGTCACCCATTCACACACCTGCTACACAAGAACATCCGCTTTCAGTGGGATGCCCAATGCCAACAAGCATTTCAGACGCTTAAAGACTATCTCATGAATCCACCATTGCTGATCCCACCAGATCCAAGTAGACCGTTGTTACTCTATATCTCAGCGACAAGTACAACATTGGGTGTACTACTAGCACAACATAATGCAGAAGGAAAAGAGTGTGTTCTTTACTACATCTCTCGCACACTTGTGGGCTATGAACTCAATTACACGCCTATAGAGTGAGCTTGCCTAGCAGTAATCTTAGTAGCCACTAAACTGAGGCACTATCTATTAACACACAAGGTACAACTCATTGCAAAGATTGATCCACTCAAGTATTTACTCAGCAAAGTAGCATTGACAGGCCGCTTGGCCAAATGGGTGATGATTCTAAGTGAATTTGACATCGAGTATGTGGACCGTAAGGCTATCAAAGGGCAAGTTATTGCAGATCAGTTGGTCGATGCACCCCTCATAGGTGATCATCCTCTCATTTCCAATTTTCCAGATGAAGAGATATTCATGATCACAACAACACAACCATGGAAACTATACTTTGATGGTTCATACACTAGGCATGGCTCAGGGGTAGGCATTCTGTTTATCACACCTCAAGGTGTTTGCATCTTGAAGTCTTACAGGCTCACATTTCCATGCACCAACAACATTGCAGAGTATGAGGCCTTGATCACGAGACTCAGGTTAGCCGTACAATGGAAATTACAAGAACTACAAGTATATGGCAACTCCCAACTGGTCATTCGACAAGCAACAGATGAATATCAGACCAAGGATGATAAACTCATGCCATATAAGCAAATGGTGGACAATCTAAAGACATCATTTACTACTATCACTTTTGAGTAGATACCAAGAGATTAGAATCGAGCTGCTGACGCTATGGCTACTATTGCATCTCTCCTAGATCTTCCACAGAATTCAACACGCTACGAGTTCTTGGTAGAACAACTTTGGATCCCCGCTTATGATATCCCCGAATCTGAGGTGATATGTCGCCTTGTCAGTTCGAAATCCCCATGGTACGGTGAGTTCTACACCTATCTCTGCGATCACACCCTTCCTCCCAACAAATTGAATAACCAACGTAAAACCTTCATTCGCCAAACTGCTCGATATACCATTATTGTCGAGACCCTATACCGATGCAGTCTTGATGGTACTCTCCTTCGATGTCTGGAACAAGATGAGATAACAAAGGCCTTAGAAGAAGTACATGAAGGAATTTGTGGAACTCATGCAAGCGGTCCGTCACTAGCCAAGAAACTCCTGCGCAATGGATACTATTGGCCATCTATGGAAAAAGACTCCTACTACTTTGTCAGGAAGTGTAAGAAATGCCAAATTCATGGAGACCTAATACATGCACCGGCACAGGAACTGCAACCAATCACTACACCATGGCCTTTTTGTCAATGGGGCCTTGACCTTGTGGGTAAAATCCATCCATCTTCATCTAATGGCCATAAATTTATCATTACCGCTACCGAATACTTCACAAAGTGGATCGAAGCTATTCCACTTACCCAAGTCACCGACAAACAGATTGCCTCATTCATCCTCAACTACATCATCTGGCGGTATGGTGTACCCATGTCCATCATCACAGATAACGGTCTTCCTTTCAAAAATCAGGATGTCCATGAACTTTGTGAGAAATTTCATATCCAACACCGCTTTTCCACTCCCTATTACCCACAAGGCAATGGTCAGGCTGAAGCATCCAATAAAAACATATTGAGGATCCTGAAGAAGACAGTCAATGATGTCGGCCATGATTGGCATGTTCAACTGAATCCAGCGCTATGGGCATATCGAACTAGCATTCAAACCCCTACAGGTGCAACTCCTTATTCATTGGTCTATGGTGCAGAAGCTATCTTGCTTATTGAGGTTGAGATACCATCATTATGGGTTTCCTTGCACAATCTCATCGATGACGAAGCCTACAGAGTATCCCGTCTTCAGGACTTAGAGTTACTTGATGAGAAACGACAAGCTGCATACAATCACCTCAAAACCTATCAGCAGCGCATGAGTAGAAGCTACAATCACCGAGTTAGATCTCGTACATTTGAGGTGGGTGATCTTGTTCTCCGAGAGAATCCTCGCAACCAACCAAACAGAGAACATCAGGGCAAGTTTGAATCAAACTGGCTAGGCCCATATGTTGTCACTGTTGTATTCGGGTCTGGGGCATATCAGTTGGCTACATCCGAAGGAGAACCGCTCGCAGATCCAATCAATAGCATGCACCTCAAACGGTTTTATACCTAAGCTGTACAGAGCATCAGGCTCCCCTGCATACCAGAAAATACCAAAAAAAAACATTCAAAAAAATGAAAACATCAAAAAAAGTAAAGAAAAATCATGCATCCAAATGGTGAACAACCACTCCAGTGGCACCTTGGGTAAGTGTGATGGTGAAAACCTGGCAAACAGGCGCCATTTGTAAAGGCTATGGCTCCATTATCTTTCTAGCTCGTTGCGATCACATTCATACATACACACATCCATCCATCCAAACCATGGCTTGTTATTTGATCTGTAATCAAAGAAAGTACTTTATGCGTCTTACATCCCACTTTTTCATAATCATGTCTAAAACTTGGGGGCAATGCCCTTAAATCTAGATGATGGAAGTGGATTCTACATTACTGGTGATTCATTGGGTAAAGCATTCAAAAATGTCTCACAAAATCCAAAGCATTCAAAAATGTCGCACAAAATCCAAAAACATTCAAAAATGTCGCACAAAATTCAAAAACATTCAAAAACAATCATCACAAACTCCAAAAACATCAGAAAACATAAAAAAAAATCAAACAAAAACATGGCAACACATTGTACATACTCATCCAAGCAGACACCAAAACAAACATTGACAAATACTTGCACGATGATCACTTATCAAAAATTGACCAACACAATCGACATCAACAAATCAGAATTGTCTTTAACAAGGATGCATCCTTCCTTACCAAAGCAAAGACAAAAATGACGTTTTCTTTGACAAGAAAATTATGTTAAGCTATCAAATACTTGGTTGATTTGTGAGTACAATCATTCGTTTATCTGTATCAGGATCTTTCAGCATTATTTTGTATCATTTGCACATTATTTTCGATGAAGTTATGGGGCATGTACTAATGGTGTCTACGTGGAAAGTTCACTAAGCTACGTGATCATAGGCAAAAATATAGTCATAGATCACTATGGCTTGCTAACTATAGCGTATACCTCGACCATATGAGCATGAACCATTACCAAGGATCCATATTCTTTATTCTTTATGTATATACTGTTTGTTTGCAGGTACAATGCTCTTTCTTTGGTTCCTCCTACCTCATCCAAACTAGATAAAGGTTTTATCTCTTATTAAGGTATGCACTTGTCTCGGGATATGATCAACCTAAGATCAAGGAGGACGATCCAAGTCATGCATGAAAGGAGATAATCCTTGTATGTTCCGCAAGCAATACTCAGGTCAACTTGATCCATTATATCAAGTTGCTTGTATTAACTTGCTATATCAAAATTCATGTAAGGAATACACAGGTCATCTTGAATCTTTATGTCAAGTTGCTTGTATTTTCTTACAACATTTTAAAGCTCAATGATGAAAATAGAGCACTATGGATCGTCATCTCATCTCATCTGTATATATTACATTTCGTTGCATTCCACCCATCCATACATTCATAATAGCTGCATATCATGCATACATAGTCATAATAATGCGTACTCTATTTTACTCATCTTCTTCCATAGGACTCGGTCCTAGTCCTCCATATCTTCTATCTAACATCGAATCCCCCCTCACCCTCCCTATCTTGATCATCAACATCAGCCTAATCCCTTCATCGCTTCCCATCCTCACTCATCCACAAAATTAAGCCAGTTACTCTGTCTACACAGATACATCGACTCCCACACACCTAGACTATCAACAGATACTCTGATCAAGTATCTTCGGGTCTCAACAGGTAATCGATCATGGTAATCCTAGACTACATCAGACATTTATCACAATGACCTAGTCTCAATGGGGTTGCCATGATTCCCCACAACCATGCATCACACGCACACACTATCAATTGATCAACCAATCAAACACAATCCAACGAGCAATTACATCAATTGTCTATGTCTCAACTTGTATTTTGCTTCATATACCTTGACTTCATCAGGCAATTACATCAATTGTCTAAGTCACATCAGGTCACTTTGATTCACTTACTCAAACGTTATCATGTCCAAGCGACCAACTGACATCAACTGTCATGCTTTGACTTGACCGGGGCAATTAAACCGATTGCACCAAATTGTCCAACCAATTTTGATCAATTGTATAGCATCAATCCAAACCCCACACTACATCTACTATGTATCTCTTGCATGACCTCAGGGTACTCGCTGGCTTGTTGTTTCTTCATATTCACTCCATTTTCTCCCATTCTTTCATCATTAGTTCTAATTTCTTCTATTCTACCTCCCCTCCACTTTTCATTCTTTTTCGAGAGATCGCCCGATTTTTCAAAAAAATTCGGCCCATCTCTCAAGGGGGCATACTACTCATTAAATTTACATTTATGGGGCATATTTCTTCACACCTATTTTTCTTTCTTTGAAACGACGCGATAAAACCGCACCGTCTCAAAGAGGGGCAAATGTAGTCACATAAATCTGTCCACTTAATTAAATAAATATTTAGTATTTATTTGATTATTTAACCATCAATCAATAATTAATTAAATTAATATATTTAATTAATTCATCTTAACCCTCTTCTCCTATGGATTAAATAAATTATTCAATTTATTTGATTTAATTCACTTAACCAAATTCAGACCATTAATTAAATAAATAAATCATATTTATTTAATTAAATCTTCTCTCACATTTAAATAAATTAATATTTATTTAAATTCCCCCAAAATCCCACCTCTCACATTTAAATAAATCATTTATTTAAATCACCTTTATCCTCCACCCACTTGCATTTTCCTACAAATGCAAGTTGCACAACTATTTTAAATAAATTATTTATTTAAAATCCTATTTATCCTCACCCACTTCAAACTTTTAATGGTTTCCCTTAAAGTCTTCAAACTTAATGGCTTCCTTCTAAGAGTCTTCTTAAGCCTTTAATGGTTTCCCTTAAAGTCTTCAAACTTAATGGCTTCCCTTAAAGTCTTCTTAAGACTTTAATGGTTTCCCTTAAAGTCTTCAAACTTAATGGCTTATTTCTAGAGTCTTCTTAAGCCTTTAATGGTTTCTCTTAAAGTCTTCAAACTTAATGGCTTCCCTTAAAGTCTTTTTAAGCCTTTAATAGTTTCCCTTAAAGTCTTCAAACTTAATGGCTTCCTTCTAGAGTCTTCTTAAGCCTTTAATGGTTTCCCTTAAAGTCTTCAAGCATTTAATGTTTTATCTTCCTTTTTTCTCATTTAAATAAATTAATATTTATTTGAATATTTACTCAAATACAACTTACACCATTTAATTGAAATAAATGATTTTATTTTAATTGAAAATACCAAAATTCCTCCCACTTGCATTTTCCTACAAAATCCACTTGCATGCCTAAACCCCTTCTAGATTCTTCTAAACCCTTCCTAATTAACCTAATCCATCCCCTAAATATTGTCACATTCCTAAGCAAATTGAAGTCACTTCTCAAAGACTCCAAAGTCTTTGAAAAACAATTAATGTTTTGTGTGTTCAACAAATTAACCTCTAAAGTCTTCCAAACCACTTATAGCTCTTACATGACCATTAATGGTTAATTCCATTTGCACCCATGGTTAAGGACTTTGACCCCTAACTTAACCCTCATGTAACCCATGTGTCTCTTCAAAGCATTTATTTCTTTGATTAGGGTAACCACAATGTCCCCTCAAGCATTTAATGCTCCTTATCTCTCCTCTCAAGCCTCCTCATGGTGACACTTGTCAACATGGGATTGGGTTGAAAGTCTTCACATGGATCTCAAATCATTCAATCCTGACGCGTGTTGAGATTACTCAATCTCAACCATCCATTGCTCCATTTTTCCTATAAATAGAGCCCATTTCTTCATAATCCAGATCCTGAAAACTTGTATGCATTTAACCTATAAGCATTTTAGAGAGCATTTAGCATAGAAAACTAATATCTTGTTATTTTGATTAAAATCAATCATTTCTAATAGCATCTAGTATTTTAGCTTTTCATTTTACATTTGGAGCAAAATACTCAAATCTCAATCCTCCATAAGCATCCATAGTGCAAAAAGCTGCTGAGAGCTACACTATTTTTGAACTTGGAGAGGAGAGGAACAAGGGAGAAGGAGCTAAGAGCATGCTAAGAGGCATTTGGAGATGCCTTATTATCTTTGTTTCATTTGTTAGATATATTAGCATGATTTTAGTATCTCTTTTGATATGCCTGTTTAAATTAGTTTTTGATTAACTAACACTAACGATTTCTTGTGTCTTGTGTTGTTTGTCATTTGCTAACCTTGTCCACTTTGCAGTGCATCAATTTATATAAAACATTAATTTTCTTAATGAAATATTGCAAAAAGTGACAAGTAATATAATTCAACTTCAATGCCTACATGTTTAGATACCTTAAATAAATCTTGTGAGTAGTAAATACAATAGCTTTGTAGATTCAAGTGGATGAGGGAAGGTGTTGTGGAAAGGGCATGGTGAAAAATTGATAGAGAATAGAAGATTAAAATCATTTGCAAGAAAAATTACAAGATTAAAATCATGAGGGTTCCCAAGAAAATAGAAAAATAATTGATAAAGAATACAAGATTAAAATTATGAGGGTTCTCGACAAAATTGAAAAATCGATAGAGAATAGAAGATTAAAATCATGAGGGTTCCCAAGAAAATTTGCAAGTGAAAGAGCAAAAATAGAAGAGAAAAAGAATGCACATAAGACAATGAAATATGCAATGGGAGAAGTAAATTGCAGATTTGGCAAAAATCGAACAAAATAATTCACATATTTGGTAAAATGCATATTTGGGCAAATTAATAGATACAAAAAAAAGTGCCTTAAAGTTAATCATCGACATTGATTTTAAAGCTATAAGAGTATTCTTGGGACATAACCAATATTTTTTTTTAATTTTCGTTTAATGTTGTCAAAACTTTATTACAGATTTCAATAAGATCACAATTATACAAAAGAAGAAATTATATACAACAAACAAAAAATCATAAAATATATAGCCCTACATCAAATCAACCCGATATTCCTTTAATGTTGTCAAAACTTAAGCAATCAGATACAATAAACAAAAAATATCAACAAACAAAACAAAATAACCAATTAATAAAAAATTGCAAATGCTATATAAATTTATTTTCTTCACAATATATTGCAAATGCAAATAGACATACAACTATTTATACTATTTATTGTATAAGTAAACTTTATCGAATTGAGGATGGAAACTTGAGATAGGCGCCTCGAGGGATGGAGTGGGTGCGTGTTTTGTAGGTCCGAGCTAGGGCATCTAAGCCCTATCCCGTGGGAGCTCTGTGGTTGGCTATGCGAAGTGGGGGGGGATTGTTCTTTGCTTCCGTGGGGTGCGGTGGCTTTTTCTATGGAGACCGGTGGCTGGTGGTGAGGAGGACTGCGGGGAGGCTTTTGTTTTGAGTGCGGGTACGGGGTGTGTAGGGCGTCTGTGTTTGGCGGCAGTGGTGGGAGGAGCTCAAGGGGTGTGGAGGGCTGTGGTCATTCTCTCCCCATTTCAAAGTTTGGGAGGGGTGTATGGCTTGGGTGGAGGGTTCAGTAGGTAGGGGTTTGGGGTGTGGGTCTTCTTAGTGCCTAACCCTTCTCCTTTGTGATGTCGGTTGTTGGGGGAGAAGCCTCGAGGGAATCTCCTGGTATGGATTTTTTAGGGGTGTTGGGCACGGAATCCCCATCCCAAGGTATCAAGACCTTCGCTAATGATCTTTTTGTTTTGAATTTGGGGTTTACTAGGGTAAGTTTGTCCAATGGCTCTTAGATTTCAAAGATTAATGGTTATCTTGAGAGATGCAAAGAGAGGCCGAAATTGGTAATTCTGCCTGAGATGATTGCTGAAGATATTGAATATTTCTCAAAGCACTCGTTATATTGCAAATTTTTGGGGATGAGGGTTTCTCTACAATTTTTGGAGAATTGAGCTCAGAGGGCTTGGGCGCCAGAAGGGGAAATGGATGTTATGTTGTTGGCAAACAATTACTTCATGGTCACTTTTACTTGCATGGATGATCACAATAGGATCTTTGAGGGAGGCCCATATTTTTACAGCCAAGTGGGGTTGTTCATCAAACCTTGGCATGAAGGATTTAACCCTTCGGAGGAGCTCCCGAATCGGGTCCTAGTGTGGGTTTGATTACCTCATTTTCTGGTGTAATGTTGTTGGGAGGATGTGTTGTGAATGCTAGCTTCATTGCTTGGGAAGCTTGTTGGATCTTCAACACAAACCTTGGGGAGAAATGTAATGACTTTTGCTCATATTTGTGTTGAAATTGATCTTAGTAAGTCTTTGCCAGATGTTATAGATATGTGTGCGGGCTCTTACTCTTGGGTCCAACAACTTGATTATGATATTTTACCTTTCTAGTGCCGTCTATGTCATGAGTATGGTCATTTGCAGCCTAAGTGCCCTAGGTCTAAATCGGCTGAGCTTTAGCCTCAATAGTCGTCTTGTAACCTTGATGGGGCTGATAAAGGAAAAGCTTCCATGTCTGGGGTGGCTATGGGTGTTGATGGTTTTGTCTCAGTTAAGACAAAGAATAGGAGCTGAGGTCAGAAGAGGTCCTTGCAAGAGAGTCGGGAGGAGGATACCTTTAATAGATTTGAAGCTTTGGATGATCTTAGCCAACAAGAGGTGAATATGAGGATGATTCATTTGGATCATTGTGCAACAGGGTTGATTCCTGATAGTGTGAGCTTAGATACTACCCAGGGTCTGCAGGCAGGTGAGAGTCATTAGATGGAGATGGATCAATAGGTAGTGGCTCAGATGGGACCCATATCTAATGTTGAAGTGAAGTTGGTTGGTGGAAATGTTTCTCCCGCAACATAGAAATTGGAATATGTTGGGGTCAAAAGTAATAAGATCTCCTTACATCTGGGTCTTCTTCAGAAAGACATTAAAAAAGGAGCAACAGAAAGAAAGAAGGACTTGGATAAGATCAAATTGATGAGGGAGAATTTGGTTGAGTTAGGGTCAGTAAAGACTCTGGATTCTCATTTTTCTAATCCCTCGAAATGATTGTGCTATCATAGAATGTGAGGGGCTTGAACAGTGGCCCTAGACAAAAAGTTGTTCGGGAGTTGATAAGGAGTCATTCTCCTGATGTCCTTTTCTTACAAGAAACTAAATTATCTATGGAAAGTATGTTGGGTCTGGTGCCAAAGCTATGGGGGAGAGACAAATGTCAATGTATTGGGGCATTTGGCCACTCTAGAGGTGTGGCCTGTCTTTGGAACCCCTTGAGGATTCATCCTATATGGTGGGTTTCTTCCAAATCTTCTTTATCTGGGGTTGCCTCTAGGCTTGAGACTGGAGAATATATCTTGTTTACTAACATTTATGCCCCCACTGATCTTCAGGGTAAGCAAAATTTGTGATCTCATATTTCTTTTATGCATAGGTTGTTTCCATTGCATCCATGGATTATGGCAGGTGATTCCAATGCCATCTTAGAGTTGAGTGAGAAGAAGGGTGGTGTTATGCAGTTGGAGCCTTCTTCCTTCCTTCTTCGGGATAGTATATCAACCTTGAATTTTGTTTACATCAAGCCCGGTAATGGTTTGTTCACTTGGAACAATAGGAGGGTAGGGGAGTATTGGATTGTGGAGAGGCTAGATCACTTTCTGGTTTCTAGTTTTGGGGTTGGTGGGGGGTGGTCCACATGCTCTGAGATTTTAGATTGGAGAGGTTCGTACCACTGGCCTATCAAATTGGTGTCTTCTTCTACTCAGGTCACTTGCATTCCTTCATTCAAATTCCATCTTATGTGGTTGCGTGATCCTTCTTTGCAGGATCATGTTGCGAAGTGGTGGAGGAAAGGAAGGCCAGCCTTTGGCACTGCTATGCACAATTTTGCCAAACAGTTACAATTTGTTAAGTATTAGCATAAACGGTGGAATTGTCAGTGTTTTGGTAATATTTTTCATGCTAAGATAGCTGCTCAATTAGAGTTGAATGACATTACCAGATAAATAAGAGAGCATGGATTGTCAGAAACCTTGCTTAGGTGGAAGACAGGGCAGTAAAGGATTTAGAGGAGTGGGAGCTTAGGGAGGAAATCTTTTGGAAACAAAGAGCTTGTATTGATTGGCTTCAAGAGGAGGATAAGAATACTATGTTCTTTTTCAATTCAGTGAAAGAAAGAAGAAATGGCAATTCCATCCTTGTTCTAGTTAATGATAGAGGTGAGTAGTGTTTATCCTTGTAGGAGATTTCTAGGGAGTCTATGCAGTATTTTTGATCCCTTTTTAGTGAGGATTCTCAGGGGGAATCTGAAGAGGAGAATCAAGTTCTTTCTTGTATTCCTTCTCTAGTTACTCGAGAGATGAATGAGTAGCTTATGGGTCCTATTTTGTTGGATGAACTTGAGAGGATTGTTTTCCACATGAAGAAGGGGAAAGCTCCTAGACCAGATGGGTTTCTGATTGAGTTCTATCAAGAATTCTAGGATATTATCAAATTGGACTTATTGAAGGTGGTCCAAGAGTCCCAGAGGAATAAGCAGATGCTTCGGGCTTCGAATGCGACTTTCATTGCGCTCATCCCCAAGTGTGATGGGGTTGACCGGCTAGGCCAGTTCTACCCTATTTCTCTCTGTAATGTGATTTATAAGATTATTTCTAAGCTGATAGCGAAAAGGTTGAAGAATTGGCTTGGGGGTGTCATTTCTGAGGAGTAGAGTGGGTTTGTGGAGGGTCGTCAAATCTTGGATGGAGTGGTCATTGCTACTGATACCATTCATTCTATGGCAGCGTCCAAGGAAAAAGCTATGTTTATCAATTTGGATATGGCAAAGGCTTATGATAGAGTCCGTTGGTCCTTTCTCTAGAAGATTCTTAGGGCTTTTGGGTTTGCTAATGAACGAATCCAATGGGTAATGAGTTGTGTTTCATCTACCTCATTCTCTGTGCTAATTAATGGAGATCATACTGAGTTGTTTGATGCGTCTAGGGGTCTTTGTCAGGGCGACCCTCTTTCCCCACACTTATTCACTCTTTTGGTTGGGGGTTTGGGGAGGTTGATTAAGTATAATGTGGGACTGAGTATTATTGATGGTTGGAGTTGGGGTAATGACATATCTCCTCAGTCCCATTTGCATTTTGTGGATGATACAACCCTGATGGGACTAGCTTGGATCAGAGAAGCTATAAATCGGCATAAACTCTTAGATGTCTATCTTGCTGCTTTTGGCCAGTTGATCAATGGCGATAAATCTTTCATTCTCTTCTTCAACACACCTGGAACTATTTAGATGAGGATTGCTCATATCTTGAGATTCTAGTTTGGTTCTCTTCCCTTGACTTACTTGGTTATTCCTATCTCTGCTAGTAATCTTCCCAGGGACTCTTGGTGGGGTATTCAGGATAAATTCCGCATGAAGGTTGAACATTGGACACATAGATAGTTATCCTTTGTTGGGCGGGTTCAATTGATCTAGTCGGTGGTTCATGCTCTTCCGCTTTATAGGTGTATGCTCCAAGTAGCCCCAAAGTGGTTTGTGAAGGGATTGGATTCTTTGGCAAGGCAATTCTTATGAGCAGGCAACTTGTCCTCCTATAAATGGTGTCTTGTCAAATAGGAATTGGTGTGCAGCCTGAAACAGTTGAGTGGGCTTGGCTTAAGGTAGTCTACTTTATTTGGTGAGGCTTTGACGACAAAATTGTACTGGAGGTGGTGTGTTGAACAGGATCGAGGTTGAGCTAGGATTTTCTCTTACAAGTATATGCAGAGGATCTCGAAGGAGGAAATCCCAAGATATCCTCTTGCAGGAAAAGGCTCTACGATTTGGAGTACTCTCAAGAAAGGGTTTGCACTAATAAAAGATGGATGTTTTTGGATCTGTAAGAGGGGGGAAGAGGTGCTTTTTTGGTTCAATTCTTGGGATGGCTACCACCCCATTATTGATCAGTTTCCTAACTTAGTGAATTTTTGCCAGAGGTTCCTAGAGGCAAGGTGGTCTAGAGTGAGCGAATTTAAGTCTGTTTATAGGTGTGGGCAATTGGAGATGGTGCGTCTGAAGGTTCCTAATGAATGGTTGGTTGTTGGTATGGATGAAGACTACGTTGAGCTTCATGGAATTTTGGCAAGTAGACACTGTAGTTCCCTTAAGGATAGGGATAGAATTTCTTGGTCCCAGAATCCTATGGGTGCTTTTACTATTGCCAGTGGGTACCAGGACTTGTTGTCCCATAGATTGGAGGGAAGCGAGGTGCACTAGTGGAAATATGTTTGGAACAATTTCTCTTGGCCAAAGTGTAACTATTTTTCTTGGACTTTGGCTTTGAATAGATGTCTAACCTGGGACAATATTCGCAAGCGTGGGTTCCATGGGCCTTCCATCTGTATTTTATGTGGTAATGGGGAGGAGGATTCTTTACACCTATTCTTCAGATGCCCTTTCTCATTGTTGATCTAGCACTACTAGTGGGGTGTGTGGAAGCACCCTTGTGTTCATGTGGATTCTTTAGTGGAATTTTGGAGTAGTTTGGGCAGGCCTCCTATTTTGTCCTCTTTTCTCCAGACTATCTGGCATATTGGGCCCATTTTCATACTTTGGCAAATCTGGCTAGAAAGGAATAGGATGATCTTTAGGGAAGTCAGACTGTTAGTTCAGCAAGTGTGGAATAGAATCATTGGAATGATCTAGGAGACGGTGGAAGCTAAATGTGAGGTGAATTTTCCTCTGGATATAGGAGAGGTTGATATTGTGAGTAGGTTGGGTTTGCAAGAGATGTCTCTTGTCTCAGCTTGTCTTAGGAGAGGTAGACGTGCTACAAAGAAGGTTCATAGGGTGGGAAGATGGTTTCCCCTTCAGGATGTGTCCATCAAGATTAACACTAATGGCTCCTCTAGGGGTAATCTGAGTCCTGCTGGGATTGGTGGTGTTGGTAGGGATCATATGGGGGATGTGGTTTTCTTCTTTTCGGTGCATAAAGGGGACCAGTCTAATACTTTTATGAAGGGATTAGCAATTTTCTATGCCCTGGAGCGTGCATTTGAGTTGGGGTGGCATAAGGTTATCTATGAATCAGATTCATAGATTATTGTTAACCTGTTGATTGAGTAGAAGGTGAGTGGGATTAATTGGCAACTAGTAGGGATTGTTCACCAGATTTTGCAAATTAGTGCTATGATGGAGAAGGTGTCTTTCATCCACATTCCTCGTGAATGGAATAGAGTAGCTAATTGTTTGGCTAAGTGGGCCTCAGAACATGGTGATGATTGGAAAGTTGAGGGTTGGGAGCATCTTTCCCTGGATTACTATCAAGACTTGCATAAGATCTTTGCTGAGGATATGGATAGCTATGAAGCTGGTTGATTTTGGGTTGGGCTTGTTGTTCTCTTCTAGAGCTTTGAGGCTCTGGTTTTCTTATGTAATTCTTGTTTCTGATTATTAATAAAGTTTTTACCCCTTTATTCAAAAAATAAAAATAAAAATTGAGGATGGAAACTTTATCTCATTAGGATGGAAACTTTATTTGAAAATAAAATTAAAAAATTAAAACGAAGATAACAATTCAAAATTAATAATAATAATAATTAATTAAAAAATACTACTTTTGTTTACACGGATAGCTGCCATTATATACGCATCAGTGTACAATTATGATAATTAATATTAAGACTGAATTATTAAAATCATGAATTAATAAATCAAATCCAATTTAAATTTCAAATCTCTATGGAATATGAAATTAGAAATAAAAACTAACATACCTATATTTTATGAATAAAATTTACGTAGAGGACATCGAAAGATATTGATTTCCCTATGTTCATTGTAATTGAGCAAGGATATAGGGTTTTCTTTCTAGTTCTTTCGCTATTGAGCTCTTGAACCAATTATTTTATATATATATATATATATATATATATATATATATATATATATATATATCAGTGGCTTGCCACTTTTGCCTTAAAAAAAAAATCAAATCCAATTTAAATTTCAAATTTCTATGGAATATGAAATTAGAAATAAAAACTTGCATACTTATATTTTATGAATAAAATTTACGTAGAGGACGCCAAAAGGTATCAAATTTAAAAAATCTTTACCTTAGCATAGATTAATTAATTTCATATAGTTAATTAGAATTTAGTCTTATATTTTAGAATATGAAGTGATTTGCATGCCAAAAAAAAGAAGTTTAGAAATTTTTTAATTAGAAGCTTCTTTTAAATCTAGATTTAAAAATATAATTTTTAGAGTGTTATCTTAGAATAGGAAATGATTTGCATGCAAAAAAATAGATAAAAAGAAGTTTATTTAAAATGTAGATTTAAAAACATAATTTTTCAAAAATTAGAAGTTTTTTTTTCTTTTTTCGATAAAAGTGGATAAAACCACTGAAATATATTAATAATTATTATTTTTTACAGTGTCTGATTCAAAGAGCACTGAAGGGAAAGAATCAGTAAGAAAACCCTTCAGTATTGCTCAAGTAACACAAGCCTATCTACCCATTACAAGAAGCCCATTGGCATAATTCATCCAAAACCCATCCCAATTACATAAGCCTCATTAGATATAAAGGAAGCTGCTAGAGGAGGCATATAGAAAGAAAAAAAAATATGAGAGTGAATTCTCAGGAAGAAGTATATCCATCCAATAAACCAGAAGGTCAGCCAAAAACTCAAAGCTGGACCACCCCTGTCTATGAAACACAATTCTCCAAGCCACTGATTAGAATGATACCATAGAGCAGAAGGGAAATCAGAATAAGAGATCCTGCCAATACAAACATTGTGAGTAAACATAATATAACCCAAATAAGGAGAAGGAGAGGATGTTGAAGACCTCGTGGAGCCAAAGTAAAGCCAAGCCACAGAAGGCCCACAAAAATAGCCAAGAAAAGAGCAACAAGATGAGAAGCCATCTCATATACCAAACCATCTACAAATTCCAAGTTCTTAAAGACAACCACCAGCCTCCAAACCTAACCAAGATATTCAAGATAAAACAGAGCATCTTACCATATAATAAACGATACCATAGAAGAAAGAAACATGAGAAGGCCAATGGTAGAGCCCCGATATATACCACTCCAATAGAGGAAGCATTATGAAAAATACCAAAACCACACATGAGACCTCCTCGAATGTGTAGAGACCAACTTCAAAATATGATAAATAAGGAACGTTCCACATAATCATATGCTGGAAAAGAGAAACTAGGCTGGCATAATGAAATCACCCAACTATGATGAAGCAAAACCATGTTGCAGAAACACTACCCCCACTGATTACCCAAACAGTAATCAATCTACCATCTCAAAGCAATCATCATTAAATAGCCGAGCAAGTGAACAGTAAGCAGTAAACACACACAAGCAATGATACCCGAGACATCCTCCCCAACATATCACAACATGATTAGCACACAAAACCGCCAGAGAGTAAGTTATAATGAAAGGAATATGCCCACACAATACAACAGTTATACAACTAATGAGTACATCCCAAGCAATAAGCTTGACAAGCCCGAGTACTCATACAACTTCCATAATCAGAAAACAAAACATTAACATGAGAAATAGGCAACATCAGACCAATGAAGAACAAATTCATCACATACCAAACCAACAAGAAGGATGCAGGGCACACAATTGCAATCTCCACACCCTCCTTGCTCCATGCGGAGATACTTACCAAATATGCCATTAACAAGGGAGTTACCATAAGGCAGACAACACCCTCCTCAATGTCACATGCGAAAGAAAAAACACATCCAACAAGGAGTGTAATGTAGGCTACAACCATGCCCAATCTATTTTAAAAGAGAATACAAATACAAGAGGAAGGGATATATCGAGGGGAAACCTCCAAATACTCAACCCCTTCAACAACAGCCCTATTAGCCAAGTAGTCTGCAATATCATTTATCTCCCTATAACAACGAGATATAGTAAAGGTAGAAAAACACTTCAACTGTGTAAGGATGCACTCTAATAAGTACTGCAGATGCCAAGAGACACATTTCTTAGCAGAGACCGACTGAAAGACCAACATTGAGTCCCCTTCAATGATGATGACCTTAATTCCCAGAGATATGGCAAGATCCGGGCCAAAAGATAACGCTCGAAATTCAACAACATTATTGGAGCTGACACCAATAGATTTGTCGGTAGCTTTAACAATCTTATAATTATGATAAAAAAAATGACTACGCCAACCCCAACCTCCCCTAGATTACCCTTAGCGGCCCCATCAAAATTTAACTTGAAGGAGAATTGGGGGGGGCATCCATTTGGCCATCCTACGTTTGGCAAGCAAGGCTAATCTAGTTATTACCACCCCATGAGAAGGGATGACTCAAAGTGAACTCCATTTCCATGTAACCCAATTATCCCAATGAGAAAAGGACCCCATATGTTCCAAGTTTTTATAGATATAAGAAAGAACCACCTCAGAAATGGAGGATTGAATCTTGTCAATAACCTCCTTAAGTGAAGAAGACTTACGATTAAAAATTCTAGGATTTCTCTCTAGCTAGATGCTCCAAATAACTATAGAAGGTGCCACAATCTAGATAGAGGAGTAAAAAGAGGATGAATACAGCAAAGGCCAAGCCCGAAAATGAGATAATAAACTAGGACTAATAGCAGAGGACCAACCAAGCATTCCAAATAATCAGTACCAACATTCCATAGAAAACAGACAATGATCCATGGTTTCCATAAAAAAACCACAAAACACGCAAGGAAAAGCCGCAATAATCCCAAGCCTATCCAATCTCATCCTGGTGACGACTCTATCTTGAACTGCCAACCAAGTAAAAGAGCCAGCTTTAGGAAGACACGCCGAATGCCAAAAAAGATGAGAAGGCCAATGGAAGGAAGGAGAGGACTGAGACAAGGATTTATACCCCTCCTTTACTGAGTAAGAACCTAAGGCACTTTTAGTCCAAACCAAAGTATCATCTTTATTTTGAAACACAAGAGATCTATTTTGAAGTTCTACCTCAAAAAACAACTCTAAGCTCATTCTCAATGGGCAAGAAAGCAATAGACTTCCATCGAGATACTAGATAAGGACCTGAAGAATCAATGACAAAATAATCAACAACAAAAACCCCCCAAAGATCAGAAAGAATATCAGAAAGTGGAGACCAATCTCAAATGGAAGACAATGCAGGATGACCATTCTAGACTTCATCCCAAAACTGAGCCTTCTTCCCATTATGGACAACCCAAGAAAGGTGTAGAAGGATGACCGATCTACAACTAACCAGAGAATTCCAAAAAGATGAACCTTTTGGAAGAGAAGAGGCTGTGAAAATCCTTTCTCTAGGAGCTCCCCTTAAATGCTTAGCAAACATAATGGATGCCCATTTACTCGATGGATCCTTATATAATTTCCAAACAAGCTTAGCCCCCAATGCTTTATTCTGGGACACTATATCTCGAATACCTGCACCTCCCAACTCTTTAGGGAGGCAAACTTTATCCCAGGTCAGAAGGGGAAGCTTCTTTTTGCCCCCAATGTTATCATTCCAAATTAGAAGTATCTTTAAATGTAGATTTAAAAATATATTTTTTTTATATTTAATAAATTATAATAATAAATTGCTTTTTAATTTAGATTTGTTTCTTTTAAATCTAGATTTATAGACTTTAATTTTTTTTAATATATAATAATAATAATAAAAAGTTGCTTTTTATATTCACATGTTAATACATATATACATATATACATATTAATATATATAGGTACATATGTATATAAGTATATATATGTGTGTGTGTGTGTGTGTGTGTGTGTGTGTGTATAGACATACATATACATATATATGTATATATACATACATACATATATGTATGTATATACATACATACATATATATGTATATGTATGTCTGTATATATATACTCTTTTGTACATTTATTTATCTAAACTAAGCCTTGGAAACCGCTATCCGCAAAACGATGGGGTAATAATTACTTCAAATGATAGAAGGAAAATAATTAATGAACACTTCAAATGACACTGGCGTAATTATGAAGGAACCACCTCACTAGCAATCATGTGAATTGATGGTTCTTTGCGATTAGTACTTAGACTTTTTCTCTATATACATTGGTATGTAGGATGTAGTTTTCCAAGGAAGGCTCTAAGATTTCGTGCTAAGTACTCTAGCAATGGAGTCGAATATTAAACTGGTATCTGCTAGCGATAATAGGCTCATGGCTTTCCGTGGTGAAATTAAGGCAGAGAGATGGTATAGGGTCCTCAAGGATGTTAACGAATTCACCCTCAAGACAATTCAATTGATCACGGGGGAAGAGAACTTCAGTCGAGAATTTTGCTACAGGGTAAATTGTGACATCCCTGCAGAATTCTCGGTCATCTTGCTGCAAGCAGGCACTTGTAAAAGTGAGGTAATTCTCCTTGGAGTAATGCTTTTTAAGAAGGAATTTTTAGGTCTCTTTGAGATTGCTATTGGTAGCATAGATGAAAGTATTTTGATCCCCTTTCCAAAGGATTATGGCAAGAAGGAGGACTATATCACCAGGAGGCCAATGTTAATGGTGAGGGATGAAGCCAAGTTCAATGAACAAATGCCTACCATCTGTAGAAATGCAGATTTCCTACTAAAATGGCTTCACATTAAGGAGGTCCCTTACCCAGATTGGTGGATTGACTATCTTAAGGAAGAAGGGTATGAAACCCCTGTACCCACATATAATATCCCTTTGGATAAAATTCAAGAACTTCCACCAGTAATTATCAAAGTCGAGTGGGTGAAAGACATGAACATAAATGATTTGGGGGCATCTTGTAGCTGTATAGAATTGAGTCAAACCGGGAATAGGACCCCTCATTTGACTGCAAAGGACGTTGTGGACTTGTTGGACATGGAAGGGGATTAGTTGAGGTTCTCTAATAGGGATAGGGTAGTATCGTTTCTACGTATTAATAGGAAGCTCAGCCAGATACTATAAGATTTCCTTCTAAGGAACTTAATCTCTTTTTATAGTAATAGACTCTTCAAGTATACTTTAAATAGACCCTTGTATAATATGGGGATGAACTATCTTTACTCTTAAGACTATCATGGATTTATGTTACTTTGATCTATAAATACATGGTTATTACTAACTCGTATGCATCTGCATGACTTTAGCTATCTCCTGGTGCTCTTGAATGATTTTTAAGTGAACAAATAGGAGGATTAAATTCCTTCTAGGTTAGGCTGAATTGACATGCAATAGATTAAGCTACATAATAGTATATCTAGTTCTAGCTTCGGCAATGTTAAGATTGAAATGATTCAGTGGATAGGACATCAATGTTTTGCCCCTCTCTCTCTCTCTCTCTCTCTCTCTCTCTCTCTCTCTCTCTCTCTCTCTCTCTCTCTCTCTCTCTCTATACACACACACACATATACATATATATATATGTATATACACACACATATATACATACATACATATATCTATGTATATATCTATGTATATATATATATATATACATACATATATCTATGTATATATATACATATATCTATGTATATATATACATATAGGTATGTATACACACACACACACATATATGTATACATATATATGTGTGTATATAGATATACACACACACATATATACATACATATATATGTACGTATATATGTATATGTATATATGTGTGTGTGTAGATATACACACACATATATACATACACATATACATATAAATATACATATACATATACATATACATATATATGTATGTATATATGTGTGTGTGTATAACATATACATGTACATATATATGTATGTATATATGTGTGCGTATATCTATATACATACATATATATGTATATATGTATACATATACATATACATATGTGTGTGTGTGTGTGTGTGTGTGTGTAGCATATATATACACATAAATATATATGTATATGTATATGTATATACACACACACACATACATATACATATACACATACACATATACATATACATATACATATATACATATATACATACATATGTATACATACATACATATACATATACATACATATATACATATACACACACACACACATATATGTATATATGTATGTATATGTATATGTATGTATGTATACATATGTATGTATATATGTATATATGTATATGTATATGTATATGTGTATGTGCATATGTATATGTATGTGTGTGTGTGTGTGTGTATATATATATATATTCAGTCTATTCTAAATTTTATAATATAGATACTTCAATAAGATCTCTGGTTGGGTTAATGGTGGATCTTGGTGCTACTCTTTACTTTGATTGAAGCTCTGTAGATTCGGTCTCCTATGTTAGGCTTAAAATAGTCTGGCAATTGACTGTTATTCTAATATGAATTTGTCATTTTTGTGATATGCTCTGTCCTTCTAGGCCATGGCATTCATACATGAAATTAGTTATGGAGGAGGACATGGATGTCTTTTTTTTTCTTTTGTTAATACACCAAATTTATTATCATGATCTATGCATGCTATGTAAAGGTTCGATAGCATACATGCTCAGATGGAAAGAAATAAGATGTCATTGATACTTGTTCTGACAATATAATCATGATGTCTTTAGCTTTGAATTTTATGTACTTTGAAATATTTGGTTATTTCACCTTTCCTTCAAGTTATTGTAGCCTTGGCAATCTCTTATATTGATATTAAAACAACAGTGGCGTATGGTCCCAAAATAAGAGATGAATCAGGGTACAATACCCTTTATGGGAGGGGGATTTCAACTACTAAGTATGGAAGATTAAATTTAATTATTGACATTTTATTGATTAGCAAGGCTTTCTAGTGCTACTAACAATGGTATTGGTTGTAAGGTGTGGTAAGGTGCTCTATTTTACAGAATTAAGGAACTCGATTGCTTCTAAATGGGCTAGAAGGAGCAACGAGGCTCAGGTGTTGGCATAATCCAGGACTCTATGATACATATGGCATGGTATACCTTAGCAAGGAAATCAAAAGAGGTCTGATCCTCAATGAATAAAGGCTGATCTTAAGAAATTTCCATTATATCCCAAAAATATATGTAACCAGGAATGTATGTTTCCTAGAGAATAAACACTAGTTAGGTAAAATATCAATTTGATTTTTCTGATCCAATAAAGGATCTGGCCTAGATCGGAGGTTTTCTTCCCTCCATTCTTTCCTACCGGTGCCCACATAGAATGAAGGTGTATTGTTTATTATTCATTTTATAATAAAATTTCGGCTTCGGCCTTTTACCGATCCAAAAGAAAAAAAAGTTGCTTTTTAATTTAAATTTTTATTCTTTAACTTATTTTTAAATTATACATTGTGTAGTCATAATAAATAATAATATTAGAAAGTTTCTTTTTAATTTAGATTTTAGTCTTTAATTTTTTTTAAAAAAAAATTAGTTATTAAAATTACACAGGAAAAAAGGGTGGGTGCCACTATATTGTTACGCCTCTCGGCCTAACACAATTAATAGTTTTTATAGATGTGAGTGTAATACGCCTCTCATCGTCTGTCTATGAGTATAATACGCCTCTCGTCGTAATTATTTTTGGTATTTTAATATAGTTTGAAAAGAAATATACATTGGGAAATTTGATCAAACAATTTTATTCTACAATGTCATTGGCTCATTTGTTGGCAACTAATAAATCATAACCATCATAATAACTTAAAATAATTTTCATACAAGATGACTCTTTTGGTGGTAAAAATAATTTCATATTAATTTATCTTGAGACCTCACAAGACAAAATGACTATGATAACAAAGGTAATATTTTTCAATGTCATTTCGAACATATATGATATGATGAAAAATCATAACGACTATACAAATTTTATTATTGAGAAAAATATAAGGTCATATGATTGGCCTCATAAAATAACAAACTAAAATTAAATGAAAAATATATTGAAGAAAAGACTTTAAAATGTCTTTTCATTCAACATAGGTCAATAAGATATAAGAGAAATAGTTCATATTGCTACTTTTAGAAAACTAATATTAAAAGATATTACCAAAACTTTAGAAGAAGAAAAATATAATGATATGATTGTCTAATTAACTTTACTTCTTGTTAAGATCAATTATTATAAAATCCGTTCATAGATAAAACCTATTTTTACAATATATCAAATCACAATATTTTATAAGGTTCAATTATACAATTGTTAAATCAAACTCATTGATCAAACTTTCATGTTCTATTAGAACTCAAAATGCCATATTTTGTCAATGGACCTTTAGTCTACTAGTAAAATTGAATGGTTCTTAATGAGCCCTCAGGGGATGGACAAATTTGGTGGAATAAATACCCATCAGTGCTTGACTCTTTGCCAAAGATGTTTCAGCGTAAGACTCATGCTCACATATGAAATAGTACCCGTTCATAAATAAAATTTATTTTTACAATATATCAAGTCATTATATTTTATCAAGATTCAACTGCACAATTGTTAGATCAAACTCATTGATCAAACTTTCATGCTTTATTAGAACTCAAAATACCTAATTTTGTCAATGGACCTTTGATGTGCTGGTGAAGTTGAATGGTTCTTAAGGAGCCCACTGAAAAAGGGCGAATTTGGTGAAATATATACCCATTAATCCTTGACTTTTAACGAAAGAAGTTTGATCTAAGACAAATGCTCCCATATAAAACAGTCAAAATTTTGATTTTTTAATAACTCCTTCATCACATTATGATGTTCTATTAGAACTCAAATGCTTAAAATTTTAAATTTTAGTGGTTTCTATGGCCCCTTTCCATGGAAGCCACGACCTTAAGCAAGCGATAAGCCTTTGACTTGGTGAACGTACAAAAATAGACTTCAAGCTAATCACATTATACCAATTATTATAATTGGGTAAATTCGTGGATGCTCATTTTTCCATTAAAATTCCTCGAGGTAGGTACTTATTTGTATTTATATTCCCTACGTTACGGAAAACGTGTGTATAGTTGTAATATTGGGAAAAAAAAAAAAAAGTGTACAATATTGGAAAAGAAAATAAAAATGTGTACACTCGGGCATAGTAAATCATTTAGTATTATGACGTAATATAACGCCTTCTTGATGAGAACGACAGCGCGTTTACAGTAGACTGGTAGATTCTTGAAGGCGCATTTTTCCAAGCTTCGTCGCCGAAGAAACTCGGAAAAGTTGCTGGCTCAGAACTCGGGTGATTCTTCTCCCAAAATTCTCATTTATTTTGAGTGTAGTGTTCGATTTGAGTAAATTTTGACGAATTTAACTTAACATTTGGACGGAAGTATCAATTTCGTCGAAATGGTGTCGAATTTGTTGAGTTCTTGACCGATTCGAGCGCGTTGTTTGCTTTCCACTTAATGAAATTGGCGAGAAAATCTGGTTGCATGTCTGTAAAATTTCCACGAAATTGGATGAGCTTTGGCGTTTTTGTGACTTTTCTGCTTTTCTGTTTGATAGTGTAGAATTATCCATTCTGGTCAAAGTTTAGGGATTAATTTAGTGTATTGAGCTTTAGTTAATCCAAAAAGATCAAATTCAGAACGTTCTTAATCTAATAAGCTTATGGATGCTGTTAGATACTCTATTCTTTATCTATTTTTGGCAAAAATTAGGTTTCATTACTATCAAGGATAAATTCATGGTGTACACTTGTAGTTTTGCACATTTGATTGAGAATAATCATATGATTAATCTTAGGGCATCTTGCGGTTCCTATGCATGGACTCCTTCCTTGCATGGCATATTTAGCAAAACATATTTAGGGCAAATTTCGTTGATCATTAGAATTTAACCTTTACTGTAACAATCCGCAGCTGCATGTAGGTTTAAATTCACTGCCGTGTCCTTGTTTCTCTTAAATTAATATCGCAATCATTGTATTTGGAAAAAATGAACTGCTAGTTGTTAGATTTAGTTGAAAGGCTTTTCGATGTTATTTCCCTCTTCCGCGTTAGTTGTAAAACCTCTTTAAATACTTGTCTCTGAGAACTTATAGTGTATAATACTATAGTCGAAGGAGCTTTGTGTATGTTGTGATTCAGTCTCTTCACTTAGTTACAATTTAGGTACAGTCTCTCTACTATCCTCGCAGATTTGATTTGAAAATATGTTATAGCTTAGCTACAATTCACGCACAGCTTTTCGATCTTCCTCAGCATTGTTTTGAAGTCGTTTTTCAATTTTATGTTGTGTTTAATTAGAGCATGAGTTCATATTATTGAGTTTTCTGGTGTGCTTATAACACAGGTCTGATTTTATGAAGGGTTTACTTAAATTGCTTCCCCTTTTGGATGAACTAAGACAGAGCAAGCTCTGGCTTTCTATTTTTAAAAGGGTTTTTGTCTTGGATTTACTTAATTTGCTTTTGATATTTCTGATATTTTATCGGAAAAGGATAGGCTCATGCTGTTAGTTTCTCTGTTTTATTTGCTTTAAATGTTTTCTCTCTAGCCATTACAATCATACAAATATCTTTACTAGTTTTTCTAGCCCATCCAAGCCCTTCCCAACTGGTACTCAAATTTTCAAGTATATATCTGCCTTTTATAAAATCTAGTCTGAGTCTGAGAAATGATTTTCAAAAGGATAGTAACGAGTCTAAGAGCCAGTAGCTCAGCCGATATTTATATGACACGTCGAGAAGAACAATTGGTCTCTTATTTATTATAAACGATTTATTCCCTTTTTTAGGAAGAAGTTTGATCATTGATGCTATTTCCATTAATCCCTTCCCCTAAGGATCTTTGCTCAATGAATTCATTGTATATCAGATTGTCTCAATTAAATTAGTTGTTATATAGTCAATGTTTTGTTTGTAGAACTCAATTAGAAGGAGCTGTCTATGCAGCATCAAAAGAGCCTTGACTAGACAGCTTATTGACATTTAATAATTAAATTAAAAGTCAAAGTACAGTTATATTTTAATTTTTAATTTAATTATTTGTAATGTCCCCACTTTGAAATAAAATTAAAATATTAAAAATTAAATTAAAATATAAAAGAATATAATTAAATATAACCAAAATTTAATTAAGTTAATGAATGGTCAAAAGACATAAAATGAAAAGTTGTGACTCCTTTAAATATGAGATATATCATTTGAGGGGGGATAGTTTGGGGAATCAGAAGTACAGATCTGATTTAAATAAGAAGTGCAGATCTGATTGTGAAAGGTTGTGTCCCTATCAAAGGGCAGAAATAATGAAGAGTTGCACTCTTTCAAAAGGGTGTTAATGGTGAAAGGTTGTGTCTCTTGCCAAAGGGCATACATGATGAAGAGGTGTGACCTCTCCCTCACATTGAGAGATATAAAGGAAAAATAATGAAGAGTTGCACTCTTTCAAAAGGGTGTTAATGGTGAAAGGTTGTGTCTCTTGCCAAAGGGCATACATGATGAAGAGGTGTGACCTCTCCCTCACATTGGGAAATATGAAGGAAAGGGATCAAAAACATCCAAGGACATCACAATCGATCAGATCAGAACTGTTATTAAGTTACAGGCAGTAACATCCTTCTTATTGGTGGTATGCATGGGGATGTGCTTAACATGTATGCTTAACATATGAAGTCTGATAATGTTCTTATGCAGAATTTAATAGTAATATTAATATAGACTGCAATATGTATGACAGTCATACTTAATTTCATATGCATTTATAATACATGAAAGATTATTATATTATTGACCTAGTTTTAAGTCATCTACTAAGTCCTATGAGGGGATAGGTTGGTGTGTGTAGGGAAAGACGAGTAAACCCATCACAAGTGATGGTAAGCCCAAGATGGGTAGGGACGTAGTCCTGGGCCTTGAGGCAGCCTCTTTGTAGTTAGTGTCAGCGCCCTATGACAGTAAATCCCCATCCCTCATTAGGATTAGGAGAGAAGCAAAGATAGGACTTAATAAAATGAATGTTGAATGTGTTATGAATACTAATTCGTGTAATAATTTAAGAAATATCAATTAAAGCATAATAATGTATAGTAACGTGTGTTAATTCATTGGGAAACAAGCAGCCTCCTAATAGGGAACATTCCATTATTAAATGCAAATAAACTATTTTATCAAGGCCCTTTTGATGCCTGCATAGCCAATTCCCAATTAGAAGACCATTACCACCTAGAGATTTCCCATTTCAAAAGATGATTCTTTCCAATTCCCCCCTAGAAAATCCTCTCTCACAATCTCCATAGCAACTTTCTTACTAAGCTTCCTAGGATAGCACAGAGAAATTCACTTCATAACTATAATTATTGTCATGTTTTGAAGAGAAGATACTTTTATTGAAGCTACTACAGGCTTCTTTCATGTCTTTTATTTCTTATTGAGGGTCCCATTGGTTTGGATATGAGAATACCGAAAAAAAAAATTGTTCCCTTATTCCTCCTTTAAGCCAATTCATCTTAGCTCTAATCTTCAGTGTACCATTGGAACACAGCCCCTTGTTTTTTAGGCATTTCCTGAAATGGGGACGCCTTAAGGATGTGGTGATGGGGACAGAACATCCATCCCCCCTGCCGTACTGGAAATTAAAAAAAAAAGGGATTTCCCAAGGATGCCCGTGTACAAGGAGGTGTGCCCTAGAAACGTTCCGCATTTAGGGAGTGCGAAGTCATCCTGGGGATATCCCGATGTCCCCCACAGACATTTTATTCTTAGTCATTAAAAAATCTTAGATGACAGTTTGTCTGAGAAAGGGAACAGGTGGAGAACACAGAAGAATCTGGACCAGCTTATGCTATAGGTGGGGCAATTGACATCATTTGTAAAACGGAAACTTGATATCAAATCGAAGTATTGAAGCTAAGCCATAGACAGCAGGTGAAGATTATTAAATTTAAACGGTATTTGATTTATATCCTTGCATGGAAACTCTTAGCCTATAGGTTTATCTTATGGTTCCAACATCTGTTTTGATTCTTTCTAGACGCTTGGAAATGTTGTAATGAAACAAAGTTATATCAAAAATTTCTGCTTCTCCTTTCTAAGGTATTGCTGATTCTCTGTAGATGCTTGGAAATGTTGTAAGGAAACATGGTTGTATCAAAATTTTCTGCTTTCCTTCCTTTTAAGGTATTGCTATATATTTAAGTAGATAGGTTGAAATGAAAGCACGAGTACAGATTTGTTAAATAAATAGGCCTATGACAAATGTCATTTGTTGTACACGATTCTATCCTATTTTGAATTCGGCAATTGTTTATCCAAGCTATGGAAAGACCTTGTCAAGGAAAAAACATTGATATAGTTATATGAAATACCTGTGATAATTTATAAAAAAAAATGTAATGTAGAAAGAATGGATTAATAGTTGTTAATTAGTCTTTAGGTGAGCATCAAACACTAAGAACTGAAATTGCTTGCAACTTCATTATTCTTGATGATTTTATGAGATTTCATTGGAAGGCAAGATGAAATTATTGTGATGCAATATAAATATTAAATTTATTTATATTATAATAGGTTCTATGGTTAGTATTTTTATACACATCATAATAATTTACACATTCATGATAAGTATCATAAATTAGTAATAAAACAGTTATATATATATATATATCGCCACCCCTTCGCTGTCCCCAAAAATTTGGAAAACTTTTGTCATCCATAAAATCTGCCCCCTCAGCCCCCCAATCCTCTTGTCCGAGAAACTCAAGAGAAACATTGCTAATCTTAGCTCCCTAAGATTTGTAGCTTTGCAGACATTGCGGATTAATAGATTATAGATTCATAATAATACATTTCCTCATTTTTGTTTTCTATGGTAATACATTTCTCATTAAAAGATGGGATTCCCTTAACTATGGGCCTATTAATATTCTTTAGGATTTATGGGCTGTCATTTCTTTGATAGCCATGATAGCCATCCTTCTTAATTAGAAAACAAGCATTAAGACCTCCCAAAAATTTCATTTCACACTGACTTTGATAATTATCCAATTGAAAACACAAAATGTCTTGAATGCACACATTAGGAAAGAGTAGACCTTCCACTTGCAACGCATTACCCAGAGGCTTGAGGGCCTGGGGGATAAAAGCCTACATCTGAGAGGGGATATTTTTCAATTCTAACCACCTGGGGGCAAAATTAGCAAAAGCCTAAAACATTTCATGGGATGGAATCAGGGGTCCAAGAGGTAGCCCTAAAAGCAGATTATTCCCATATGGCCAAACTCTTCCCTTAAAACCCTCGAGTGCACATCATGATTTTTCAAGAAGATAATGAATAAACCTTTGTGTATCATTCTACAAAAGGAAACATGGATGCCCATTTTTTTCTTACACATTGGTGAATTTTTTTTGGAAGGGAGAAAACCACTATCCAAACAAACAAAGAAAACAGCAAAATATTATAAGGCTCTCTATCATCTTTCCTAACAGCTTCAACCATATCTGGGAAGAGAAGATACATTACTGTTTTCTCCTTCCCCAAATTATTTAGTGTTGAGGTTGTAGTTCCTTCCTGTGCCATCTTCACTGTTAATGTCAAAGGCAGTAATTTTTGGCACCACCACTGGTTCGTTGGCCTTGAGAGTCGCCTTGTAAGATTTCCTGTTGCTTTCGATGCAGTGTTTTATTATTTTCTTCCACTCCAGTTTTCCTGCCAACATTACCAGTTTTCTGTCTATCATTTATTGATTTCACCATTAAATTTATCAGTGGCTAAGCATGACACCTTGGGTATTAACCATGACCAACCTATCTTCCAACAGACAAAAAGGGTTGGGCAAAGGATGATGAGTGGTAAGCAATAACCACTAAACATCACCAAAAACGAAAAACATTCAAATTATCATGTACAACTATCAAGGACACCTATGATCCACCAATAAAGCTGAGGAAACCACATAAACAAAAAAAATTGAATTCAAATTGGGTTGATAAATTAAATAGCATGACCCCCACTAAACAGAGAATCAGAAAATCACACCAAATAGACAAACATGGCATATTGGAGATAGTAACAAATAGCCAAAAGAATAAACAAGATTTATGGACTATGCTTGTTAGAGTCAATCTCAGCAAATAGTGGAGCATTTAAGAACAACAATAGAGGATGAATTTTTCATCTTCCTCACTAGTTCTCAGAGCTTGCTTACTCCCTTATTGCATTTTGGAAATAAATGCAGTTTTTTTTTTTAAAAATGGTTTCTTCTCATGGCATGCCACCTCATGGTAAGAAAATAACCACATGGAAGGATATTTTTAGCTATAATTAGTTTACTGATGAGCCAAGCTATAAGACCGTAATGCTAATTTATATACCCAGTTGCCATTTTTCTAAGATTTTGTTTGCAATTTCTCTATGGTTTTAATTTTGAGATTTTTCGTAAGATCAATCATACTTTTGGAATGGATGTAGCAATAGTGAAATGGGGCAATATTTATGCTGTTGCATACAAGTGGAGCAATCAAAGGTTGCCTTGAAAGAGAAATTTGGACGTTATGAAGAAGTTCTTGAACCAGGGTGCCATTGCCTTCCATGGTTTTTGGGGAGTCAAATTGGAGGCTATCTTTCTTTGCGGGTACAAAAACTAGATGTTCGTTGTGAAACAAAGACCAAGGTATGCGGTTTTTTTAATTTTATTGTTACTTAGAGTTGGGATGCAATGTAGCTTAAAAGTAAAACAAGCATCCAACTCATATTTTTTGAATCTCTTTTTTAGAATTTGAAAGTATCCTACATTAAAATGACTCAGGATGCGATCACAACTATTTTGTTTCAAAATTTGGAAGTCATAGTGCATTCAATGAGTATGGAAGGCACTATCAAAGTGTATCTTTAAGTAGGTTTATATATGTTTTGTTCAATGTAACAAGATCATCATCTAAGATTTTTTTGTTATTTCAGGATAATGTATTCGTGACAGTGATTGCTTCTGTTCAATACCGTGCCCTCCTAGAGAAAGCAAGTGATGCATTCTATAAACTAAGCAATACAAGGGAACAAATCCAAGCTTATGTATTTGATGGTAAGAATTACACTTCCAAAAATATTACATTATAGAGGCAGCATATCAAATTGGACAACATAATCATTCAAACGATAAAGAAACATTCATTCACATACATTCTTTTGGAAAAATAGGGATTAAAAGCGCACATTCTGTTAGAGGAGAAAACATAAATAACCATACTTCTTTGTCAAAAAGGATTCATGGGGGAAAAAACTTTAAGTATATATAGAAGCTCTTGAGACAATGACAGAAAACAAAAAAGAATACATAAGCAATAGAAATACAGAAACATGCATTTAAGTAAAGAATGCATGCATATATGAAGTGCATGATAATTTAATTTATGACAATTTGACATAGGGCTATTAGTGTTACAAAATTCTTGGCAAATCCTCCTAGTCTAAGTCAAATCAGGCTCAAATAAGGCCTGCTGGCTAGTTTTATGAGTCTGGGCGCTAACTAAATGAGACATTATTATTTTTAAAACACACATATCATGTCTTTCTAAAATTGTCAAGTTTGTGCCAGGGTGGTCGGAGTTTGTGCTCGAGTCTGAGTTAAAAATCAGCCTACAGAACCAGTGTTGAGTCCATGTTTGGTAACATTGGGTTGTACTGATCCATGAGTCGAATTCAATCTGCTGTACCCAATTATCCAGCCTAGATGATAAGGTGATCTGTGAAGGGAGCACCTTGCAGTCATCCATAAGGACAAAATCTCACAAACAATAAATATTTCTTGAATTTTATAACTGCATCCCTCGCAATGTACTGACCAAAAGTACTGCCAATGCCTATAAATATCTCTTCATCCTTGACACATTCACCGAGACCAGAAACTTGTTGATGTTATCTTTCATCGCATCAAAGCCCAAAGTCCAATTTTTCAGACATAGACCATTCTGCCAAAGGAACCAATGACCTTCCAAAAGGATCCTTGCATGATCATCTGGGTTTTTTAAATGGAATCAAGATTATCTTCCATTTCTAAGTACCCACTTTTTAACAATATTAATGTTGGGATGATATCCACAAAATCTCCCAACCAACATGCTCCTAAGCCAAGCAATAGAATTTTCTTGGAGAGTTCATAATCATGATTTGTCAGATTTGGTGATTCAAACCCTCCTCCAAAACTCGGGGAGGAGTAGCAAAATGACATGGCAAGACCTTTGGAAGGTCATTAAAAAGAAGCTCCTCAGCCAGAGTGTTAGGTGAAACTTCCTTTTCAGCCTAAGCATCAGGCCCACATGTAGTAAAAGCAACATCAAACAACAGGCCAGCCACCAGGGCTTTGGCCCTCAGTGACACCACCCATAGCTATTATGCAGGAAATTGTGTCCTGCAAACACCAATCATTTGCAACCTAAGCTGCCTTAGCCATTGGAGCAAGGATAACCAACACCCTAGAAGTCCCAACAGGAGCGACAATAGGGATCAAAATAGCCGTCTCACTTGACACTGAAGGGATTGAGATGAGAGAAGCGTGCTTTAGAGTTCTCCCTAAGTTGCCGGGAATAGACCCAAAGAAAGCTGACTTCCCAGCAGATGCCTGCACCTGTTGCACAGACTGCTGTGCCTCCACCGACAACTACCAAAGGGATTCATCACTGTCGTCATTAGACCACTCGTCCTTGCCATTTGGTTCGTCCCTGCCATCATCATCATCTCCTTCATCCTGCTCCCAGTTCGCTCCTGCTTTCACTTTGTGCTAGGCTCAAAACCTCCTTCCTGCCTCTACTGCCACTCCCTTTCCTAGTCGCCATCCAAAATAGAAACTCTATTTGGATGTTTGTCTTCTCAAACTCTCATATCATGTACTTGCTTCAAAAAAGATGTCCGTCTAAATAGCTTTCTTTTTGATTTCACATTTTATGTAACTTTTTTCCATGGGCATGGTTGTATGTTTATCTTGCTTGTAGAGTTTACAAAATGTGTTTATCCCTGGAGATCATACCAGGATATGATAATAACATAATTATGGCCATCCATTCTACTAATTTGAGATTGTTTGCAATTCCATGTGTATACCATTGAAATAGAATTGTTATCCTTTGGATTACATTCATTTGCTGTTTCTTTTTCTGATTTTCTAACCAGACAGAATAGAGTGTGATATTATGATTAATAAAGGATAAACTGTTTTAATTGAATATAGTTATTGTTGCATCTGTTTGCTTTCTTCGATTGCAAAAGATTAGAGATCTGGAGACATGAATCATAAATATCAAATGAAAGAGAATTAAGCTTTTAAAATTTGGTTGACCTATATGACTTTGGCTTTATCTCCATGTCATCTGGGCCCTACTTTGGTGCATTATGTCTCTTCGTTGTAAATTCTTTTATGCATCTTATGTCTTGCTATTATGTATTGCTGTTTGAACTGTTTTTACTTTGCATGTGCAGTCATTAGATCAAGTGTCCCAAAGATGAACCTCGATGATGTTTTTGAGCAAAAGAATGAGGTGGCTAAAGCTGTTGAAGAAGAACTTGAAAAGGTTGTGATTAATTACATTAGATTGCTAATATCTCTTTTACAATTTCATAAAGTAAATCCACTGCAGAATACTTTAATATTCATTGGACCAAGCACCTCCTTATTCTAATTTCTAAACCTGCTGTAGAATATTTTAATATTCATTTGGTGATGCACCTCTTTATTATTAGTATTTTTTGTGATCATTTTATTGATTGTATGGTTTTTAATTTCTTTTGTTAAAAAGTCTGAATGTTTAGCTTGTATCTATAATTGATTACAGGCTATGACAACCTATGGATATGAGATTGTGCAAACGCTTATTGTGGATATAGAACCTGACGAAACTGTGAAGAGAGCAATGAATGAAATAAATGCAGGTAGGAATCCTTCTTCAAGTGGTCTTTCGTATACATTGGTACATCATCAAAGTAACTTAGGGTTACCTGAGCATAATTAACTGCTTTCTGAAGATTTGTTTTTGTCCGAGCTATCCCTCTTTCATTAATTTTTGAAGAGCTTGGTGCCACGTAGTAATATTCATTGAATAAAATTTTTGTTACCTCATTGGTATTCTTGTTTTGGTTTTATAAATTACATGTTCTAAAAGATGACCTTTTTTCCAGATCATTGTTCTGATTTTGTGTTTGGATTATTAACTATTGTATTTTAACTTTAAGTTATTGTTCAATTGAATTTTGATCATCAGCTGTAAGAATGAGAGTAGCAACAAGAGACAAAGCTGAGGCAGAGAAAATATTGCAAATCAAGCGAGCAGAAGCTGAAGCAGAATCAAAGTTCCTATCAGGACAGGGTATCGCCCGACAACGACAAGCAATTGTGGATGGTCTAAGGGATAGTGTTCTTGCTTTCTCTGTTAATGTCCCTGGGACAACTGCAAAAGATGTGATGGATATGGTGTTAGTGACACAGTATTTTGACACAATGAAAGAGATCGGAGCATCTTCAAAGTCTTCAGCAGTGTTCATACCACACGGACCTGGTGCAGTTCGCGATGTTGCTGAACAGATCAGGGATGGACTGCTACAGGCACAGGCACAGGGTCACTGAGCGTTGTGATACTATTGAACAGTGGTACTCCTGAGATATTATGTTATTTCAGCTAGAGATACATAAAGAAGACTGTAAGCTAGTTTTACTACATGGTTTTCATATTTTCTATGTTAATAAACATTTGATATTTGTTTTTATGTTATCTCTGATGTGCTGATAGACATGGAACATATATTCATGAAGTGTTGCTATGTGGATTAAGGCACATATGTCAGTGTTTGTAAAGTGTTTCTGCTTTGTAGGTGGTAGTGGTGTTTTTTTGTCATGTGCATTGGATGTAAGGTTCTGTTATGTACCTAGACATTTGATACTGTGGGGTGATGTAAATGTTGGCATATGGCATTGTGGGGGTGATGTAGACATTGACATGTGGTATACATCTCTTTAGCACTCCTTTATGTATTGAGGGATATATATATTAGGTGGATATCACACCCTATATGTGGTGAATATGGTTGTACCGGATTTTTTATAAGTATTGTATATTTTTGGCACCTCATGATGGCGATGTCATATGAAGTGACATTCTCTAAGAATAATTTATAATGTCGCCTTATCATAAGGATTTATTCTACTTTTGGATTTATTGGATATAAGGGCATTCTAGCAAACAATTATCTCCTAAATTATCTGATCTCTATTTTATTCAACATGATCTCTAATTTATTCAATATATTATTAGTTTTTTTTTTTTGTGTTGATGTAGGCATGTTAATGTTGGAGTTGATGGTGAATCTCATAGCTTCCATGAATTATTATTGTGTTATGCAACATTGAAATGAGGTTTGATCCAAAAAAGCACGATGACTTTCTATTGAATGATCTAACTAAATACAATTGATTTAACTTTATGTTTATAGTGTATAAATAAATATTTATAAAACCAAAAACAAACATTAGATGAAATCCTAGGTGATGATTATGTTAGATCATGATAAGTGTTGTCATCTTATGTTATAAGAAATCATGACCTATATATATATAAAACACTCCCAAGTGTAGCTTAAGTGTAAGAAAGTAAAAGGAATCGTATTAATGATTGATTAATTAATTAAGTGATTATCTATTTATTCCCACATCCCCCTTAAGAGAAACAAAAATCTAATGATGAACCCAATAATGGATATGCTTGCAAGACACAAATCTAATTATATGCTTGCCATACAAGAATCATAAATAGTTATGTTTGAAAGACAATGGATGTTCTATCCAAGGGGGTCATAGATGTGGCAATACTAATTTGATTGTAGAATTTGTAAGTATTTTAGGCTTCGTGGATTGAGCTTTCACCTTTTGGTCTTTGTTATGTCTGTGAAAAGTGAAAGGCTTAACCTCAAACCCAATTATCAATAGCCTCTTCTTCTTTGCCAAATTCTCTAAGGTTCCTAGGCATCCGACATTGGGCTTTTGATCTAATACTTAAAGCCTTCTTATGGAATGAGGAAATATTCATCCCTAATCCCCGATGCGCAACCTTTGGGCATTTATCTTTAGGTTATAGAGCATCAATCATCGATCTTACACCCTTTCAATTTTGGTCAACTAATGAAAAGAGTAAGCCAGAACCCTAATCCCAAATCCCTAAAGGAGTAAGCCACAACCTTGATCCCCAATCACAAAAGTGTGCCTTAAAGACTCCTTTTAGTTGAGTTTATCGGGTCTTGAGCATCGACCTTTCACCTTACTCTGTCAAATTTGTGATTGAGGTAAGTTGAAAACTTGACACTTGATCCCTAATAATTATCCTTTTTGGCCTCCATTGTCAATAGTCACTAGACATCAAACATCGAGCTTTTGCATTTTTAAGTTCGATTCATTAGTAAAATGGGCAAGTCAACATGACAACCTCAATCTCGACGAGCACTTTATTAGATGTTAAAATTTGCAGTTTCCTAGTTTGTTAGGCTTTAGACTTTGTGCTTCCTCTCTTTGAAGTCCTTTTATTTTGTGAAAGAGGTAAATCAGAATCCTAATCTTTAAACCTTGATCATCAGACTTTGGACTTTTGTCCTCCTATCTTCATCCTCATTGATTAGGGGGTAAGTGTAAGCTCGATTATTGACCCCTAGTACTTCTCATAGTATTTTAAGGATTCATTCTCAAGGCTCAAACCTTTCTCTTTTGTGGTTCACTTAGTTCATGAATGGGGTAAGGTGAGCACCAAACCCTTGACCCCTGAAGCTCAACAAGGTCAAGAGGGTGCAAGGCATCCTAGTTAGGCAACCTCTTATGTAGGTTGGCATTTTTGTTGAAAATTGTCGTAGTCTAGTTGAGTGGATTGGAGGTGCCAATGCCCTCATCCTATTCCTTGTCTCAAAAATTAACAATGTCTTCATCTAGTTGAGTTGTGTTAGCTCCTAGATAACCTTTGTTGGTGTTGGTTTCTTAGTATGTCATTAATGTTCCTTTTTAAGTGTGCCTTGGTATGGATTGCGGATTGATGATTCCCTCATCCTATAATTATGTGATGTCATGAGAGTATGTGATTTTGAGGTTGTACTTTATTATCTTTTAGATATTCTCTCTCTTATATGTTCATCATGGTGGTTTTGTCTCATGTTTGTTCAGTCTTTCGCTAGTACCACCTTGCATATATAATGGTGAGGTTATTATGGTTGTCATTTCCTTTGTGTAATAATGTTCCATATGACACTTGGCACATTGCAGTGCAAGTGTGACCTTTTATTGTTGTAACCTTGTTATTGTTCCAAAAAAGTTGTTTCGCCAAGGTTTTCCTTGGTCCTTTAGACGAGGCATTACATTTGGTATCAGAGCACATATTTTAGCACTAGGATCTCTAGTTCATGTTGTTGCCCATGTGGTTGTTATTACTTAGTGCATGGTTGTTTAAGTGCTTGTGTTGTAAGTCTTTTGCTTGACTTGTTACTTGGGTGTCTTGTATGATATTTTAGTGAGTTTAGTGTGATCCAACCCAAGTAGTGCATTGAGGAGGAAGAGTGCCTCCTAAACCCTATTGCACCTATATGGGAGGGAGATATACCCCAATTGGAAGGCTCTTGAGGAGAACTATCATTCTTTGGCGTGTTGCACCTTGTGTGTGAGCTCATGTTGCATCTTCATGCATTTTGGTTGTGTATGATGTTGGTGGTAAGTGTTGTTGCCTAGTTTTTCCTAGTATGATATGTTGAGAAATTCTTGTTGATGAAGTGTTAGTTAGATCCTTGAGGGTGCTCAGGAGTGCCTTTTGATGTGATTGTCTGCTCAATGTTCGATTCTTGCTTAATTTAAGTGCTTAGTGATCCTTGAGTGGTCTTGTTTGCTCTATTGTGTTTCCTTAGATGATGTGATTGGGAAATCTTTTGATGTGATTAGAATGCCAATGAGTTAAGCTTCTATTTGAGCATTGTGATGTGTATTATGTGAGTGACGCATTTGAATGTGAAAAAGGTTATACTGGTTCATGTTCATAAGACGTTGAAAATATGTTAATCAGTTTTCACCAGATTAAACAAATTAAGCACAATTTTAGATCTGATCAGCTGCAACAAGAACAAAGGTAAACATAATAACAACAACAAACATAACACCAAGATTTTGACGTGGAAAACCCGGTTAAGGGAAAAACCACGATGGAAACCTACCCACAATAAGATGATACTCTGTAGTAGTATGTGTAAATATTAAAATGGGGAATGCACTTGCATTCAGGCAGACTGCCTAGAGCTCATTGCTCAAAATATGATAACCCGGAAGGCTACAACCCTCAAGGAAGGTTTACTACCTTACAATAACATTCAGACAACAATCCAGTTTATATGAACTGAAAGAATAGCATTTCCAAATGCCTGATGATAGTTCTGATTAAGCTAATTTTTCTGCTCTACAACACTCTCTGCTCACACTTCTCACCAAAAGATGAATTCTCTTATTCACACATACAACACTCTTTGATAATGCAGATACAACCTCTATCAACCACCGAACTACAAATTACATGAATATAACACCTATTTATACAAATCATCAACCTTGACTACAAGGTTGGGTCAACCTTTAAGACCTAATTACAAAATTACATCACATGATACATAAATCAACCATCAGACCAATACAATGCCAAGATGACATAGAATGGACCCAAATCAAATCCTCGAACATGCAACACCACTAGAAATCTCACCAAGATCATCTGCAAAATGCTACACCACCGAAAAATGTTACATAACACAAAGAACATCACCGGACTCACAAGATCTTTAATAACACGCACAATGATCAATGCGGACCAGTAAAATAAATAGGACATGATTAGGAAACACCAACAAGAACTTTAGAACCATCTGCAATAGCTGCACCAACACCACTTAATCAAATCTTCATCGATCAACACACTGATACTCAAGAACACTCAAACAACAACAACTGGGACTAGAAAGATAACTTGCGGAGCGCCAAATCACAAACCATCAGAATTGTAGATACACATGAAAATCATAAACATTCTCCCAAATCTACAACTCGAGGTATAATCATTCCGAAGCACAATGGATCAAACACCAGAACACTGCAATATTGAATACGGAAAGACCAATCCTCATACCGGAATCCATAACTCGACCAAATCACCACATAGCATCATGAAATAAACACTGAAACAAGTAGAGATACTTCATTACTGAAATCACCAACCCTCACAAGCACATTTGCAACATACCAACCAACTCACTGCAATCACTGGAACATTAAAACACAAGAATATGTTGACATCAATGACAACAACATATCTTAGCAGCAACAATATCCAACATATTCTTAATATGATATCAAAGATACACTATCATATGGACCTATTATTTAGTGAGGGAATATTATCATTTTTTATGCCTTGAATCTCATAACAATCAAGAAATAAGCATTGGAGATCTATACCAGCAATACTTTGGAGATCGATAACAATATCCATGCAAGCTCGGCTACACCTCTCGGATCCTTAGTGACATTCATCATAGAGTGGAGGCTTCAATATATTAGTACACATAACAGTAGCATGTTATAACTTGAGATCGGCTCTTAACCCATCCATGGAGCATTGACGTGGTTTCTATAATCTAGAGATTCATGTCTTTTAACTTTGGCATGACATTAATTCAATGCTCATTCTTTAAAATCAAACCAACCTTTATTGCCAGAGACTAGGATTGGTAAATTCTGTTGGGTCGTGATCTAAGTTAAGTGGCTCACTTTTCTTCATCATCATGCTCCATTGATTCGTAGGATAGTGCATTGTATCGACCTTTCATTGGTTTGCTCGAGAGTTTCATTGGGCGTGTTGAGTATTTCACCTATCTTGTTCGGCTTTAATGGCTGCCATGACTTATGCTTGTTTGGTGGCATTAGCTGTGATCATAATTACCAGAGCATAGACTTCAAACTAGTAGATCTATTTCCAAGCAATAACTTATCTCGTCATGGTGGTTGCGGTTCAAAGGTTGGCAACTTGTCGCATCTTGGCAGACCGGCTTCATATTTCATGGTCACAGTCTCCTTGTTGATCATGCGAATATAATTTTTTTTAGTTGAAGAAAATTAAAAAATCTTCAATATGTGGCACATATCTCCTTGCTTAGTTGGTGTGAGCCTTTTGAGGATGTGGGGAACCTGCTTGTCATCTAGGTCGTGACTTCACCATTTGCACAAAAAGAAGTGGAGCCACGTTTTGATTTTCATTAGCAATACACAAGTAGTTGATATCTTTGTGTAGCGTCACTCTATGCTTCAACATATCTACTTCTAAGGGTTGGAATTTGTGACAAAGAGGAAAGGAAAGGAAATTCAATGCTATGGAAACAATGTATGGGGCCCTAAGTGGAGCACATGCATTGGGTAAAGTTTGACCATATTTTGCAAGTGGAAGGTTGTTATTGCTTAGTAATTACTAATTATCAGTAATTACTAATTATCTATATCTTATTAGTTCTCTAAGATATATTTTTTGTCATAGTCTAAAAGTCATATAAAAATATTGTATGTAGTCAATGTTTGTCAAAAATCCAAAAGTGTCAAAAATAAATTGTTTCAATTGTATTTGGAATGCATGATCGATGGTGCCTGACACTCCCATGGTTTGTAGAAGAAAATTTCACATCAAGGGGGGAAGGATATATTCTTTCCTCGCAATTGTGAAATGTGCCTAAAAAGACAAACTCGCTAAGTAGTGCAAAAACTAGAGGCTGGAGCAAATTTAGTGACCTCTCGTCAGTCACTAGCGACAGGGTCTTGAAATTGCATTAGTGAAAAAAACAAATTGTGCCAAAATGACTAAAGCCAAGATCGGTTTCCAGGTGGTCACGACAACCGTTTCATATAATTTGTGATTAGAGTGGCAATGATGTCAAATGGTGGCTACATACGTGACAACAAAGACTTGGTTTTCAAGGTTTGTAAGTTGTGGATGGATGTGTTTGTCCCCATTCACAAGATGATGTAAGTGGTTGGATGTGTTTGTCCCCAATCACTATTGTTGGTTGTTTGCGAATGGATGTGTTTGTCCCTAGTCACAAGAGTTTGTGATTATGATTGGATGTGTTGGTCTCCAATCATAATTGTTGTGAGCAAAAGTGTATGTCCCTGTTCATGACCTTGTTTTTGGGTAGATGTGTTTGTCCCTATCCAAAATTGATGCAAAACTTTGGATAGATATGTTAGTCCCTATCCTTGGTTCCATGGGTAGATGTATTTGTCCCTATCCTTGGATGAATTTATAGTGAGCGTAGTGAGGCTAGTTCCACTATTGCTACACATGAGTAGATGTGTATGTCCCTACTCATACTTTAAGATGAAATACCACATGTGGTCATCAAGTATTGTGTTGTCCTTTCACCCCATGTTCACACTAAGGGGGGGTGTTGGAAATTAGTGTTCACATAGGTTAGGAATATTAGGATGCATAAAATAATAAGTTAATAGGATTGCGGAGTGGTGATATATATGTGATAAATAAGTGTCATAATAATGTTAAGTTGTTTTAACAACTTAATATTATTATTAGTTTTTGATAAAGATAAACAGGTTTTACAAGGACCCGAAACCTAAAGTTTTACAACAGCAATAAAACAGGGGAGTAACTCTGAGCAGAAACAAAAACAAAGGAAACACAGACAAACAAGACAAAACGAAAAAGCTCTCAGTTAAGCGAGAGCACCAGATCTTTGTTCTTTTGGATGGAAATCTTGTTGATTTCCTCAAGCTCCTCCATGAAGAATCTGGAGGTACCCTTGCCGCTTCTGCTCCTGGTTTTGGAATTATTAGTTAAATAGTTTGTTTAATAGGTTATTTTATTAATGGTTGTACGTTGAGTTGTTAAAACAACTCTGTCTATCTAGGAATGTTGTTTCCTACAAAATAGGATTTAAGAATTCTGCTCCTGGTTCTGGAGGGACTATTATTAGTCAAATAGTTTGTTTAATAGGTTATTTTATTAATGGTTGTACGTTGACTTGTTAAAATAACTCTGTCTATTTAGGAATGTTGTTTCCTACAAAATAGGATTTAAGAATTCCGCTCCTGATTCTGGAGGTACTATTATTAGTTAAATAGTTTGTTTAATAGGTTATTTTATTAATGGTTGTACGTTGACTTGTTAAAACAACTCTGTCTATTTAGGAATGTTGTTTCTTACAAAATAGGATTTAAGAATCCTATAAATATGTAAGTATATTGACTGAAAAATGAGGAAGCACCATATTGATTTTGTTTAATTTATTTATAGCTTCTCTATTTATCTTTGCCCATATTCTTAATAAGACATAGGCAAGTTTACAATGGGTGAATTATTTAGCTCTCTTATTGCTTATGAAATGAAGAACATGAAAAATGGGACATCAAAGAAGGAATATAATTTAAGGCATCTAAGAATGAAGAATACAATCCTAATGGCAAACTAGCTAATTTTGGAAGTTAAAGAAAGGCTCTAACAAGTACAAACATAAGTTACCGTTCAAATGCTTCAATTTTAATAAAGTAGTTTATTATACATCTAAGTATCATTTTGAAGATGAAACTAGCAATGAATCTAGGAATCATAAGGAGTTCAAGCATAGAAAGAGAAAATTCTAGAGAAGTCTCTATTCCAAAGAGGGGAGCAATTCTTTTGAAGAAAATAATCAATTCACCTCTGAAAGTGAAAAAGAAAAAATCCTATTCTTGTCTATTATGGAGAAAGAAAGCAATCCTATATAGAACAATAATGAAATGCTTGATCTAGATGAAGAAGAATGTGAAGTGTATCTAGAAGGTGAACTCATTTCTAACCTAAATGATCTAAAATTAGTGAGAAAGAAAAAAAAGGAAAAGCTTGAAGAATATGAAAAGTTGATTATTAACATAAAAATCCAAATAGAGGAAGAAAAAAAAATTAAAGAGAATCCGATAGAAAATTTGAAGGAAAATGAAAAGGATTATGAGCATCTTGAAGCAAAAATAGTATCTCTAAGGAAGAATTTGGAGAAAGATAATGAAAATTTGGACAAGAGCCTAATGCTTGATAAGAATATTGAAATGCTAGATGAAATCTTGAGTAGTCAAGGGTCTCACTTCATGAAGACAGGGCTTGGATTTGAGAAAGTTTAGAACTCAAATGTTGCACCTCCTAAGAAGGAGAATACAAATACAAATGAATTAGGTTTTGATGCATCTAAGAAGACTAAAGGAAAGAAGATGTATGATGACTTTGTCAAAGTCAACAGTCAAAAGAAGAGACTAAGATGACCTATTCCTACAAAGAAATGATATCATAAGAAATAATCCATTTGCACCTTTGGCTGAATGCAATGTGATATGTTAAAGGTATAACAATTTTGGGCACAGATAGATTTTGTAGAAGTAGCTTTGTGAGTCCTTCTAGATGGAAAAGTGAAAATGATGATGCTGCAAATGAAAACAAGAATATGGATAGAAATGCAAAACAAGTGACATATCCTAAGAAGGAATGAAAAGAGATGAAAAGAGATCATAAGGTAGAGAACTCTATACTCATACACGATGCATTTCATGATCAAAGTGAAAAAATTATATGGTACATTTATAGTGGTTGTTCAAACCGTATGACAAGAGAAGATAATTTTTCTCTCTGAAGGAAACTATTGAAGGCAATGTGATATTTGGAGCCAATGATACAACAAACATAGTTGGAAAAGGCACTACCAATTTTGACAATGAAAAGACAAGAACAAAAAATGTTTTGTATGTTGAAGAACTTAGGAATAATCTAGTGAGCATCAGTTAGATATGTTATCAAGGATATAATGTCATGTTTCACAAAAAATATGTGAAATAAAAAAGGTAGAACAACTAACCTTAGATGCATATAGAATTGAGAACAATCTATATATCCTCAATGAGATAAAAGGGCATAAGTACTATGAGTAAAAAATATGAGAATTGGTTGTGGAAGGATGGGTCATATTCACTTTCATAATTTTGCAAATGAATTCCAAGCAAGTTGTAAGAGGTATGCCTAAAATTACAAAACCTTCAAACATTTTTTGCAAATAGTGTCAACTAGAGAAGCAAATAAGAGTAAACTTCAAAATAAAGGAACATTCAACATTAAAAACCCTAGAGTTGGTTCATACTAATCGTTGTGGACCTAGAAGGATAAGAAGTTGGCAAGGTGAATGGTACTTCATGTTGCTTATTTATGATTTTAGTAGAATAACATGAGTTATTTTTGTGAAAGAAAAATTTGAAGCTTTTGACATATTTAAGATTTTTTAATCTATGGTTGAAAATAAAATTGGCTCTAAGATAAAATGTCTAAGATCTGATAGAGGTGGTTAATTTACCTCAAATGAGTTTGAATAATTTTGTGAAAATCATGGCATAAAAAGACAGTTTTCTATTGCAAGGACTCCTCAACAAAATGATGTAGCTAAAAAAAAAGAACAAAATAATGTAAGAGATGGTTAGGACAATTTTGAATGATGCCAAATTATTTGACAAATTTTGGATAGAAGTAGTTCATACTACTATCTATATTCTTAACAGAGGTCAAATAAGAGTGAATATCACAAAGACCCCATATGAGCTATGGAAAGGTAGTCTTGCATCTATTAACAATTTCAAAATCTTTAGTAGAAAATATTATATAAGAAAAGATGAAGATAACTTGGACAAGTTTGAATCAAGATCTATTAAAGGTATCTTTGTTGGTTGTACAAGAAGAAGAAATGTATATAAATGCTAGAACATGAGATTGCAAAATATTGTTAAGAGTGCAAATAAAAAATTGGAGGAAAGATCACATCATGAGTTGGTATCATATACTAATAAGGACATTGTATAATTATTTAATTAATTAGGTCCTTTAACTATTTTATTCACTTAATCTAAAATTAAGTGCTTTTCCATTTTATTAGATTAGGCTAATAATAGCTTAAGTTATCGCATTCATTATGATTATGACACTTGGCACTAGCTAATTTAACCTTGCTTTAGGGTTTGTATCTAAGGTTTCATTAATCCTTTCATAAGGATTCATTCATTTATCGTAACACAATATTTTTGTGCATCACTACAAAATTCTCAGGTTGTTGCAAATCTATCTTGGTTGATCTTTCTTTATGACAAGTATTTTGCTTGTAGATGATGCTTACGCTTATGGAGTTGAATCCATTTCCCCAACATGGTATTCGATTAGATCTACTAATTTTCTATCCAAATTCTTGAGGGATCCAACCTTGAGAGAATTGTCTATGCATCTTGGGCTCAAATAGAGGTTTCCATCGCATTCATAACATTCAAAAACTTGTACATCAATTGTCTTTTTGTCAAAATTTGTGTAGTTGAAGTTTTGGGTGTCTTTTGGTTGAGGACATAAAAAGAGAGGTAAAATATGGTAGCCAACAAAAAAATTGGGCATTATGTACCAAAACCAACCTCACCATCACGCTCAGATAGTCTGAGAACACTAAATTGCCTATCCAAATTTGTTAATCAAAGATCGACAAATTCTAGGTGAAATTTGTTTAGTTGTGCATGCATATCCATATTGACAATATTGATTTATATGGATTTGAACAACCATAGTGTGCCATATCTATGCTTTCATTTGTAGGCAATAAAAAGAAACGCTCAATCTAAAAAAAATAATGATTTAAAAAATTGGAAATTATTTATGAATTTTTTTGGTAAAAATTTTATGAAATCCATTTTTTTTTAATGCAAGGTATAGTCATCATACATATGCATGCACATGCAGTCCAAAAGATGATGTAAGCATTTTGACCAAGGAAAAGAATATTTTATGCATATACTAGGGGCTTGGGATAATATTTTGGGTAACTTTAGCATATTTTAGAGAATAGTTTCTTAGATACCTATTTTATTTTCACTGGTCAAGGAGAATGCCAACATGATGTCGTGTTAATATCAACATGTTTGGATTGTGCAATTTTCCTCTCAAGCCCTCTTTCTTTCTTTTTGACTTGCTTGCGGTTTTTTTACCATAACTTGGTCATACAAGGCCAAAATATGCAAATCAGATATTGTCAAAAGATAACTTTGAGCCCAACCATGTGATGTTGGTCTTGATTTTTGATTTTGCTCCAATTTTTTGTGACAAGCTTGTGAAGTCAAATCTTTAGTTTTGTGCTTCTGAGGCCATATCTTGCACATCCAAACTCCATTTTTAGCAAATGAGTACGTGTTGGAAAGATGGTTCTAAGATCTACCCAGATCTACCGTCTATTTTCCAAACAAGGTGCTTATAGATATTAGTTTAGTTGATTTATTTATTTTGTTATTTCTCAACTTAAAAGGTTGCAAAAGAGATTTTTTCTTGTTACGAGGGGTGAAATTGTCGTCTTTTAGATTTACATATTTCTTGAGCCCTTGCATAATCTAAAAAATAAATTCCAATGATGGAACCCTCTTTTGAGAAAATTATACCCGATAACTATCATAGCTAAAAGTCACAGCTAACTATATTTCTCCAGTCACAAGTTTTATGGTCCTATTTAGATGAGACCCAACCAAACTTGACTAGTAAATTTGAGATCCTTCAACACAAGGACAAGACAAATTAGGTTATGAGTTTTATTGGCATGCATTTTTTAGATAGTTTCCTAATTCATCTTGATTCCTACACCACTCAAGCTATGTGGCTCAAATTTTAAGAGATTTTAGGGGTATTAATGAAGTTTGTGTAGTTCAATTTGATTCAAATTTGACATCTTTGGTACACAATTTATTCTCCTCCATTGAGGAATTTTTGGAGAAATTCTATTCCATCAAATCACTTTTATAACGTTGTGGCAAGGACAAGATTAACAAAGATTTGGTGGGGAAATTTGTTGGACCTCGACCTAATATTGAGGATGTTAGGTCCTTTGTTAAGAGAAAATGGAGAATGAAAGGACAGGTTGAAGTCTCTGCCCTGCCTAGAGGCTTTTTTGTTTTCTCTTTCTCATGTGAGGAAGATTTGTAAGCTATGTTAAGTGGTGGCCCCTAGATGTTTGGTAAATCCTCTCTTTCTGTTAGAAAATGGTCCCCTAACATGGAACTCAATGATTCTTTCTTTGAATCTGCTCCAATGTGGGTTAGGTTGCCTGGGTTGCTGTTGGAATACTGGGTGGAGGATGTTTTCTCAAGAATCACTAACTCCTTTGGGGAGCTTGTTGCGATAGACCTAATGACAACGTCTCGCAAGAGATTGGTGTATGTGCGCATCTGCATCAACATATCACAGAATATGGACCTCCCAAGTACTATTGACATAAACTCCAAACTTGGGCTATGGGAACAAGCCATTGAATTCAAATCTCTCCCATTTGTCTGCTTCTCTTGCAAAAAAGCAGGTCACTGGGCTAAGGCTTGCCCCAGCTACCCTAAAAAACCCGTGATGAAAGAAAAAAATATTCACAAATCGATATGGAAAGAAAAAAATAATAACAAAGACTGCAACAAGTTAGAAGAGAAAAGTGGAAACTTGGTGAATATACTAGAACACCTGAAAGCAGATAGCACTGACCCTCCTAAAGACCCCCCCTTGAAGGGGAATAAAAAGAATGAAACCAGGGAGTTTGAGATCAAAAAAGGGAATACCTTTGAGGCTCTACAGTCACAGGCGAAGGAGAATGAAAATAGTGAAGAGACACTTGAAGATGGTGAGATTGAAAATATCACTGATTCTCATCCTAAGGATTTTCATGAACCTATATCAAAAAAAGATGAACCTTGTTTAGATGATGAGTTTCAAGAATATGAAATAAAACTGGGAAGGAGTAACAAGTTTGGGTCGCCACAAGCAAACTTAAATGCCTTATTCCAGAATATAGAAGTCGATATGACCACTTCATCCCAGAAAAGAGAAGACCTATGGAGCAACATGCAAGATGAGTCTAGAGCAGAACAACAAGAAGAAAACACAACAGGAAATTGGAAGAAAATTCAAACCAAGAAGGCAGGAGGCCTTAATGGAGTAAAAACCAGAACCGGATCTAAGGCTGATTTTGGGGCTTTAAGATCCCCACCGGGATGCAAAACTATGAAATAGCATAAAGGACCAGGAGAGTAAGAAAAATATAGCTAATGGAAGGCACCGAACTATCAAGGAATACTGCCCTCAGGTTTCCAAATGAAAGTAATATCTTGGAACATCAGAGGCCTAAATGGTCTCATTAAACAGGATATATTAAAGAACCTCATTAGAGATCAAAATCCGGATATTATCCTGGTTCAGGAAACCAAAATGAGTAAAGAGAAAGTGGAGAAATTAAAGTTTTTCAAAAATGGAGGGGCTTGTGGCAGTAGCTCGAATGGAGCCTCGGGAGGGGTTGCTTATTCCAGAATAAAAGCACAACCTCTGGAGATATGATTGATGTTGATGGAAATATTTTATCCCTAAAAGCCAAAAGCATCTTTGATGGTAAGGAATTTATTATCACTAATATCTATGCCCCTAACTCCAAATCTGCTAGAAGTAAATTCTTGAATAAAATTCAGCATAAAAGAAAAGATTTCCCTCTGTACAGCTGGGTTGTGATGGGAGATTTCAATACTCCTCTGCAAGACATTGAAAATTTTGGAGGTAGTCAAGCTCAACCAGACAACAGATCTGACCTGATGGACTTTATTAATGACAATGCTCTCATTGATATGGATCTCAATGGGGCTTCCTACACTTGGTCTAACCGAAGGGATGGTGAAGATCTCATCTAGGTAAGACTTGATAGATCCCTTCTTTCTAATGATTGGATTCTCTCTCATAGATGCTCCCTTTCTGTTATTAATAGAATTGGGTCAGATCATTATCCCATCTCTTTTGTTGCTGAGAATTTTAAGAATAATCAGAGATTCCCTTTTCGTTTTGAAAAGATGTGGACCTCCCACCCTAATCTTGAAAAATCTATTGCTAATTGGTAGAATCTTGATGTTAATGGAACCACCATGTATAAAGTTGCCAAAAAACTTAAAAACATCAAAACCAACATTAAGACCTGGAACAAGAAGGTCTTTGGTGATATCTTTGACTCAAAGAAAAAATTAAAGGAGGAACTGGACCAGATACAAAATTCAATCCAGAAAGAAGGCTACAAAAAGTATTCCAAAGCCATGGAAGATGATGTTCTAGTCAATATCCACAACATTATTTCTAGGGAAGAAATCTATTGGAGGTAGAGATCTAGGGCTATATGGTTGAAGGCAAGGGACAGAAACACTAAATTTTTCCACATGACTTCTCTAAAACATAAGGCAACAAATAGAATCACAAGAATGATTGTTGAAAACAACACTCTACTTAATAAGGATGAAATCAGGGATGAAGGTGTCAGATTCTTCAAGCAGCTCCTTTCTAGTAACAGGGACATTGATCAGACCCATCAACTCAGTCTGGTTAATATTATTCCTAAGGTCATTAACCCTATTCAAAACAAGGCCCTTACTGCCATCCCGTCTGCTGGAGAAATAAAAAAAGCCGTCTTTTCGTTTCAAGGGGATAAAGCTTCGGGTCCTGACGGTTTCCCTATGTTTTTCTTCCAAAAGTTCTGGCATATTGTGGGGGAAGACATGGTTAATGCAGTCAAAGAATTCTTTGGATCTAGAAGAATCCTTAAGGAACTTAATTCCACTTTTATAGCCTTAATTCCCAAAGTTGCGGGGGTGGACTCTATGGGAAACTTTAGGCCAATTAGCCTATGCAACTCTTTCTACAAAATTATATCCAAAGTTTTGACCACTAGAATTTTGGCGGTGCTTCCTTTCATCATATCTGAGGAGTAGAAAGGTTTTGTTCCTGGTAGGCAGATCCTGGACTCAATTATTCTTGTTCATGAGAATATTCATTCCCTCAATGCTGCTAAAAAAAAAGGTTTCTTGATAAAACTGGATCTGGCAAAGGCTTATGATAGAGTTGAGTGGGATGTTCTCTTCAAAATCATGGGGGCTTTTGGTTTTGATGATAAGGTTATCAAAATAATCAGAGAATTGATCACTACTCCTATGTTTTCTATCTTGATTAATGGATCTCCTACAAACTTTTTTAAAACTTCAAGAGGGCCCAGACAAGGAGATCCCATATCTCCTATCCTTTTTACCATATTGGCTAAAAGTATGAGCAGATTGATTCATAAGTTGAAACAAAGCAAAACTATCAAAGGTCTTCAACCTTCCTCCGCTAATGTTTTTTGCACTCATCAACAGTTTGTTGATGACACTATCCTCATGGGATATTCTTTGGTCAAGGAGGTTGATGCCTTCAAAATAGCTCTTAAATCCTATGCTTTGGCTACTGGTCAGCAAGTCAATTGGAACAAATCAGCTATGTACTTCCTCAATACTCCGGTCACAAGACAACAAAAAATTACTAACATTATTGGGTACAAAGTGGAAATGCTCCCTTCCACCTATCTAGGCCTTCCTTTGGGGTTAGCTCCCTGAAATTCCTTTTGGAATATGCTTATTGATAAAATTAATAAAAGACTTGCTGGATGGAAAGGCTCAATGTTATCTCAAGCTGGGAAAATGCAGCTCCTTCAAGCAACTCTTCAAAATCTCCCTGTTTATGCACTCAACCTGTTTGGTATCCCAGTTAAATTTGCTGAAGCTATGGAAAGAATCCAGAAGAGATTTTTATGGTTAGGAGTGGAAGAAAAAAAGAGAATACCCTTGGTTGCCTAGGACAAAGTGTGTAGAGCAAAGAACAAAGGAGGGCTGGGGATTAAAGCTCTAAAAACCTTTAACAAAGCTCTTCTTGCTAAACAATTATGGAGAACCTATGATACTAAGAAAGATTGAAATCAAATTTGGTTTGACAAATACATTCAGAATCAGACTATCCAAGGGATCCTTAACTCTGAAGATATCCCTGTTGGATCCTTCATCTGGAATAGTATTACCAAATCCATAAAAGTGGCAAAAGCTGGGGCTGGATGGGTCCTTGGAAAAGGTGACATAATAAGGTTCTGGGAAGACCCCTGGATGAAGAATGAAGCCCTTTATGATCAAAACAACAGTCAAATTATTGAGGAGTGTAAAAGGAGGTTTGGGCTTATGGTATGTGACTACTAGAAGGAGGACAAGTGGGTTAGGCTTGATGACATCCATTCTGGATTTTCCTCTCTCAAGAAGGAGTTGCTGTCCTTTTCCCCTAACAAAGGCTATGATGATGTTTTCCTCTAGAAAAGTGATCCTAAAGGTGAATTTACAGTTGCCTCCGCCTATAAAAACACCTTTTCTCAAACCAACAATCCCATTTGGAGTAAAGTTTGGAACAACATTCTGATCCCTAAAGTCAACATTTTCTTTTGGCTTGCTTCTCATAATGGCACCCTTACTCTTGACAATTTAATCTGAAGAGGATTCAAATTCCCTAATAGATGTGAGCTATGCCAGAAGGAGGGGGAATCAATTGATCATCTCTTTTTTCACTGCTCCTTTACCTGGGAAATTTGGTGCAAAATGTGGGAAAAATGGAAAGTTAATTTGGTCATGAACAAGAGCATCAAGGATATTATCTGGCAATGGAATTTTCCAACCAAATGCCGAATCATCAAGAACCTTTGGTCTTTGACCCTCCCCATGATCTGCTGGAGCATTTGGAAAGAAAGGAATAATAGGATATTTAGGGAAGTTAAGTGTAATACTTAGGCGGTCTTTGAAAAAATATGCAGGGCTGTAAAGGAGAACATCAACATTCCTCACAAGAATAATTAGCAATGGTCTATTACTGATATGAATGATATGGAAAGAGACATCCTTACTGAATGGAACCTTATGCATAAGGTCTACAGATTGGGAAATAGGAATAAGAGAGATAACATTGTATGGCGGTTTCCTGAATATGACTGGATAAAGGTTAATTTTGATGGGGTGGCTAAAGGGAACCTTGGAAAGGTTGGTGGAGGGGTTATTAGAAATGCTCAAGGAATTTGCGTTGTTGCTTTTGCTTCTCCTTTTGGGGTCCAAAATAACCATGTGGCTGAAGCTCTGGCAATGCTAAAGAGCCTCCAACTAGCTCATGAATTTAAATTAAAAAAAAATTGGCTTGAAGGGGACTCTTCAAACATCATACAAGCCCTCAAAGGTACAAGTTTTGTTTCTGGGAATATTACCAATTTAATTAAAAATGCTAAAGATATTCTAAATAACTATGTTAGCATTAGTATAACTCATACCTTTAGAGAGGACAATGAGGTTGCAGATATCCTAGCCAATGAAGGGGTCAACTTGGAGAAGGATGTCAAATACATTGGAGAAACTCACATCAAATGGGAGGTTAAAGAGCAATTATACTTTGATCACATCAATGGGTCAAGTTAATCTCATGATTAATTTCTAGGGAATGAGTTCCAAAGATAGATTTTGGGGGCGGATTAACTGTCAGATTATGAGTGTTTCTCGACATCATATCTAAGATCATATGTGTGCAAAAGATTATAGTAATAATAGATGGGTCTGTGCGGACATAAGCAACAACTTCAAAACTACTAAAGAGTCTTTACATGGGAAATCCAGAAATAACAAATTTTCAGAGTTTTATCTGTGGATTGAGAACTGCAGCAGTGGGTATCTTTACTTGGAGGTCAGAATGGGCGGTAACCTAAATAGGAACGAGCCTCCAGGATGCGAGAATTGGAAGAGTGAAAGAAAGGTCTGGAGAAGGCTCCACAGACACGACTTCACTGATTATATGGAAAAGCTTCATGGAAGCAGAAACTCTGTGTCTTATGGTTTTGCTAAAAGTTGGAGTAACAACAGAGCTACCCTGTTTGGGGAGATTTGGCAAATCGATGAAAGCTTGATTGCAGAGGTCATGGGGCTCAAGATGGAGGGGACTAAATTCTATAGGGATTGGAAGTATGCAGCCGAGGCTTTCAAAAATTTCCTGAAGACGGAGGATGAGAAGGGCAAGCTTGCGAAGAAGGACAACATTTCCTACTACACTCCCCAACAAGTAAAGCCTTTCTGGAAAAAAGTTCTTAGGGCTTTAATGGAATATTTGACTATGGATGACAAATTTACAAAAAATTATAACTATCATTTCGCTATCCTAAACCATTTCCATCATGGGGCTAAAATATCCTTGCCCTTGTATTTAGCATCCTCTATAAATGAGAGCCTTGCCGACTATGCTAAAAAGCCTAATTCCTATCCTTTAGCTCGCCAAGGACTCATTCTGCTAATATATGAACACATTAAGGATAAGGCTAGGGCAACCAAGGATGATCCTTTGATCATTAATGCTCATATATCTGAGAGATGCAAAGACTCTAACTCAAATGGGGATCAACCCAATACCCCTACCCATAAAAAAAGGAAAGTTGAAATAGAGAAAGAAGAAAAGGAGGTACATTGTGATGATGAAGAGGAAAAGGATAAGGACACTGATACTGAAATGGAGCCAAACAAGGATGAGAACTATGGTGAAGGGGAGGAAGGGGGTAATTCTGAGAACCCTCACTCTAACCCTAAGGGTTCGAAAAGCGAGAATGAGGCTCTGAATCCTAAGGAGTATGACAACCCTAACGCTAAGGAGACTGAATAGAGCAAGGACTCTATGGATACCATCTTGGACACTGCCCGCAACTGCACTCTTGAATTCTTCAATTTCCAGAAATGGGTTGTTGAAAACATCACCAGTATGCAGGGTAAGTAGAGGGAGCTGGAAGATAAGATCAATAAGCTGATTAAGATGTCTGACTCTGGGAAATAGAATGAGGATACGGAAAACAGTGAAGCGGAGGAGGAAATGGAGATGGAGGACTGGTTGGAGAAAGATATGATAAAAGGGGACCTAAAACATTTGGAGGATGTTATTAAAACTATGAAAGAGCAGGTGGAGGAGGACAAAGACAACGTCAACACCAGGATTGCCCATAATGAGAAGGCATTGAAAAGCCTTATGAACCACAGCCTCCAGGTCCTTAAAGTTTCTTCCTAGAATATGAATGCGCCAGTGGACCATTTGGAGAAGAAAAATCAAGATAAGAACTTGGTAATTATAGAAGATGATCCAACTTCCAGCCCAACCCACCAAAACCCTAGGCACAGAACTAGGCAGACCACTGTTGAGAAGGACACCAAAATGAAAGAGAGTCAGATTGGACAGGAAAACAACGACCTGAGGGAAGCGGCCAAGGCGATGATGCTCTTGGTACAAAATGCTGAGGAAACTATGAAGAGTTTTTAATTTTCTTGTATTGCTGGGCTTGGGGTCAATTTCTTGCTGGCCTCTTGTTGTCCTTTTCTCTACTGCTGGTTTTTTTGCTGGTCTTTTGCAGCTGTCTTGTTTTGTTTCCTTCTTTAATATCTTTTGGATGTAATAGTGTTTCGGGTCCCTTAAAACATGTTTTTACTTAATCAAAAACAAAGAGTGCAGCTTTGTGATTTTGTCAAAGATTCAAGACCCCTTTCAATTCTTTACTTCCACATTTTATTCCACCATGGATACTTTGGGTATGACCTTCACTATGCCTTCAGTTGAGGTGTTTTGTGAGTTCTTAACATTGGAACACACCAAGTTGATAAGTTTGATTCACTTTCTAGTTCTAGATCATAAACTTTAGTTGCTTAGTCATCTACAGGGAAACAAAAGAAGAAACAAAGATACTAAGGTTCATAGCCTACTCAACCAACTTCAAATTACTATGCACAAGATTCAAATTATTCCTCTTCTTTTACGAGATCTTCATCTAGGAAGGAAAAGCCTAAGTGTGTTTATTGGACCAAGAAAAGAATAATGAGAATCATTGTTATGAAAAAAAAATAGATGAGCTAAAAGATCTTCTTCAGATGAATCATATTTAGTTGCCTTCATCTAGTTCATCCTCTTTTATCACTTTAGGGCCTACACATTTTGTCTCATTTTCTATGGCATGTGGTGAAGACATGATGAAAGGTCATGCTCTATTTGCATCAACACGCCTTCAATTCAATAAGAGGGTTCTTGATTCAAGAGCCTCTCATCATATGACATCATCTATTGGTATGTTCTCTTCTTTTGAGCATTGTACACATTTCTAAATATTTGATGGGTAATAACACTTATATGGGTGTTACTAGGATTGGGTTTATTGAGGTTGATGGTGGTACATTCAATAATTTTATTTGTGTCCCTTCATTATCTTCCAACCTCCTTTCCATCTACCAAATTACTCTTGGTGGGATAGGAAAGATAGTTGAGTTCAACTCTAGTTCAATGCTTGTCAGAGATTTACATAGTAGAGATCTTATTATAGTTGGTAGTGTTGATCATGCATCTCTCATATGGTTTCTGTTGGCATTTTTAGTAGAAAGAGAGATTGTTGATAGTCATTAAGGATATTGAGAAGGTTGTTGAAGATTATTGATAGAACTGAAAAAGGATGATAACTATCTTTATAACATTATTTTGTCATTGATGTCAAGAAATTTATTATCTGATTCAGTCTGATGTTGCCATATCTTGAGAAGATTGATTTGAAGAGAATTAAGTGGTTGGTAAGTGACACAGAAAGAATGTGATAAGAAAGGGGAGAAATAAGTTATTCAATGGGAAACTATTACCGAGCTAGACAATGATGAGATCATGATGTTTAGGTTGTTTTGATATCCTACATATGTTGTTGATTGTAAGGTTAATACTATACTATGTCACTGAGCAAGGAACCTAGTCGGTAAACCCTAAGGTTATCGATATCGGTTAATGAATGCGGAATGTCTACTGAGTAAAGTTTAGTATTTACCGAGTTGCAACCGAGTTATGATAGATCGCATTTGATGGATAAAATCAATATTTAATGAAGGACAATGATGAGCTGGAGTTGTTTAAATGATTGGTATGCCACGCATGAAGTTTGTTGAGGATCTATGGCAATGAAATATTGACAGGAAGATCTACAACTCAGATTGAACCGCAATAACCTTGTGCAAGTTCTAAGAAAGGAATGCAAATCCCAAGGCGAGGTAAAATGTTTTCAAATCGAAGGATACATTGAACCTAGTCAAGATTGAAGATCTGATAGCTAAGATTGATCATGGGAAATGTGATCAAGAAGATTAAGTGGCTAGCAAATTGTTTATAAATAAGAAATTGTTGATGAACAATGTATGCGGGCAAGTGTAAGCATAGGGATGCTACATAGTGATTACTGAGCACAGAAGCTTGAAGACCTGTTTGAATAATAGAGTAGAGAGCCCAACAGAGGGACAAGATAAGTCCTATGACAAGATTGTTTTGAGCAAATAAGAATCTTCTTTAGCATATTAGATGTGAAGTTGCAGATATATTTTTATTACTATTATTTTGTAAGTGACATAAAATCTCTTAACCGAGTGGACTTAAAAGTCTTACTTGTAAATCCTATAGCAAGGTAAAATTCTAAATGAGTGTTTTAAATCCTTTAACAAGGTCACTTCTAACAAAGTGAAGATCCTAACAGATCTGAGGGAAATCCCTTAACCGGGTCACATCTAGCAATGTGTTTGTAATCTTTAACAGAAATTTCTTTTAACCTTGCATACTCTAGAAAGTATAATTCTGAGTGGGTCTGAAATCCCACAGTGGTTTTTCCCTATTTGGGTTTCCACATTAAATCTGGTGTTATATGTGTTATGATGATTATGTTTTTATGAGTTTGCATGTTTAGCAGTTTTTGGTTATGTTGCTGAAGTATAAGTTACCGAGGTTGAATCTATTGATTTTATGGAAGATTAAGTTTGTATGATTCACCCCCCCCTCTCATCTTGTTAGCTATTGGCATTAGTACTTTACATTTAGTATTAGAACTTAACAATTGGTATCAGAACTTTGGACTCTGGAAGAAAAAGTTTAAAGGTACTTGAGGCAAAGGTCCAAAGATGTATAAAAGGGATTCACCAAAGCTAAACAAGTCAAGTTTCTCCACATGGCAGAAAAGAATGAAGCTGCATTTACCAGGAATTGGAGAATATGCAACATATTATTTGGAGAATGATTACATTGCACCGAGCACCAACCTGATGACCTTGGAAGAGATAAAGGCAAAGCAAGAACATATTCAAGCTATGATTGAAATAACATCAGCATTGACCGACTCAGAGTTTAATGATCTAGAAGGCTGTAATGATGCAAAAGCAATGTGGACTAAGCTCATATCTGTATATGGAGGTGGTGAACATGTTCAGAGAGAAAAAGTAGATAGTCTAAGAGGACAACTTGAATCCATGAGAATGAATGAAGGAGAGAACATAACCCAATACAGTACAAGGTTAAAGGAGACTGTTAATCAAATTAAAGGAGCAGGAGGAACTATTGAAGAAAAGGATGTAACAAGTAAGTTGTTGAGAACACTTCTACCTGCTTATGCCATTTGAGTCTCTGCAATCAATGAATTAAGGTCTATACCTAATATGCCAGTTTATTTGGATGCTACTATTGGTAAGCTACATGCATTTGAGTTAAGTAATTTTGATAACAGTGGGTCTTTGGTAAATAAAGTAGAATCTGCATTCAGTTCTTTTCATATTGGTGAATCTGATGATTACAATGATAGAATGAGTAAGCACTCTGAAGGGAATCATAGTGGAGCAAGTGAAATATTTCGCAAGAATATGGAAGAAGTACACAAACTATATGAGGAAATCAAGAAGCAAGAAGAGTTTGAAGCATTATTAGCCAGAAGGTTACCGAGAGGAAAAGGTAAGTATAAAGGAAAGCTACCTTTAAAATGTTTCAATTGTGATAAAATAGGACATATGGCTTCTAACTGTCTTGACAAAGAATCTAGTGAAAAGAGAGAATACCGAGATAACAGGTAGAAAGACAACCAATATAGAGGACACCGAGACTTCAGAAGGAGAGACAGAAAGACATGCCTAGTAGCCGACGAGGAATCCAACGATGATAAATCTAATGAAACCGATACTGGGGAAGTTGTTTATGTGGCTATTAAAGATGGATCTGATGAAGAAAGGTATGAAGAAAAAGCCCTAATATGTCACATAAATAATAATGATTCTTGGATCATAGACAGTGGATGCTCACATCACATGACAGGTGATAAACACAAGTTTGTTAAATTAGAAGACTATGATGGAGGCTATGTAAGATTTGGTAATGATGCACCATGTCTGGTGAAAGGTAAAGGATCTATAACACTTCTTGACAATGCTAAATGTGATGATGTATACTGGGTTGAAGGTTTGAAATACAATTTGTTGAGTGTAGCACAACTAAACAATACATGATACCGAATAGAATTTTAGAAAGGAATTGTCAAAGTTCATGACAAGCATGGAAAGTTAGCTTCTACCAGGACACAAACAAAAGGTAATACATTTCATCTTGACTCAACTCAAAACAAGTGTCTTTATGCTAAGATAGATGATACCTGGTTATGGCATAAAAGGTTTTGTCATGTAAATTTTGATAATCTAATCAAAATAAGCAAGAAGTACCGAGTAAGAGGTCTACCGAGTCTAGAAAAACCTGAGAATGCTATATGCTAAGGATGCCAGATGGGTAAGATGACTAGATCAAGCTTTACAAGTAAGTCTTACACTTCTAAAGGAATTTTAGACCTAGTACACACTGATCTTTGTGGTCCCATGAAAGTTCAAAGTTATTATGGTGATAAATATTTCATATTATTTGTGGATGATTACTCAAGGATGATGTCAGTTATGTTTTTAAAAGAAAAATCAAAAGCTTTTCAAATGTTCAAATGGTACAAGGCAAGAGTTGAAAATGAAATAGGAAAACAACTGAAATGTCTTAGATCTGATAGAGGAGGAGAATTCACTTCTGATGAATTTAACTTATACTGCAATGATCATGGTATAAAAAGGCAAGTATCTGCACTGAGAACACCTCAACAAAATGGGATAGCTGAGAGAAGAAACAGATCAATTATGGATTGTGCCAGAACCCTAATGATAGAAAAGAGGGTACCTCAAACATTTTGGAGAGAAGCAATCAGCACTGCTGTTTACACCCTGAACCGAGTTCAACTGAAGAAAGGAACTATGAAGACACCATATGAGATCTGGTATGACAAGAAACCTAATGTAAGTTATTTTAAAATGTTTGGAAGTAGATGCTATGTTCACAAAGATGACAAAAATGGAAAGTTTGATTAGAAAAGTGAGGAAGGAACATTTCTTGGTTATTATTCTAGAAGTAAAGCATTTAAATGTCTGATCAAATCATATAACAAAATAGTGGAAAGTGCAGATATGAAAATTGATGAATTTGCTGAAAGAAATGATGAAGGAAATTCCAAAGAACCAAAATATTATGAAGAATTTGTTTATGTTCAACCGAGAAGTCCTACCGAGAAAGCTGCTGAAGAAAATGAAGATAATTTCTAGTTACCGAGTGATGAAGAAGATCATACAGAACCTACCAAGCTTATATTAGCCAAATATGTTATAAGACATCATGCATCAAGTCAGATTATAGGAGATAAGGATGATCCAGTGATGACAAGGAACAAACTGAGACATAACACATGTCTGATATCTGAATTTGAATCGAGAATAGTAAAAGAGGCATTTAATAGTGAAGATTGGGTAAATGCTATGACTGAGGAGATTGATCAAATCAAGAAGAATGACACATGGACACTGATCCCAAGACCGAAGGACAAAAATGTAATCGGTACTAAGTGGATTTTCAAAAACAAGCTAAATGAAAAAGGTGAGGTCATTCACAACAAAGCAAGACTAGTTTGCAAAGGTTATGCTCAAGAAGAAGGAATAGATTATGGTGAGACCTTTGCACCTATGGCTAGACTTGAGGGAGCAAGAACATTGTTGGCATATGCTGCTTTCAAAAATTTCAAGGTATATCAAATGGATGTTAAATTTGCATTTTTGAATGGTATACTAGAAGAAGAAGTTTACATTGAACAACCTGAAGGATTTGTTGAAGACAAGAGTAAAGATCAGGTATGTAAACTAAACAAAGCTTTATATGGTCTGAAACAAGCACCTAGAGCATGGTATGAGAGATTGCACTCTTACTTAATCAATATTAGTTTTATAAGAATAAGTGAAAACAACAATATGTACATGGAGAATGATGAGGACAATGAAATACTGATCTCAACCATATTTTTTGATGATATTATTTTTTGTGGTAATGACTCCTTATGTAAGAAATTTGGAAATGAAATGAGCAAAGAATTTGAGATGTCATTAATCGATGAGATAAAGTATTTTATAGGTTTACAGATACTGCAAATGAAAGATGAGATTTTCATTACTCAATCCAAGTACATAAAGGAAATCTTGAAGAAGTTTAGAATGGAGGATTGTAAACCAGTAAGTACTCCTATGAATACTAAATGTAAACTATCAAATAATGATGAATCTGCATATGTTGATGAGCCACTTTACCAATCTATGATTGGGAAGTTGTAATATGTTGTGCATAGTAGACCAGATATAGCACATGCAATAGGTATTGTTGCAAGATTTTATGCAGATCCCAAGGAAACCCATATGACAACAATCAAGAGAATTTTTAGATACCTGAGAGGCACTGAAGATTATGGCTTAGTATATGAAAAGAGGAATGATTTTGATTTAAAAGTTTATATTGATGCTGATTGGGCGGGCAACATAGATGATAGGAAAAGCACAAGTGGTGGAGCTTTCTTTTTAGGAGAAAGACTAGTAAGTTGGCTTAGCAAGAAACAAGGATGTATTTCATAGTCAACAACAGAAGCTGAATATGTTGCTACAACATTGAATTGCACAAATATAGCATGGATCAAACAACTATTGGAAGGTATAAATGAAAAATTTATCAAGCCAGTAACTATATTCTGTGATAATACTAGTGCCATTAACATTTCAAAGAATCTGGTAATGCACTCTAAGACAAAACATATCTCTATAAAGTGTCATTATCTCAGAGAAGAAGTTCAAGAGAAGAAAGTTGTCCTGGAATATATCAGTTCAAAGGAGCAAATTGCAGACATCTTCACAAAGCCATTGCCAAGGGACACTTTTGAGTATCTCAGAAGCAAGCTAGGGGTCCTACTCTTATCATCTACTCACTAACAGAGTTCGGTGAAAGCATCAATTCAATGAATATACATAATATTATATGTGGATTGATGCTGATTTACACACTTTAGAAGGTTTTCTAAAGGTGTATAGGAAATAGTGAATAGAGACAAGTTGCTCTGACCGAGACTAAGATGATACATAGCAAGGCAAATCACTTCACAGAGGAAGTAATCATGATTTAGTTCTTTCACTTTTTGGCATTGTTGTCAAAGGGGGAGAAGACTAAATGGTAAAATCCTAAATGAAGAAGAGAAGAATAATGACAGGGGTAGAAGACTTTCAGAAGAAGTCTACAACTCAAGTATAACAAGAGAAGTCTAACATCAATCTGAATCCGAATCAATTTGAATATCTTGTTGGTATTACCATTTACAAGTTGGTTTTGCCATCACTGCCAAAGGGGGAGATTGTTGGCATTTTCAATAGAAAGAGAGATTGTTGATATTCATTAAGGATATTGAGAAGGTTGTTGAAGATTATTGATAGAACTGAAAAAGGATGATAACTATCTTTATAACATTATTTTGTCATTAACATCAAGAAATTGATTATCTAATTTAGTCTGATGTTGCCATATCTTGAGAAGATTGATTTGAAGAGAATTAAGTGGTCAGTAAGTGACACAGAAAGAATGTGATAAGAAAGGGGAGAAATAAGTTATTCAATGGGCAACTATTACCGAGTTAGACAATGATGATATCATGATGTTTAGATTGTTTTGATATCCTACATATGTTGTTGATTGTAAGGTTAATACTATACTATGTCATTGAGCAAGGAACCTAGTCGGTAAACCCTAAGGTTATCGATATCGGTTAATGAAGGAAGAATGTCTACCGAGTAAAGTTTAGTATTTACCAAGTTGCAACTGAGTTATGGCAGATCACATTGGATGGATAAAAGCATTATTTAATGAAGGACAATGATGAGTTGGAGTTGTTTAAATGATTGGTATGCCGCGCATGAAGTTTGTTAAGGATCTATGGCAATGAAAGATCGGCAGGAAGATCTACAACTCAGATTGAACCGCAATAACCTTGTGCAAGTTCCAAGAAAGGAATGCAAGTCCCAAGGTGAGGTAAAACATTTTCAGATCAAAGGATACATTGAACCTAGTCAAGATTGAAGATCTCATGGCTAAGATTGATCATGGGAAATGTGATCAACGAGATTAAGCGGTTAGCAAATTGTTTATAAATAAGAAATTGTTGATGAACAATGTATGCGGGCAAGTGTAAGCATAGGGATGCTACATAGTGATTACCGAGCACAGAAGCTTGAAGACCTGTTTGAATAATAGAGTAGAGAGCCCAGCAAAGGGACAAGATAAGTCCTATGACAAGATTGTTTTGAGCAAATAAGAATCTTCTTTAGCATATTAGATGTGAAGTTGTAGATATATTTTTATTACTGTTATTTTGTAAGTGACAGAAAATCTCTTAACCGAGTGGACTTAACAGTCTTACTTGTAAATCCTCTAGCAAGGTAACATTCTAAATAAGTGTTTGAAATCCTTTAACAAGGTCACTTCTAACAAAGTGAAGATCCTAACAGATTTGAGGGAAATCCCTTAACTGGGTCACATCTAGCAATGTGTTTGTAATCTTTAACAGAATTTGCTTTTAACCGAGCATACTCTAGAAGAGTATATTTCTTAGTGGGTCTAAAATCCCACAGTGGTTTTTCCCTATTTGGGTTTCCACGTTAAATCTAGTGTTATATGTGTTATGATGATTATGTGTTTATGAGTTTGCATGTTTAGCAGTTTTTGGTTATGTTGCTGAAGTATAAGTTACCGAGGTTGAATCTGTTGATTTTATGGAAGATTAAGTTTGTATGATTCACCCCCCACTCTCATCTTGTTAGCTATTGGCATCAATACTTTACATTTAGTATCAGAACTTAATAGTTTCTCACATTTTCTTCCATCAATCATGCAATTCCACTGACTAGTCCTAACTCCCATGCATCTAAATTGGACTAGATATCTAAGGAGAGTTTTGGTCTCTTGAATTCATGTGTGCTTCAATCATCCATCATGGTTCTTGAGACTTATTTTTATGCTTCCTCCTCCACCTTCTTCTTCTTTAGAGATCAATTCAGTTCAGTAGGTTGATGGTTTCCTTCCAGTTTGTATTTTGTTGGTTGATTACTTGTAAGATATTACAATGTTACTTGATACATAATCTTCCATATATTCAAGACATTATTAAGTATATGTACTTCCTCTTTGATGGTAGTTGGAGAATTCTTGTAATCTCATCTTCAATAGTTCCTTTAGAGGTTGTTCATCAAGTATCTTTATAGTTGTCTAGATTTGTTTCTTTTGATTTAGACATGTGGATGCTTGAAAAGTCTTCCATGGTGCACATCTTGAGATTATCACTTCCATCTCCTTTCACAGAGTTGTTTTTACCTTGTCTATTGGATTTGTTTCTTCCTAAGGGGAGGAATGTGGTTTTCCACTCTTAGTCTTCTTTAGCATTCATCCTTGAATCTTAATCTTCAACACTAAAGCTTCTATCTTATGGGGGGATACGTCATCTTTTTATTTCTCTCATGGGGGGATATTGATTATACTTATGTGATTGATTTAGTACTTGGGGGACATATAAAGTCCTTCATTCTTTTTTTTAGACTATAGGAATTGGGTATAGCACCCCGCTATAAATTGCAATGTGTCAGGTAAACTTTTTAACATAACTGGTGACGTTGGTGTGACACATCCTCCGATACCATGTGGGTTGGGAGGAGACTAGACCTTGTGACCTCGTGCTTCACCACTATAAGCTCTCACCAATTGAGCTAGGCCCCCGACCCATCAAGTCCTTCATTTTTACCAAGTGTACTCTTTTGTATTTATTTTTCTCTCTTTTAGATAATATTTTTCTACTTTTATTTGTTTGTGAGAGTTGCATTGGTTTTTACATGGGTACCTAATTAGGCCTTGTTGTTGGGACTCATTCTTGCTTGAATTTTACATTTATCATTAGCTCTTTAGCTTATCCCTAATTTAATATTAAGGGGGGTGTTAGAGTAATTAGGAAATCATCTAGATATTTAATTAATTAGTCCTTAAATTACTTTATTCACTTAAGCTAAAGTTAGGTTATTTTTTATTTTATTACATTAGGCTAATAATAGGTTAAGTTGTTTCATTCATTATGATTATGACACTTGGAACTAGCTAATTTAATCTTTCTTTAGGGTTTCCATCTAGGATTTTGTTCATCCTTTCATAAGAACTAATTCATTCATTGTAACATAATCCTTTTGTGCATCAATACAAAATTCTTAGGTTGTTGTAAATCTATCTTGCTTGATCTTTCTTTGTGATAGGTGTTGTGCTTACAGATTATTCTTGGCCTGGGTTGAATCTATAACTCCAACACTCACAAGTTAAGAAGTACAAATGAAATTAAAAAAAGGATACAAAGACACCTACAAGGCATGTACAAAGAAATCACTTTAATAATTAAATTTTTATTGATAAGGATGTCAAAGTTCAAACTAGGAGAAAACTGACAAAGACATCATAGTGTGAATGTTTTTGTCCATTATCCATGATAGAGCCTAAGAATTTATCACAAGATAAAAAAGATGAAATTTGGGTTGAATCCATGAAAGTGGAGTTGAATTAGATATAAAAGAATGAAACAAGGGAACTTGTTCCTAGGCCTAGCTTAGATATTAATGCCATAGGGACAAAATGTGTTCAGAAATAAACTGAATGAAGATGGATAGGTCATAAAAAAGAAGACAAGGTTAGTCAACAAAGGATATGCTCAAGTAGAAGGTATTGAATTTGAAGAAATATTGGCTCTTGTGGTAAGATTAGAAGTAATTAGAATGTTTTTGGCCTTCTCAGTCTACATGAACTTCAAATTATATCAAATGGATGTTAAGTTAGGATTCCTCAATGGTAATCTAAAGATACCCAAATGATCTTAGCTAATAAAAAATTAGAGGTTTTGTGCAAATTGAAAAAGACACTTTGTGGACTCAAAGAGGTCCCTAAGGCTTGGTATGCTAGTCTATCATCATAAATTGTATTCTTATATGATTTCATCCTTGCCTAGCCCTCACCTTGGCGTTCTGGCCTTTGATGCTCAATGCATGCCTTAAAGCTACTCATACCATCTTGAAATATATATTTTGAATTCCTAATTCAACCAGTGTCCCATTTTATGTCTTGATTGATAGGACTAAAGCACCCTAGGTACCCTGGTCCTCCCAATCAAGACCCAAAATAGGACCTCACAACAATCACTTAATGTGGGTAGGAAATTTGGTTCAATGTAATCTTGCTTTGAAAATTCAAACATTTGATGCACGATTATGTATGAAGGAATCCTACCCCCTCATTTAGTAACTAGAAAGGAGGAAGATAATCATAAGTGATCTCTAAATTACACTACAACAAGATCAATTCAAGTTCATGTGAATAGACATTCAAGAATTTATCAAGCATTGAAGGAGAAGGTGAAGTCAACATCAAGCATTCATGTTCAAGAATCCATGATTACACTTGTATGAAGACATTCTACACCTTTGCATGAGGATTCAAGAAAGAATCATCAAGGTATCAAGTTCAATCATTTTGAAATCTGATCTAGCCTTTCCCTCAAAAGAAAAACATTATATTTCAGTTCCATTTCAATTTAATCAATATTAATTCCTAAACCAGGGTTTGACCTATGGCAAACCACCTTCAACAAAACCTATTTCCTTCTTTTTGTATGCAAAAATTGTCTCAGAAGATGTGAGAAAGAAATCAGGTAGTGTAGATGATGACAATCAGACTTAGATTTTGAAGGCGCATTTTTTTGGATGGTCACATTTATCCATTAAGTGTGTTGGAAACCAATAACACTAAGAGGAGCGGGGGGTGAATCAGTGTTATACCAAAATAGTAGATTTTAGCCTTATTAAAACATTCATACACCAACCGGTATACCAGTACATACAAAATTGAAAGAAGTAAAGCAACCAATAAGCCAAACACATAAATGAGAGTCATAACACACAGATTTATATGTGGAAAACCTCAAAGAGGAAAAACCATGGTGGGATTTGTGACCCACAATATCAATCCACTGGCCATATGAAGAGATATTATAAAATATGAGGGGCCTGCACTTGCAGGAAGCCTTACAACCTAGAGCACACTTCTCAATCATAATAGGAGCCTCACTGACTACATATAAATCTAGACTATGATCTGGAGAAGTGTGAACTGCTAAGATAACATCTTCTATGCCAGAATACAGTTCCAGTTTAAGCTCTGTATATTCTGGTTTGAAACCCTAAACCCCTTTACCGGAATAACCCTTACAATAAATTCCTCACATACATAATCTCTCTGAATAATTTCGCATCATATTACATTAATATATCCATCATCTCCTATCTCATGTATATATCTCTATATCAAAATGATCTAATCTTAATTGACCTTTATAGGGCTATACAACTTTTATGCCTTATGTCAGCTTACAAAGATATATACAATATCAAATTACATGTCGACCAGATAACATAAATGTATAAACATTAAAACAAATTGCCAATGCCGGATCTAAGATATGTTGGCTTCCAATATTGATAACCTTTATTATACCATGTTGGCCTGCATCGTTGGTGACAAAAGAAATCTCGTGTCTTGCCGGTGCTAGTGTCGGTGCCAGTGTAGAATCTGTGAAGTGTCTGCCGATACACCATAGAATCAAAACATGAAGCCGGAACACAAAATCATGTTGCCATCAATGACAACATAGAGAAACCAACCAATAGAGTGCCAATTTCCAACAAAGTGAATGGTTTTATGTGTGTTAATAGCAACATCTAAAATCTATCTACTTGGAATGAAACCTTTTTGGTTGTGGCTAATGAGGTTATCAATAAAATGCTTAATCATATTTGAATATGGAGGAAATGGAAACTAAATCATGGATTTAGCTTCTTCCAACATTTGACAATGAAGTTCCTACCAAAATGCACACATGCAAATCAAAATCTAAACTAGAAACACACATACCTGTCACACAACCTACTCCATTACACTCCTTAAATCAAGATCTTATGTAAATGATATAACTCTCAAAAGAACACACACTAAGCTATGATTTATTGGAGATTCGAGATGATGAATGTAAGATGATTGAAAGAGAAAGCAAAATATGAGATCACAAGAATGCAAAATGCAAAGATGGACTAAATGCTAGATGCCTTGAATTGAGAGAGGGGTTGGATTTTTATAGTTGTCAAAGGGAAATCATGCATCGGGATGAATATGAGATAAAGGATTGATGTATAAATGAAGATTGTTTATCCCACATTCAATAGGTGGATGAAATGGATAGGAGCAGGACTTGATAAATAGAAGATGAAGTTTGATATGTAGAAGATTTAGAAAATGGATTAATAATAAAATATATTAATGGACTTTAATGAATTAATAATATATTATGACTATTATGATATAATGATATAATGAGGAATAATGGAATAATGAATATTGATGAATGCATATTATAATGTAATGAAGAATAATAATGGATAATATATTATGAATAATGGATAATAAGAATATTATATAATAAGGATCCAACTGATAATGGGAAAAATTTGAGGTCAATTTCTAGGACAACTGTAATGAAACTTTTTGAGTGTCTACATTTTGCCCCTTTTTGAGACAATGCAGCTTATTGTGTTGATTTAAAGAAAATGATCAACTGATATATGTCCCAGAGGTTATGAAAAGGAGATTGGATGATTGATATTGTGCAAGTGATTAAGTTGATATGTACATTTGATGGAAATGCACAACTGATGAGGCGTAACTAAATAATTGATGGAAATGAATAGTATAGCTAGGTTGATAAGTTGATTAAGTTGATAGGGATTGATGCTCACACAAGAAAATTTGAGATATTGATTGAGTGATCGGGGGTAAATAAGATTCCAAGGAGCAAGTTGGTTGATTTGATAAAACAATTAAATATTCTAAGACATGCATCAATTGGATAAAGCGTTTGATTGATCTTGCTGCAATGAGAAGCATAAAGAAGATGATGAAAGAAGTGATGAAAAAGAGATATGAAAGGGGTAGTGATGAACAAAGAAAAGTGATGAAAAAGAGGATATGAAGGTGATGAGAATCTTGTGCTTTTTAAGTGCTTGTATCATCATTGAGCTTATTATGGCAAAAGGATAAAACTCATTTAGATATGAATAAGATCCAAATGAATCGCCATACCAATTGTTTGAAAAAAAACACACCAGACAAGAAAGGATTGCCTCAATTTCCATTAGATCATTATATCCTCAATAATCTTAGATGATCATGTCCTAAGATGAGTCATCATATTAGTAAGGATCTATTCACAAGTTGAGATGCCCCATCGTCGCCTTTCTAGTCAAAGACATTCCAGAGATAAAATATCTAGTTAGAGACATCCTCGAAAAGCTACAAGACATGTCGCAAAAAATAAAATAAAAAACAATCGAAGACGTAATCAAACAAACAAACATTGCGTTCTGCCAAAGTGATTCTTGTTCATAGTTAATGTGTTTGGTTTTGTGATAATTTGATAGGGTGTTGTAATCTTCATGTCATGATTTTGTTGAAGTTCAAGGCTGTAAGCTCATCTGAAGTGTTTGCATCTTCGCGCTTCTTATTAGGTGTTTTAGATTTTGATGAATTTTTTTTACAATTTTTTAGGGTTTTTAAATGACTTTTTTATTGGGAGTGGTTGATGTTGCACCAAAAGATCGACCTGTCAATGCCCGATACAACCACTAGACTTATAGAATCCATGGGAGGTATTTAAGCCATGTCGCAAACACACCGCTTTTGTTGCATAGAGACCAAGGACACACACCTTACAACAATCCACACTTAGCACAAGAAGGGTTTGAACCTGTGACCCAGATCTAATACCAATTGTTGGGAGTGGTTTTTGTTGCACCAATAGATTGACCTGCCAATGCTTGATACAACCACTAGACTTGTAGAATCCACAGGAGGCGGTTAAGCCATGTTACAAACACATCGCTTTTACTACACAAAGACCAAGGGCGCACAACTTTCAACAATTTTATGATTTTTATGAATTTTTCAAGACATTTTATGATTTTTTCAAGACATTTAATGATTTTAATGATTTTTTTAGGACATTTTAGATAGTTCCTTTGATTGTGAGATGCCAAATAGCCCAACCCACCACTAAGGTTGAGGAGATGCCCCAGTGAGGGATAAGACCAACTAATTGTGCAGGAGCAACGTTGCTCACAAGATATGCAAAACAATCCACAAGCTATGATGGGGGTGGGAAGGTTAGTATAGAATGGGAGGGTAGATATAGATAGGTCATGATCAAGTAGAGTACTGAAGGAAAGAGGAGTGAAATATCTATGCATGGCATTGGTTCCCTAGTTTTCACCATGGTACTTTCCCATCTGTTTGCCAGGTTTTCACTAGTGTATGAATTTATTTTTCTTTTATTTTTTCATTTTTCACTTTTTTTTTGTCACAAAGCACCTGTTTGCTAGGTTTTCACCAAATTCATGATTTTTTTCAGACCTTTTCCCCATTTTTTGGTATTTTTTCAAGATCTTTTTCTCATTTTTTGTATTTTTTCAAGATCTTTTAAAGAAATTCTCTGAAGTACTCAGGTGTAGAATCTACAAAGGTGAATGCTATTAATTGGATCTTCAAGTGGTTAATCCTCTAGAGTAGCCAGCAGATATGCTCCTAATTTATATGTCACAGTAATGATGTATGAAACCAACCAATCTGATTCAAACTTGCCTTTTTTCTTTTCTCGATCTTGTTGAGAAACTCGATATATGACAAGATGATGAGCATATTTGTTTTTTTCCTTGTTATAGAAACTAGGGTAGAATTACTAATGTGTGCCCCACATAGGACCATATGTGTATTTACTAAATAGGTTTGGGTATCTCTAATTGAAAAGCCCTTCGAGAAAGTTGAACAAAAGGTCCACTGATGTGATGTATCACCAAAAGGGGATGGATGTGTGGAATAAATGAATGTGGGATGAAGGCTTATGTGTGTCAAAATAAGTGAAAAAAGCATGGCATGATGCAGACTTAGGATCAACAAGCATGATTTTTTACTTGTAATTTTTGAACTTTTACCCCCAGTTATTTTAGTATTAAGGGAGATCAATTCATGTTCTTCTTTCTTCATAGGATTCTTATCCTTGACTTTTATTTTTGCAGATTCCAATAGCTTTTGATTTTGATTTACACTAGAGAACTTTTTCTTATTTTTGACTTTTGACTTTCTTTTCATAGCTTTATTTTTTATCTCCGATGAGTATGGGCTTGTGTAATTCTTGTTGATCCACGTCTAGGAGAGGAGAAGAAATGGAAGGAGTGGATGAGATGAAAAGGTTATATGAGTTTTAAAAGGGCTTGGAAATATATTCAATGGATTCTTTGTTGGAACCACTCTCAGGACTATTGATATCAAGAGCTTCTTGCACCTCTAGAGGAGATTTACATTTAGGATTAGTAGCCACAACATCAGGTGATTCATAACCAATTCCTTGCATTATGAATTATCTTTCTCTTTCATTTCGTTTGTGGTTTTCCATAAGTTTGAGGATATTCTAGTGACTTTTTGATGCAAAGAGCATGACTCATAGAATATTCTTTCACCTGTATTTTGATGTCAGCTTCATTAGACTTAGAGGTGGATGCTTTTATGGTTTCAGGATCAATGTATGCTTGGGAGGAAAGTGCTTCATGATTGTTAGGAATGATGGATTCCGTCTTGGAGCTTCAATTATGGCAATACATAAAAGCATTTGGATTTGCTGGTATAGTTACTTCGACACCATTGTGTAGAAATTTGATACATTGATGGTAGGTAGAAGGTACAACTTGAATTGAATGGGTCCATGGCCTTCCAAGGAGAATATTATAGGTCAAGGGGAGATCAAGGACATGGCAAATCACATCCTTTTCTGTAGGTCCCACTTTGATAGGAAATGTCATTAATCCCTTAGATGAGTGTTCCTCTTCATCATATGGCTTTATGGTAATCTTTTTCTTTGGAACAACTGCACTTTCAGTGAACCCAAGCTCTCTAATTAATTTCAGAGGTACAAATATTTAGACTTGATCCTTCGTCTATCAGAACTCACTTGATCTTAACTCTATGGAAAAGGACTTCAATGTGTAAGGATGCATTATGTTGTTGCTGCATGGATGAATCATTGTTCTTGGTGAAAGTGAGGGTATCAGAGGAGGTGATATGTCCCACCATAGCTTGAAATTGGTCTACATGCAATTCTATAGGCATTGTAGTAGTAGCGAGCACTTTATCAAGGATCGCTTTATGTTCAGGGGATAGGTGTAGCAACTCAAGTATAGAAATTTGTGCAGGTGTTTTCCCTAAATTCTCTATAAGGTTGTTTTACAAAGTTGGTGTATTGCATTTAGAATTAGAACCCTAAAGGATAAGCATGCCTCTATGGGTGGTGACATTGCACTCAAGTTCTTTCCCTTTGATAATAAAAACATTCACATGATTATCAACCTCATTGATATTATTTATGTATAGTCATATTTAGCATTGGTATGATTCATATCATTGCCAAAATTTGGAGACTTTCCTTTATCATTTTCATGCTTAAGGAAAGGATTCTTCAATATCTCACGATCAGAGTTACCAGAAGAAGTATGTCCATCAACTGAAATATTTCCCTTATCAAAAAGGTCTTGTATCACATGTCAAAGTTTATTGCAACTATTAGTCTTGTGACCCTTGTGTCTATTATAGTTGCAAAAGTGATCATCATTCCACCATGGGGGTTTGACTTGTAGGTTATATTCTCTCATTTTAGCCAACGTTATAAGATTATTCTTGAAAGGAGTTCCTTCAATGCCAACTCAAGCGGTTGTTCCAATAGTGTAAATTTTCATTTAGGAAAGCTTCTTTGTTTGTATTTTCCTTTATCCGAAGTTGAACCTTTAAGGTTGTAAACAAGTGATGATGTTTGAGCATTTTTCACATCAACAACTATGTCATTAACCACATTCTTGTTCTTATCCCAAAAGGGTGTTTGTGGTTTGAACTCGATCTTTTGTGATATTTATCATCATTTATCTTTATAGTACCATCATCAAAAAGGGTTTGTTCAATGCAACATCCCATGTCTATTACCTCATCAAAAGAGTCCAAACACTTGAGCCGAAGTTCTCTTCCATTTTCCTTATTTAAATTATGACAAAAGATGTCAACAATTTTCTTATCGAGAATGTCATAAGGTGGTCTTTTGGTTAAATGTCTCCATCTTTGTAAAAATGAAATAAAGGATTTCCCTTGTTTTTGTTTGGTATTGAAGAGGTCCATCATGGTCACCTCATGTTCATAGTTGTAAGCATAGTGTGAGATAAAATTATCTGGAAATTCTTAGAAAGATTTGATAGTCATACGTAATCGAGAGAACCATTCCATATTATTTCCTCCAAGACTACAAGAAAATAGTCACATAAGGTATGTTTCATCCACTACAAATTCTAAGGTAGTGGTGCAAAATTCTCTCAGGTGATCTTTAGGGTCCCCTTTTCCTCTATACAATGACTAGGAAAAGGTGGCATCAAAATGGTCAGATCAAAAGGATAGGGACATATGTCTTCAATAGAAAACTTGTGTGATGATGCCTTCTTATTCTTGAGAGTGTCTAATTCTTGTCTCAATTCTCTTAATTCATTCAAAATGGGATCATTGGTAGGTACAGGTTTCAATGTTTTGTAGATCTCTTGTATCCTAATTGCAAGTAGAAAGGTCTATGATATTTTATCCTCTTCTCATTGTTTGTCATTGTAGGTTTAGATTCACTAGCTCTCGATTTGTCATTAGCTGCAAGCAAGGATATGTCAAAATCAGGTTGCAATTTAATTCCCTCGTTAACAAGGGCTTTGAAGTATGCTCATGGATCACATTTAACCACCTCTTTAAGAAGTTTAGTAAATGTATGATCATGAAACGCTTCATCAATCATGGATTGAGTTATTTATTCATCACTCAGTTTGCTTGTTTCACTAATTGCAACTCTAATGTGTTCTTAATCAAAATCAATAAGGTTGTCTCCATCTTGAAATAGACGATTTTGAAATATTTTGATTCTCATGTTAGGAGGTAACCAATTGTTCTAATCTTTGACCTAGAACCATGCATGAGACTCAAGATGAAATGCAAACCCTAAAAATGTAGACTCAACTATATGATAGGATACTTATGATATGGGGCTCTAAATGAGGTATTGATGGCTAACGATGAACCTAGTATGATAAAATGAAATGATTCAAGGCAACTCTAGGTTTAAAGAAAATTGTGATGCAAGGTGTTACTTGTGCTATGATGGATAGACAAAAGGAAAAGTGATCAAGAGAGGGTGTTCTAAGTAGGAGATTATGAACTCCAAGTAGACCACCCAACTCAAAGATGCTAAAATATTCCCTAATTCAAGGATGATGTGCCTCAAGTGATATGAGAGGATTGATAACCGATGATTATTTCAAGACCTTTTAAGAGTGACTCAAATGAAAGACTAAGATTTTGTTTGACCAATGAATGAGTGCAAGGACTAAATATGCAATGAGATGAAGTAATCTAAAGGATGCAAAGACTAAAAGATGTGATGCAAGGACTGAATGTATGATTGAATGAGATGTTTAGTCACATAAATCTATCTATTTTAATTAAATGAATATTTACTATTTATTTGATTAATAAATCTACTAGCCAATAGTTAATTAAATTAACATTTAATTATTTCATCTTCAAATCATTCTCCTATTAATTAAATAAATTATTCAATTTATTTCAATTAATTCATTACACCAAATTCACAATCAATTAAATGAATAAATCCTATTTATTTAATTTAACCCACTTTCTTCTTTTAAATAAATAAATAAAACATTTATTTAAATTATTAAACCCCCCCACTTGCATTATCCTACAAATGCAAGTTGCAACCACAAGTTGAAATAAATTAATTTTATTTTAATTTAAATCCTATTTTCCCTCACCCACCAAATCCACTTGCAATCCTAAATCCCCTTCTAGACCCTTCTAACCAATTTCTAATCATTCCTAATTAGCCTAATCCATTTCCTAAATATTGTCACATTCCAAAGCAACTTGAAGTCACTTCTCAAAGCCTTCAAAGTCTTCTCAAAGCATTTAATGCTTTATGTGTTCAACAAGCTAACCCCTAAAGTCTTCCAAACCACTAATGTCTCTTACATGACCATTAATGGCTCTTACATAACCATTTATGGTTAAATCCACTTGTTCCCATGGTTAGAGACTTTACCTCTAACTCAATCCTTATCTAACCCATGGGTCTCTTCAAGCATTTATTGCTTTGACCATGGTTATCCTCACTAACTCTTGCACAAGAATTTATCTATTGGATAAAGACATTATTTATTGGATAATGGCTTTATTCTTTCAACTCAACATTAACTTTACCTCCCAAGTTAACCCTCAAGTCATGTCAAACATTTAATGCTTATTCCCTCTCCTCTCAACCCATCTCTTGTTAACACTTGTCATCCTGGGATTGGGTTGAAAGTCCTCACATGGATCTTAAGCCCTTCAATCTTGACCCTTGATGAGATTACTCAATCTCAACCCTCCATTGCTCCATTTTACCTATAAATAGAGCTCATTTCTTCATAATCTAGATCCTGAAAACTTGTATGCATCTAACTTATAGTGAATTTTAGAGAGCATTTAGCATAATCATTTACATTTACTCTTTTGGACTAAAATCAACACTAGATTAGATAATATCTCATTTTTAGCTTTTTCATGTTTGCATTTTCATGAGCTTTTATTTCATAATATTTAATCTCCATAAGACATCCAAAAAATAGTACAAAAAGCTACTGAGAGCTACACTCATTTGGGAACTTGGAGAGGAGAGGAACAAGGGAGGAGCCACTATGAATGTTTTGGTCAGCATTTGGAGGAGTTTAGTTTACCTCTTTTTGTCTTTGCATGCTTTCCATTTCTTATTTAGTATCTCTCTTGATATGCTTGATTAGGCTATTGTTTAAATTGTGATTTCTAACACTAACACCTGGTTTTGTTGCTTGTTATTTGTGTTTGACTTTACATTGTCCTAACAATCTCCTTTTTGCAGAGCATCAGGATGATTTGAATACGTAAGGATTAGGTAATGACCAAGTCAGATATGCAAGGATGAAAGGTGCGACTAGGTGGAGACTATGCAAGGACCTAAAAGGTGTAGCAAGCTAGAATGATGTGACTATACAAGGACCTAAAAAGATCATAACTGCAAAATGATGTCACTACAAGCTTATTGGTGTTGGGAGATAAGATGATCAAATGTATTGCCCTCTGTTATGCGCTTGTGATAAGGCACTTCTAAAAAAGAAAGCTTGTGATCTCAAGGGTTCAGGTTTAAATTCTATTGTAAGACCATTTTGGAAATCTCACTGATATTTCCTAGAGTGATGGTATATGGACTTCTTCATGAACTTGTGGGACATAGGTGTGCTACTAGATAGACCAATGAGAGTACATGTTTAATATTTTAGTTTCAAGTGTGGTGTTGATTGTGAAATGTTCTTGTTTGTTTTGCATGATCCTAAGGTTTGGCTAGGACAATACTTGTTGAATCCCTTTGCAATAGAATGTCACATTCAATTGGATAGATAGAAACTTGGTAGCATTGGCTCCACTCCACAACACTCACTTCTTGGGCATACCAAGCTTCAAATTTATAAAGACCCAAAGATCTCGAGAAATTTTATATCTCAAGTTGAAGGGTACATGAGGGATTTCTTTGGCATGCACATATCACAACACCTAAGTAAAAAAGTAGAAAGTTTTTTGGCAATTAAAAATAATTTGGCTTGAAGAAGTACTGCCAGGGTCATTCCCTCTCACTAGCCAAAGTGGCACTTGGGAGGCAGGCCCTCTACCAAAAAATAAAAACTCGAGCGTCGTTAACACTTTTCTCGTGCTCCGGGACCACGAAGGCCAAGGGGAGAGGATAGTGTGTGTTAGCTGTGAGACTACTCACACAATCAAGTGTGCCCAATCACAAAAGACAAATGTTCTTTTTTTAATGCCCAAATTCAAATGTTTGCTATATTAAAAGATAGTCGGTTTCAAAATCAAGTCTTCGTCAAACGTCTTGCACCAAATGTCATCAGTAGTTTCAAGATATTATCTTCAACACACGAGAATAGATGCCCTGCACAAGACAAAATTCAAAAGATCAACCTGTCAAGATTTGAAACAAACTCAACAAACAAATAAAACCCTATAACTAACAAAAAAAATTAAACTAATAACAGAAAAATCTAGACTTAAACAAACTAGCTAACCTAAATAACAGAAAAAAAGAAAATGAAAACAAACCTATCTAATATGTTAGTTAGCTAATTACAAATTAAAAATAAAATACGATCTAATTAACAAAAAATTAAAAAACGACTCTAATTAACAATTGTTTTTTTAAACCTAATCTAATTACCCAAAACTAAATTAAAATCTAATTTAACTAATTATTAAACTAATCTAATTAATCAAATTAAATTAAAATCTAATTTTAAAAAAGGATAAATCTAAACTTAAAAACTAATTAAAAATCTAATTTTAAAAGCTAATTCAAAATCTAATTCAAAAACTAATAAAAAAATCTAATTTTGAAACTAATTAAAAAAATCTAACTTTGAAACTAATTAAATAAAGAAAACTAAAAAATAAAATTAAAAAGAAATAAAGGCCTTACGTGGGGTTTTTAAGAGGCTCATGTAGGTCTTTAAAAGGCCTGCGTGGGTTCTAAGAGGCCTATGCAGGTCTTTAATGGTCTGTGTGGGGCTATATCAACTTCTACAATAAAAATTTATCAGTTGCTCGACAGATATACATGTAAAATGTGGAATCACAGGTTAAAATTTTTTTCCCTTCGCCAAGATTTTAAATGCTTTTGCAGATTTTGAATTTATATTTTTTACACAGATTTTGAACAGTCAAAGTGTATATCGAAACTCCCCATGTGGATGAGCAGATTGGAGCAGATTTGAAAACCTGAAAACAACATGTCAAAATCTTTAAATAAACCTGCAAACAAAATAGATCAGAATGTAAAGCCTCTATCAAATGAAAACCAAAACAATTAAAAGGACAAGTGCATGTTCCCAAGGGCATGACAAATGAAGATGGAGGAAATGGGAAACTAAATCATGGATTTAACTTCTTCCAACATCCGACAATATGCAAATCAAAATCTAAACTAGAAACACAGATACATGTCACACAACCTACTCTATTGCACTCCTTAAATTAAGATCTTATGTAAATGATGTGGTTCTCAGAAGCACGCACAAGAAGGTATGATTTAAAATGATGAATGTAAGATGATTGAAAGAGAAAGCAAAATGTGAGATAACAAGAATGAAAAATGCAAAGATGGACTAAACGCTAGATGCCTTGAATAGAGAGAGGGGTTGAATTTTTATAGTTGTCCTCAAAGAGAAACCATGCATCAGGATGAATATGGGATAAAGAATTGATGTAGAAATGAAGAGTGTTTATCCCACATTCAATAGGTGGATGAAATGGATAGGATCACGAGGTGATATATAGAAGATAAAGTTTGATATCTAGAAGATTTGGAAAATGGATTAATAATAGAATATATTAATGGATTTCATTGAATTAATAATATATTATGACTATTATGATTTAATGAGGAATAATGGAATAATGAATATTATAATGTAATAAGAATAATAATGGATAATATATTATGAATAATGGATAATAAGAATATTATATAATAAGGATCCACTTGATAATGGGAAAAAATTGGGGCCGATTGCTAGGACAATTGTAATGAAATTTTTGTGTCTACACTATTGACAAAGACTTTTGGAAAACTTTTGTAGACAGCGTTACATAGGCTGATAGGTCTAAAATCTTTGAGTCGTAAGGGTTATTGGACTTTAAGAATCGAAGAAATGTAAGTGCTGTTCAACTCTTTTAGAAGTTTGCTTGTTTTGAAAAAATCCTTAGTGGCCATGGTAACATCATAGCCAACAATATCCTAAAATTCTTGGAAAAAGGTTGAGGGAAAATTATCATGACCTGGGGATCTGTAAGCACCCATTAAGAGGACCATATCTGTCACCTCATCATCCATGACCGCGCCATAATGACAACATTGTCTTCATCATTCAGAGAAGTAGGGAGGCATTAGAGGAGGGTATGTGCATGAGCATGGTGGGCCAAAATAGGCCCTTGAGTGGCAATGAAACTTTAGAAAATAAGAGATGCAACTTGACATGAAAATTTGAAATAAACTGTTATGAACATTATTTTTTAAATATGTAAGAAGAGAGTTTGTAGCAAACTGAATGTAGTTTCTAAGATACTAGTTTTTTTGAAAAAAAACAATTCGATTTGATGAAAATTCGAAATTTCAATGCAGTAGTACTAAAATTTCAGGAAAAAGAGAGTATGTCTGACCACTCTAACCACAATCAAATCATAAGATTTTTTTATAAGATTTTTAATATAAGTAGTAGACTCATGTCTGGATGTGACACATATTTTTTTGTAATTTTTTTTGAAGTAAATAATTAATTAGAATTTTTACTACAACTTTTCATAAATTCAAAAACTCATACATCTAACCATCTTAACTTGGTCTAAACTTTGTGAAATTATTATTTTTATCCTATAGTAGACGAAGCATAGAATGTGAAGCATGTTTTAGATTCAAAAGATGTGATACCATTTGAAATTATGGGTGTTTTTCAATCAACCTATCAATGAAGACTTTAGTTAGAATTCAATTAGAAAATAAATAATAATTATTTATTAAAGTCAAAATAAGGCAAACCTTATATTGTTGGAAAATTGAGAATGTCCTTAAAAATCCCTTTTCGTTTTATCAATTTCAACTAAAAAAAAAGTTGTCAGCCACCAAGGTGAAGACTGGAAAAGCAAAGAATACTCAAAAACATGTTTTTTCTATTGACTTTCCAGGCTTGGCATTTCATAGCCGAATCCCAAAGCAATCTTGAGCCAAATTTCAAGATTTTAAATTTTTGTCAAGAAATTGGATATCCGATTTTAATAAGTTTTTATTATGAATAAAACTAATAATATTTTGTATGTTATTATATATCAATATCAATATTCAATATATTAACATATAATAAACATGTTATATATTAATACTATAATATATAAATCTAAATATTAAAAAATGTTATTAATATTTTCGTTAGAGGTCATATGGTGTCGTAAGGGGTCATATGGTGTTCTGAGGGGTCACATGGTGTCGTTAGGTGTCATATGGGGTTGTAAGGGGCAACACATGTGTTAGAACAACATATGACCCCTTAGGACACCATATGGACATCATATGGTCCTAAAGGGGCATATGGTGTCCCGAGGGGCCATACGGTGTCCCAAGGGGTCATATGGTGTCATTATAGGTCATATGATGTCCTAAGGGCCCACATATGTGTTAGAAAAACATATGACCCCTTAGGACACCATATGATCAAGGTCATGTCATGTACTTGGATGTTAAAAGGGGTTATATGGTGTTGTTAGGGGTCATATGGTGCCTTAAGGGACCACACATGTGTTAGACCAACATATGACCCCTTAGGACACCATATGATTGGGGTCATGTCATTTACTAGGATGTTAAAAGAGGTCATATGGTGTCCTAAGGGGTCATATGCTGTCATTAGGGGTCATATGGTGTCATAAGGGCCCACACATGTGTTATAACAACATATGACTCCTTAAGACACCATATGACCCATTAGAATATCATATTATTCTAAGGGGTCATATGGTGTCATAAGGGGTCATGTCTTGTACTAGGATGTTAAAAGGGGACATATGGTGTCCTAAGGGTCATATGGTGTTTTTAGGGGTCATATGGGATCCTAAGGGTCCGCACATGTGTTAGAACACTATATGACTCCTTAGGACACCATATGACCCCTTAAGACACCATATGACCAATTAGAACATTATATTGTCGTGAGGGGTCATATAGTGTCATAAGTAGTCATGTCGTGTACTAGGATGTTAAAAGGGGTCGTATGGTGTCCTAAGGGGTCATTAGGACACCATATTGGTCTAAGGGTTCATATGGTGTCATAAGGGGTCATGTTGTGTACTAGGATGTTAAAAGGGGTCATATGGTGTCCTAAGGGGTCATATGGTATTGTTAGGGGTCATACAGGGTCCTAAGGGCCCACATGTGTTAGAACACCATATGACCCCTTAGGAAACCATATGACCCCTTACGACACCATATGACCCTTTAGAACATCATATTATCCTAAGGGGTCATATGGTGTCATAAGGGGTCATGTCATGTACTGGGATGTTAAAATGGGTCATACGATGTCCTAAGGGATCATACACTGTTATTAGGGGTCATATGGTGTCCTAAGGGCCCACACATGTGTTAGAATACCATATGACCCCTTAGGACATCATATTGTCCTAAGGGGTCATATGTTGTCATAAGGGGTCATTTTATGTAATAGAATGTTAAAAGGGGTCATATGGTATCCTCAGGGGTCATACGGTGTCGTTAGGGGTCATATGGGGTCCTAAGGGTCCACACACGTGTTAGAACACCATATTCAACTCCTTAGGACACCATATGACCCCTTAGGACACCGTATTTTCCTAAGGGGTCAAATGGTGTCATGTCGTGTACTAGGATGTTAAAAGGGGTCATATTGTGTCCTAAGGGGTAATAGAACACCATATGACCCCTTAGGACACCATATGACCCCTAATGATGCCATATGGTTTTATAAGGGGTCATATGGTGTCACAAGGGGTCATGTCGTGTACTAGGATGTTAAAAGGGTTCATATGGTGTCTTAAGGGGTCATAGTGTTGGCATTATAACAGACAATAAGAGATTGTTGGCATTTCAATAAGGATATTGAGAAGGTTGTTGATGATTATGGATATAACTGATCAAGGATGTTTACTGTCTTAATATTATTATTTTGTCATTGATGTCAAGAAATTGATTTTCTAATTCAGTATGATGTTGCCATATCTTAAGAAGTATGATTTGATGAGTATAAAGATGTTGGTAAAAGACAGAAAGATTGTGATGAATAAGGGGAGAAATAAGTTATTCAATGGGCAACTATTACTGAGTTAGACAATGATGAGATCATGATGTTTAGATTGTTTTGATATCCTACATATGTTGTTGATTGTAAGGTTAATACTATACTATGTTACTGAGCAAAGAACCTAGTCAGTAAACCCTAAGGTTATCGCTATCGGTTAATGAAGACGGAATGTCTACCGAGTGAAGTTTAGTATTTACCGAGTTGCAACCAAACTTTAACATAATGCATTAAATGATTAAAAGCGTTATTTAATGAAGGAAGTTGATGAGCTGGAATTGATTAAATGATTGGTATGTCGTGCATGAAGTTTGTTAAAGAATCTATGACAATGGAAGATCGGCAGAAAGATCTACAACTTAGATTGAACTGCAATACCTTAGCACAAGTTCCAAGAAATGTATGCAAGTTCCAAGGTAAGGTAAAACATTTTCAGATCGGAAGGATACATTGAACCTGGTCAAGTTTGAAGATCTGATGGCTATGATTGATCATGGGATATGTGATCAAGGAGATTAAGCGGTTAGCAATTGTTTATAAATAAGGAACTATTGATAAACAATGTATGCGAGCAAATGTAAGCACATGGATGCTACATAGTGATTACCGAGCACAAAAGTTTGAAGACCTGTTTGATTAACAGAGTATAGAGCCCAACAGAGGAACAAGATAAGTCCTATGACTAGATTGTATTGAGCAAATAAGAATCTACTTTAGCATTTTAGATGTGAAGTTGCAGATAGATTTTTTTTATTACTGTTATTTTGTGAAGTGACAGAAAATATCTTAACTGAGTGGACTTAACAGTCTTATTTGTAAAACCCTCTAGCAAGGTGACATTCTGATTGAGTGTTTGAAACCCTTTAACAAGGTCACCTCTAACAAGGTGAAGATCCTAATAGATCTAAGGGAAATCCCTTAACCGGGTCACATCTAGCAATGTGTTTGTAATCTTTAAAGGATTTTCTTTTAACCGAGCATACTCTAGAAGAGTATATTTCTTAGTGGGTCCAAAATCCCACAGTGGTTTTTCCCTATTTGGGTTTCCACGTTAAATCTGGTGTTATGAGTGTTATGATGTTTATATGCTTATGAGTTTGCATGTTTAGCATTTTTGGTTATATTGCTGAAGTATATGTTACTGAGGTTGAATCTGTTGTTTTTATGGAAGATTGAGTTTGGATGATTCACCCCCCCCCTCTCATCTTGTTAGCTTGGCATCTGTACTTAACAATTAGTATCAGAACTATCACATAGAACACCATATGACCCCTAATGGCACCATATGGTGTTACAAGGGGTCATGTCATGTACTAGGATGTTAAAAGGGGTCATATGGTGTCCTAAGGGGTCATAGGACACCATATGACCCCTAATGACACCATATGATGTCCTAAGGGGTCATATTGTGTCACAAGGGGTCATGTCATGTTTTAACATCCTAGTACGTGATATGACCCCTTAGGACATCATATGATGTCGTTAGGGGTCATATGATGTCCTAAGGGGTCATAGGACACCATATGGTGTCCTAAGGGGTCATATGGTGTCTTAAGGGGTTATGTGTGTACTAGGATGTTAAAAGGGGTCATATGGTGTCCTATGAGCCCCCCTCTTTCTCTCTCTCCCCCTCTACCCTTCTCTATCTCTAAATCTATCTATCTCACTCTCTCTCTCTCCCCTTCCCCCCTTATCCCTTCCCCCTCTCTCCCTCTTACTCTCTCTCCCTTTCCCCTTCTCCCCTCTATCTCCCTTTCTCCTTCTCGCCCCCATCTCTCTCTTTGTCACCATTTCTCTCCCTATATCCCTCAAGTATCTCTATCACTTTACCTATATGTAAATAAATCAGATATTGGATACTAATCCGATATCCAATTTGTTTCCATTAAGGCACCAACATTCAAAATAATGGGCGCCAACAAGAATTTTCGGTAGTATAGAAAAAATATGTATATAAACTGGATATCCGACTGTTGTAACACACAAAATAGGTTTGTGGGCCATTTTGTGCATTCCAATGACCCACATATTCATGTTGTAGGTGACTATCATGGGTTTTTAGATAGAGAGTGACCAAATTCTACTTTGAGAGATTCTTGTAGACAAATTTGTCATTGTCAATCATTTAGGAGTAGCTTTGTGGAGGTATAATGAGGAGCAATAGTTGTCAAAAGCATAAACATAAAAGAAAGCTTTCAAATGAGCAAATTGAAGTATATATACAAAGAGATAGAGAAGGTCATAGGAGGAGAAGACAAGGTATGTCAAATATTGGTGAAGACTTTGCAAATGTTACTTCAAGTGAAGAGGAAATTGAATTTGAAAATGTTGAGCAAGTTATTGAAAATGAAAATGAAAATGTAGATTTTGATATTGGAAATGATGAACATTATATTCAATTTGGGAATGACAATATTGAAATATATATTGAAAATGTTCAACATGATAATTAAATTTATGAATGAAAATGTGGGAATTGAAAGTGAAAATGTGGGAATCAACAATGAAGGTGAAAATTTGGGTGTTGACATTGAAGGTGAAAATTGACGAATTGACATTGGAGGTGAAAATTTGGGAAATTTTGACATTGAAGGTGGAATTGTTAAACCAAGTAAACAATATGTAACACCAAATTACATGAGAAATGAAGACCCTCTCATGGCCGAAATACAAATTCAAAATTCAAGACCTTCAAGAACCCCAAAATGGTTACTTGAAAATGATGAGAACATTATTACCAATCTTGAAGGCAAGAGGTCAACACGAATTGTTCGATTATGGGCTACACAACTTTTCAACCAATATTTTAGCAATAAGACATTGACCAAGAAATGCCAAATTTTTGTTCAATTTCTAAAGATGCAAAAGATGAGACCATTTCTAGCAAAATTGAAGATTTGTATGAACAAGAAGATGGAGAAAAATTCTATTATTGTCAAAAATCTTTTTAATGCTCTCAATTCTATTGGAAATAATAGAAAGGAAAAAGATAAGAGAGTCACTCGAAGAGTGATTACAACCTCCTTAGTAAGCCATCATTTGAGGAAGAATCACTTTATGAGACAAACTTGCGTTGAATTGAACATAAATCATAAAAATTTGGATAGAGCACTTGAAAGAAGAGAAAGACTCGATGATCCCCTTCAACATGATACATGGGCTTTTGGTGGGAGGCTTCCACGTGTTGATAAGAAGTTGACCAACAATGTGAAGGATAAAATTCAACAATTTTGGCACTCTAATTCTAGAGTATCACCCAATATAATGGATGTTTTGAAGTTCAGAATCGGCAATTGAGACCACACACCGCATCCCAAACATTTAGCCAAACAATGTTCTAAAAAAAAAATTGTGAAACAAATCCAACTTTGCAAATATCACAGAGAGCCTAGGTTAAGAATGCCTAACCGGACATGTTGGAACCGATGGTTCATGCCCATGATGAGTAGAATGAGAATTGGGCTTCGTGGCAACTTTTAATTGAATGCGTCTGATGATTTTTTTGTCAAGTGAAAAATTGCTTCCCTACGAAAAGGGCTCTGAATCTTGAAAATCTGGGACATGCTATTATAGGAATCTCTCACGTGACCCTGTAGGTTTAAATGGATGATTTGCAGTTGCCATAAATTCTGAGATAGAACCTGTCAATTTTTGCCATTTTTTTTTACCTTAGGGTGCTCAAGGGACGACACCAATAGGGTATGGCAATGAGCATTTGAATGAGTGGGGAGGAAAAATAGGAGTATTCCTAGGGTAAGAATGTCTAATCGGACATGTTAGAACTGTCAGTTCGTGCCCATGACGAGCAGAATGAGAATCAAGCTCCATGGCAACTTTTCATTGAATGCATATGATGATTTTTTCATCAAGTGAAAAATTACTTCCCTACGAAAACTGCTCTGAATCTTGAAAATATGAGACAAACTATTATGGGCAGGCCTCACATGACCTTGTAGGTTCAAATGGATCATTTGCACATGCCACAGATTTTGAGATAGAACCTGTCAAATTTTAACAATTCTTTGCACTTAGGATGCTCAAGGGACAATGTCGGTAGGGTATGGCCATAAGCATTCAAATGAGAGAGGAGGTAAAATAGGAGCATGTATAGGGTAAGAATGCCTAACCAGACATGTTAGAACTAATGGTTCACACCCGTGACGAGTAGAATGAGAATTGAGCTCTATGGCAACTTTTCATTAAATGAAACTAACAAATTTTTTTCGTCAAATGAAAATTCATTGCCCTATGGAAACCACTCCGAATCTTGAAAAATAGAGACAAACTATTGTAGGTAGACCTCACATGACCCTGTAGGTTCAAACTGATCATCTGTATGTGCCACAGATTTCAAGATAGAACTTGTCAAATTTTGACAATTTTTCATAGTTAGGGTACTCAAGGGACGACGCCAGTACGTATGGCCATGAGCGTTTGACCAAGTAGGGAGGCAAAATGGGAGCATGCCTAGGATAAGAATGCCTAACTAGACGTGTTGGAACCAATGGTTTGTGCCCATGATGAGCAGAACGAGAATTGGGATTCGTGACAACTTTTTATTGAATGAAACTAATGAATTTTTGTTAAGTGAAAAATTGTTGCCCTATGGAAACTGCTTCGAATCTTGAAAAACTGAGACAGGCTATTGTAGGCAGCCTTCACGTGACCTTGTATGTTCAAAAGGATTATTTGTAGGTGTCATTTATTCCAAGATACAACTTGTCAAATTTTCATAATTTTTCGCACTTAGGGTGCTCAAGGGACAACGTCGGTAGGGTATGGCCTTGAGTGTTCAATCAAGTGGGGGAAAAAAAAGGAGCATTCCTAGGGTAAGATATCCTAACTGAACATGTTGGAACTGATGGTTCACGCTCACGACAAGCAGAGCGAGAAATTGACTTCGTAAACTAACGATTTTTTCATCAAGTGAAAAAATGTTGCCCTATAGAAACTGCTCCTAATATTGAAAAAACAAGATAGACTATTGTAGGTAGCCCTCACATGACCTTGTAGGTTCAAATAGATCATCCATAGGTGCCATGATACAACCTTTAAAATTTTGGCAATTTTTCACACTTAAGGCACTCAAGGGACAACACTGATAGGGTATGGCCCTAAGTATTCGATTGAATGGTGGAGAAAAAGAGGAGCATTTCTAGGGTAAGAATACCTAACCAAATGTGTTGAATCAATGGTTTGCACCCATGACGAGAAAAATGAGTAATGGGCTTCATGGCAACTTTTTATTGAATGAATCTGATAATTTTTCCGTCAAGTGAAAAATTGTTGCCCTACAAAAACCGCTCCAAATATTGAAAAACTGAGATAGGCTATTGTAGGCAACCCTCACATGATCCTGTAGGTTCAAAAAAATCATCTAAATGTGCTACAAATTCCAAGATAGAGCCTATTAGATTTTGATATTTTTTTGCACTTAGGGTGCTCAAGTGACGACGTTGGTAGGGTATGGCCTGAGTGTTTGACCGAGTGGGGATGCAAAACAAGAGTATGTCTAGGGTAATAATGCCTAACTAGATGTGTTGGAACCAACGATTCACACCCACAATGAGAAAAAAGAGAATTCGGCTCCATAGAAACTTTTCATTGAATGCATTTGACGATTTTTTTGTCAAATGAAAAAGCACTACCCTACGAAAACTACTCTAAATCTTGAAAAACTAAGAGAGAATATTGTAGGCAGCCCTCACTTGACCTTGTAACTTCAAGCAAATTATCTGTAGGTGCCATAGATTCTGAGATAGAACCTGCCAAATTCTGAAAATTTTTTGCACTTAGGACGCTCAAGGGATGGCGTGGGTAGGGTATGACCTTGAGTGTTCGACCGAGTGGGGGGGAAAAACAAGAGCATAACTAGGGTAAGAATACCTAACCAAACTTGTTGGAACTTACAGTTCACACCCATGATGAGTAGAACAAGAATTGGGCTCCATGGCAACTTTTCATTGAATGAAATTGATGATTTTTTCATCAAGTGAAAAATCGTTGCCTTACAAAAATGACTCCGAATCTTGAAAATATAATATAGGCTATTGTAGCAAGCCCTCACATGACCTTGTAGGTTCAAATGGATCATTCACATGTGCCATGAATTATGAGATAGAACTTGTCAAATTTTGATAATTTTTTGAACTTAGGACGCTCAAGGGATGGTGTTGGTAGAGTATGGACCTGAGCATTCGACCGAGTGAGGGGGGGAAACAAGAGAATGCATAGGATAAAAATGAATAACCTCACTTGTTGGATCTAACATTACAATGCACTATGAAGCACAATATGCCTACATTCAATGGGGGGTGGACATATTTTGTACATGATAGTAAAAGAAAGGAAGGTAATATTTGTTTCTTTCAGTAGCTGAATGATAATCAAAACAAGTTTATGTTTAGAGTTCATATATTTAGGCCTTAAATTTAATGGGAAACATGTGGAAATGGACCTCTTCACAATATCTCCCTACTAAGATGGCTTTAATGATGGGAGATTGTTGATAAATATAACCAATCAATTATGAAAAAAATGCATTCTGATGTAGAAGATGCTTTGCTAATTTTAATTTGTCATTACTAGGTATTGGTGTTATGATTAATAATACCAATATGGTCTTTAAATTTGGTGAAGTTGCCAAAAGCAACCAAATTTAATACCTAAGATTTAGATGGAACAAATTATATAGAATGTCAATATTATACAAACAATATTGTATTGTTCATTATTTAACCATTGTTAATTATTGGATTCAAGATTAAAGTTTAAAATAATGATGCCATGCACATGAGGAACAAGTGATATCAAATCTCAACTTCTATATATCAAAATGTTGAATAATTACTAGTGTATGTCCATATAAAACAATGACATAAATGATAACTCAAACAAAATGTATGTCGATATATGTAAATGTATGTCCATATACCAAATATAGACATGTAAGTTCTATAACATCCTAAACTACTGATGGATCATCAAAATCGATCCTTTTTGTAGCACTGCTCACCTCTGAAGGATCCTGCACAAGAAAAATCAAACCACAATTAAGATTAGTTGTATTATATAATTTACATCAAAAAGTTCACATAAAAATCAATATACATTGAACTATAATTGAACTCTCAAATTGAATTCTTAATTACCTCATCTTCATGTTTTCTCTTTATCTTGGGAGGAGTCCTAGAATATGTCTTCACTAGAGTAGGTATGTCATCAAGATTTTCGTATACAACCTATATATGTTCAAAAACATAACATTTCAATACAAGTTAGCATATAATTGTGGATGGTAGGAACAATTTATATCTTCTAAACAAAAAATAAAATAAACACATGTACTTGAGGCATCTCTTCTATTTCTTTGAGTATAGTGGCTACAATCAACAAGGATGTGAAGCCAAGAATTCCCTGTACATAAAGACAACAAGTATGTGAAACTATTAATCTATATACATACATGTATAATCATTTTAAGTTATTTAAACTCTTAATTCAATCATGTTTGCATTCAATTACCTTTCCCTTGTCTCCAACTGCACTACTAGAGCCCGAACCGCACAGAACCACAATCGTGCTACTTGTGTCCTACAAGAGTAAAATAAGATAAACATGCAAGTTCCTATATAATTTAATTAATGACAATTTAAATGATGAGCGTGTATGTACAATAAAAAATGTAAATGATTAGGTGCAATAATATATGTATTGTATAGCTGTAAAGGCCAAATGAAATGGTTGTCAAGGTGCCATCATGGACCTGTGTTAACTCCTCCTCAATCATCAACTATTAAATAGACCATGTATATAAACATTAGTACTTAATATTATATCTTATAATTATTCATTTAAAATAAAATGCACTATGAAATTACAAGTCTTACCACTACATCGTTAGTGTATGATGAAGGTAACTCCTCGCCTCTAGCATGCGAGGACTCTCCAGGGTATCCTGCAGTCCCTGTCGTCATATCTGGTGCATGGGGCATATCATGCACCTCATAATCAGTAGTGTTCGTGGGAGGATCAACAGGCTCTCCAATAGGATCTAAGCATACTTTTCCACACATAGCACAAGTATGTGGCACACAAATATGTGGAGTCGAAGAGGATGTGTCAGCACCACCAGATCCATTGCTAGCATCACTAAAAGGTTGAGCTAGTGCCTCAGCTTGAGAAACCAAAAGTTTACTCAAAGAGTGAATAACTGATATAGTCTGTGACACTGCCTCAAAAATTATATCTAGATGTTGTACTAGAGGTGGGGGATCAATGGGAGGAGGGAGAACATATGGGTCCTGTAATACTCAAATTGCCCTAGGTCTATCTTGAGGCATACCTAAACCCACACCCTAAAAAGGCTTGATATCAAAGTAGTTAACAAGCTTGCCCAAAACAAACTCAGCATACAATTTTTCAATGAAATAAAACAAGACATTAAGATTGTTGTTGGGTGGTCTATCAAAAGCCATCCACCAATGATCCCAAAAGTTATTTACAATATCATCGTTTGTACACCATTTGATGAAAAGTTTTGTTTTTTTCACATCTACAGGTTGTCTAGTGTGGGGATTGACAAACACTGTGGCAATATCAACTTTTGATATTTGAAGCTCCTTGACTTGATCATAGGTCAATCCATCCACATATCTAGCCCTCATGGAATCTCACCACAAAAGAGCGACATTGAGCTATGGGGTCACAATTTCTACATTGTTTATTATGACATTAAGAGTGTCTAACATTGGGGTTAGACGAGGGATTCTACTATAGACATTTGCAATGCCCCACAATTGGTTCAAATTTTGATCAATTAAATTTTGAATTGAGGGGGGGTTTACTAATGGAGGGTCTGGTAGTTGTGGTGGTTATGGTTGTTCAAGATTACCATTGTTATCCCCCATTTAACTTGATTGAATTTGAAAATTTGAATTTAACCAACAAATTTGAAAGAACAATGTATTTCAAATAAAAAATCTAGTTTCTATCAAAAAAATAAAATAAAAAAATAAAAAATATGAAAAATGGATAAAAACAACAAAAGTGCAATACAATCATACCATAGATGACAAATTCACAAAACAATTGCCCCTAAATTGGATATCCGCTAAAATTTGATATCGGATTTCAATCCTTTTGCATAGCCCGTGGGTTAAAAATGGCCCACAGGTTGTCACAGCAGGTATAAAAATACCCATAAGAATCGGATATCTGATTCCTAAAATATATTATATAATATATAAATATAATATATAATATATTATATCTAATATAATATATAATCTATAATCTATAATATAATATACTATATATATATTTAGATAATGGGCCTAAACCGAATAATTTTATTAATTAAATGAAATTACATAAAGTATACAACTCGATTCAGTGTGGGCACCGATAGGAAAGAATCGGGCTAAGAAAACCTCTGGTCTTGCCCAAGGAAAGGAATTTCCTAGAAGTAATCAGAAAATATTTAAGTGGTCAATTGCCATTCCAGACCAATACATTTGATAATCCTTGTCACAACTATTATACAAATTCCAACGAGGAAGTTTGAAGAAATTGACTACAACAATGCTAAATTCTAATAATGATGGTATGGGTCAATTCTAAATACAACATGTTGGAACCTCCACCTGAATCCTACAAAACCAGATTGCCAAAACAACTACACACTCTTCCAACATACTGTTAGACAAGTCTCGATCAAAAAATGAAAAATTGTAGCCATACTTATTAAATACCCTTATTTAATCTGAGTAAAGACAATTACCATAACTTTCCACTATGAGAATGCACTATAAGATTACCCATAAAAGATCATATTACTCTCGAGTCAATCTGGTTAATTCATACCAACATATAGTAGAGAAAATCAAGGTAAAAGAGCATAGAAATATTTAACTTATAAAATCTGTTGAATCTAAACATAACCCAGTCTAGGGCCATGACAACTATAAACTATTTTAAGAAGCCCAGTCATAGAGACACTGAAAATGAAAGCAAAAACCTAACCTGCACCTGGCTACCAAGGGATGCCAGAAGCAGAGCCACAAACAAAAAATAATAATAGGATAAAAAATAAATATGAATATATATGTATGTATGTATGTATGTATGTATGTATGTATGTATATATATATGAAAAGGGATAAAAAACCGAGAAAAGAAGGAAAGGAAAACTTAGGGCAGAGACAAGGACAAAGCAAAGACACACAACCAAGGAGCCAAGAGCCAGAGCAAGGGCCAAACAGGTGAAAGAAACAAGGTTATGAATATATATATATATATATATATATATATATATATATATATATATATATATATATATGGATATATATATTCACACAAACATCCACTTAAGGAGTGAGTAAAAGAGCTACACTATGAGCTAGTATATACATCAATATACATATATGCATAACTGTGAGTATACATCAAATTTAGAATAAGCTTGCAATTAAACTTGAGAGATAGGAATGGAAATACTGAGAGTAAAACAAAAAAGCAGCAAAGATAATTTATCATAAACAAACACATATGTCTATATTGCCATCAACAAAACATTAAAGCAGAACCCGGCATTTGGTAACTGAGTATCCCAAGTATAGCCAAAAAGAGATGATAAAGTTTAAGAGTATAACAAAAGAGAATTAAAAGCTACCCTAAAGATAGAAGCAGAAGCAAAGAGGAGCTCTACATTGTCCGGAACAACTTCAATGCCTTTCACCTCCAAATAGTTAGCTAGCCATCTTTTACAAGTCAGTTTTTTCACATGCAAGAGCCACATAAGAAAATAGAAATTATGTTGCCTTATCGGATTATAGGCCACAAAGTCAGCCTCATCTTCAATTTCCAAAATTGGAAATCTTGGCATGGGTTTAATCTTCCACATGAACTTGTCATAGTGCTTAGGCTTAGGAATAGTTAGAATATATTATACTATATATTATATTATATTATATATAATATAATATATAATATGTATTATAATATATAATATATTAGATGAAGAATATATTATATAATATAATATATATTTTATTATTATTGAATATCCGATTTTATCAGTTTTTCGATTTGGTTGGATTTTTTCCATGGCCAGATGTACTAACACGCATGCCAAGCAAAAAGTCAACATGGATTTTTTGCATGTTTAGGTGAGTGGGGAAGGCAAATTTTTTATATCACCACTTTTTGGCCCCTAATGATCCTAGACATACTCATGAGATGATCATCAAGAGGGGTATTCCTAACCATGTTGTCTTCTTTAATCAAACTACATAAGTAGCTTGAAGCCATAGCACCTAAGAGATCATTATCTCTAATTTCCTGGTTCTAATAAACCATTAAGCATGTAATCATATTTCTCCTTCTATGTCTTCTAGTTGATCTATGAAAGAAAGTCAAGTTTCTATCACCTTCCTTCAACCATTACACTCTTGATTTCCATTTCCAATGGATTTTCTCATATTTTAGATTATCGTTCCATTCCCTCCTAATATATTCCTCCCCTCTATGAGTGGCTTTCGAGTAGTCCCCATGTGCAATCCACTCTTTGATTGCAATCAATTACTATTAAGTTCCTTTTTCTTGACAAAGATATTCCCAAAAGTTGATTTATTCGAACCCCTCACATTCCTTCAAATCAAATCTAATTTTTGAACCACCCTAAACATAGGTGTTCCCATAATAGGGGCATTCCACTAGTTATGCATGCATTCCCTAAACTCTGAATAAGTGGTCCACTTAATTTCATAGAAAAAGGGAAAACTACCCTTAGACCATCTAATTGAGAAAACCAAAAGAATTGGATTATGGTCGGACACAATCTTAGGTAAAGCATGCAAGGTGGAATTGAAACCAAGGCCCCAGTTGGCCAAGATCAAGAATCTATCCAATCTAACTTGAATGATGTGTTCCACTTTCTTATGATTGGACTAAGTAAATTTTTGGCAAACTAAATCCACATCTAGCAATCTATTTCTATTGATGAAATCAACCAAGTCTATCATGCTATCAGAATAATCCATAAGACCCCCTAACTTTTCCAAAGGGAAGAGAGGGGATTTGAAATCCCCATTCACCATCCACTAAGCGTCCATATCATTTTGAATAAAAAATGAGATGTCCTTCCAAAGGGCAAGATGACCTGACCTAGTCTTGGGAGCATAGACATTCACAAGACACCAAGAGTCATTGTGAGAAGATAGTTTGACTAGAAGAAAGCTAGTCAAGGAGGAGACAAGGGCACCAAAAAATTGCAAGGGATCCCACATGGTAACCACTCCACTAGAGGCCACATTGGTATTGTTGATGAATAACTAAGAACTTGGCCAAATTCTTTGAGCAATAGTATTAAAGGAGTTATCAGTCATCTTGACTTCTTGAAGAAAAAGTATGTTAATCATATTATCAAAAACACAATTCTTGAGAGCATAGTTTTTTCTAGGGGCTATTAAGGCCCTACATGTTCCATGAAAGGAACTTCATTTTTTAATTTTGGTTGATGAGTCTAGGGACCTCTACCTTCCATTGGAAATTTCTCTTACCACTTAATTATGCCTAGAGAGTATCTACAATGGATGACCTATCTTTAATTCCGGTCCTCCATCAATTTTCATATTCCTAGTCTTCTTCCTCTATGTAATCCAACCCTAATCACCTAATAGGAAGCAACTACTTGAGTACACCCCAAGTGAGGACAAGGTCTTTGATGGTACAAAGGGATCTAGAGTATCAACTATGCAAGTCTTTTTAGTAATCTTATCACTAATAGGGATGTTAGGAATCAAAACTTCCCTGATTTTGCAAGATGGGGTAGTCGGGTGATGTGGGATCTTCCCCTCTTCCAAAGGGCCTTTCCGCATAGGAGTGCCACAACTGGATGGGTCAGACGTACCAAATATCTCTCCCTTATCCTTGACAAGAGAGAGATGGGCCTCTCATTGTGGGTGCTTATCACCACAAGGGTCTGACTGGGTAGGGGTAGTAACCAACTTAGCTCCCTAAATAGATTTATTAGGGGTTATCATTAAATAAATTAAACCTTCATGAAAGGGGTATTCCTCGCTATTACCTACAAAACCAATCTCACCCCTCTCAATAGCATCTATAGTGGTCATTGGTTCTTTTTGTTTAAGGGGTTTTGGCTTAGGGGCCTTATAGTTAGAAATCAAATGGCCATGCTCAGAACACTTCCAATAGTAGAGAGTGGGATTCTCATATATCAAAGCCCATGTCCAGCTTCCCAATTTTGATTTTAAAGTAATAAAATTGGGAAGATTTTTACTAATTGTGGCCAAACACAAAAATGAGCATAAACCAACTTGGATTTAATTCAGGTAACCTTGTCCACCACCACAGAATGTTCGAACATGTTCCTAATCCATTTGAAAATCATCTCATCCCAAAATTCGAGAGGGAGTCCCAAAAGGCGAAACAAGGGAAAAATTGTGTTGATCAGTAGCTGGATCAAAGCCAAGTTTCCATCTGCACAGAGAGAGATGATTTTTACCATACATCCAATATCCAAAGAGGACTAGGAAAACATCTTCTTCCACCACAAATTTGAAAAGAAAAAGGTCTCTAGGCATGGTGTTGATAGAGACATTGCCTTTTATTTCCATTTGGAAGGAACCCATTTCCTTAGCATATCAATGGTTGGTCTTAAGGAAAAATAATTTTGCACAAATGTATTGCTCATTGTAAGAACAATGCAATCCACTATCGAGTCTGGTAAGACAATAGTTGTGCCTTTCTTAATTTGCAAGTAATCTGGGACAATGTTGGGCTCCATGCACCCTTGAGTAATACCTACAAGTGCACTCTTCCAACCCTTGACATGTGTGCTTTCATTTGGTTGCACCTTCTCTGTCTCCCTAGCCTTGGAAATAGTCACACCCTTAATGTCTGTCTCCTTGGACTTGGAAACAATCACATAGTAAACTTGGATGGAACTCGAAGAATCCTTAGCCTAGGAATCCATATTAGATCTCGATGATGACACCTTATCAATACCATTGATAGCAAAAACCTCTAAAAGTGGAGCATCTGTATGGGCCACCATAGAAATGAGAGGCAACCTTATCCCTGAGGGATGCATCAACTCTAGAGAGAGTGACATTATTTTCCACAAGGGCAGTCAATATAGTAGAGTTTGTTTGCAGATTAGTAGATGGGGGGGTAGGTCCCCACCCATCATAGGAACCATGTGTAGGGGAATTCAAAATTCAAACAAGATGCAAAGTGAAAAGTTGCAGTGGAAAGTGGATTTCAAGTGTTATGTGGCTATCATGCAATAATTTTTTAATGAACTTGGCAAAATTTCACATGTATTAGTGATTTGATCAAAGCAAAGGGAAAATGAATGATCATGTAGGGAGCATTGGGTATTTTATTCCCTCAAATCATGGCTAACAGCTTGTGAGTATGCAAATGGTGATCATATTGGTAATCAAGGAAAATTAACGGTACATAGCTCTCTAGCGTAGAAATAGTTATCTCTATCATAATGATTATGCCACCAAGAAAGATACTATTTGCACCCAAATGAAGATTCTTTCAAGGAAGAGGACAAATATAAAATGCCCCTAAGGATATGGGAAGAGGGATATTTTCATCTTTTAATGAAAAAGAAGGCTCTTACAACCCTTTAGTTGTATTTGAATAGAAAGGATCTCCTCATTTGTTTAGATTGAAATTCATCATGGTTTTGAATTGTGTTAAATATAATTTATTTCCAAGCCTCAAAATGTTTTCCCTTAATAAAATAACGGATTGTTGCTTAGTTACATTTCTTGTGCCTATTATGGGAAGTATTCTATGCTTCGAAATTGAATGCATGATTATTTTTTTGTTCACAAGAGATATGAAAGTTCTCATTGCATCATAAAGAATTAAGGTTCACAAGAGATATGAAATTTCTCATTGCATCATAAAGAACATAGTGCATGAAATGGGATACATAAGGCCTCATACATGACAAGAGCCTTCACCAATGCATTAAAATCAAAGAGCCAATCATGAACATAAAAAAAAATCCAAATCCTTTCCCAATCCTCAACAGTAAGGTATACACATCCCACTAGAGTCATAAGAACAATCCTCAACAACAAGGAATTCTCCCTCTTATCGAAGCAACTCAAAGCATAAGAAACGCCTAAATAGTAAGACACAAACCCTCTTGACGAGCCTAAATAATGGCTCTATTTTGATAGAATTTTGATTATAATACTCTTTTAAGTTAATACCTTTTAAGTGTTTTTGAAACTGGTTAACCTATACCTAAGGATGTCATATAATGATATATCTATGCAAATATCTAAAAATAATTATTAATATGGTTTGCATTATTAGTATATACACATGTTTGTTGTGCATTAATATCTTGATGCAGTGTCAGCAAAGGCGAAGTAAGGACAAATGGCGGTTCAAAAGATCATCAAATACATAACCGCAACATAGACCTAGTCAAAGAAATGTAGTAATGATCAGAACCACTTGACCAGTTCTTCAACAGATTGATTTATGAACATTTATAACTGTTCTTAATGGAGCTTATATCTAGGAGGCTAGTCATGCTATATTTTCTCAGCTGTAGGACAGATGTTGTTCTATTGTCCTACGCTGACTTCTTCTCTTGTTAATAAATCTTGTTCACCTATTCTGTAGGAATGTGGTCGATCATTTAGACATTTATTATAAGTTTTCTTATAAATAAAGGGATCTCTCTCCTCTCAGGGATAGAAGAGAACGACCTTAGCATCTTGTAATACATAGTCTTTTTGTACTGTTTTATGTATTTTCCAATTAAGATGAAATAAAGAGATCAATGCAATTTTGGATAATTAGATAATTGTAATATGAAGTTCTTGAGATACTCACTCAAGGGGGCCCACTTGGTGAGCAATCCTTTGTATGTTTCAATTAGTTTTATACTTTTGTAGTAGTTGTTTTTGCATTTGTCTATTTCTACAGCCATAGGAAACAATTCTTGTGTCTATTCCTACAGCCATAGTAGGAGAGTAGTTCCTACTGCCTGCCAGAACTTTATCATTTTACAGTAATTGTTTAAAGTAATTTCCAGTTGTAAGATTAAAGTATTAGTTCATTTAAGATTCTGTGTGTTTACTTTGAGAAGAATTCCCTTTTCTACAATAATAAAAGATGGTTGCAATATGAACTTGGTGTACATACAGTGCTGGCCCATTTCAAGTTTGTGTCCTTAGTTGATAACTAAATGAGCCTTTGCCATAGGAAAAGTTAGCTATTTAAGGATATTCAATCCCTGAATTGTGTTTTATTACCTAGTTACCATTCCAATTGTGAGGACCAACACCTCTTACTAGAGAACAAAAGAAATCATAAAAGATCAAAGTACATCAAAGACAACTCAAATAATTTCAAAACAAACCACCAATTCTTCTAGAGAATGCACAAAACCCAAACAGTCACTCACATAGCTCAAAATTGATAGGACCTTCAGAGAAGTCTAGAGCTCCCAAAATGTAGCTCAACACCCCTAGAATGTAGTGCAAAACATTTGGTATGTACTATGGCATTTCTATTATGTACCACAATGTTCTGGGACCATATGGTAGCGATTTGGGTGCATTTGGCAGAGTTTTGGCTATTTTACTCAATTTCTCAGTTTTAGGACTTAAGCTCTCTTAGCACATTCCCCAATGCCCTTGGGATGCATAATGGCATTTTTAGGCCATATGGTAGAACCCCTAGTTCATATGGTAGCACCCCTAGTAGTTCCTACAACATTTTTGGTAAAAAGGCCAAAAATCATGCAAATAGGCCTCATATGGTTAGCACACCTACCTAGATCTGCAAAGGGGTCAAATACGACCCTCAAAGCCAACCTAGTAGTTCTAAAAACTCCAAAATCATAGAGGAAATACAAAATTACAAAATTGCAGACTTAGGGAAAGAAGAATGCATAAAGAACCTTCTCCCATAGTGCCTAGAATGGTCCTTAGAACACAAAACATCAAAGGGAAGACCTAATAGCTCAACAATAACCTCAAGAAATATCACAATTGCTAACAAAATTTCAAATACAATCACACACTCTTCCAAATGAACTACATACAACATGTGCAAGTTACACTGCGATAATAAGTCTCCCGACAAGCTACAAGGAGTTCAAAATCCCAAAATCACAGCTCTATAGCAAGGAAATACAAAGAATGCATCACACAAAGGAAATACCATAATAAATTCAAGCTTATCAACACATCTCAATCACAAAGAGGATTAATAACCATTAACAATGAAAGGCAGAAAATGCACTCCTGACAAGCAAAATTCCAAGCTAAAAACAAAGATCTGCAAATTCTCTTTTCAAATTCCCTTTCTTCTCAAATATTTTCCAATTACAATTTAATCTCTAAAAACCTTTCTAAAACCCAAAACAATCTTTTAATTAGGCACAAAGTATACAAGATTTTGAAAGTGAAATTTGCAGAGAAGAGTACAATAGCTCCAACCCGAAGATCACAATCCAAATCAATAGAAAATTCGGCGAAGAACACAACAATCTACAACCAAGAAATCAAATCCTCAATCCAAGTTCCAAGCAATTCGAAATCCTATCTCAAAATTATGTCGGATGGTAACCCGACAACATTCTTAGAAAACCAAATAAATAAAAATTAAATTTCAACTATAGGAAACTCTCGATCAATCAAAACATTCAAGGAAACCATATATTATACCTACCATCCCAAATATCAATGCATAAATAATATAAAATAGTATTTATCTAACTTACCAAGCTACAAACCAATAATTAGACATGGTAAGTAGGACAAATAATAAAATTAATAACCAAGAGTATAAATAGGAATTAAAATAATATAATTATGCAATATAAATAAAAACCATGGGCACAATTAATTAAATAAAGCCCATTAATTAAATAATCAAAATAATATAAATAAATAACCTCAATTAATCAAATTAATAATAATTAATTAATTAATCCTTGATAAACTATAATAATATTAAATCATTATTCTAAATATAATACCAAAGGACAAAACAATAATAATTATTCTCAAATAATAATATTTAAATATTTACATCAACTATTTGTTTAATTTATCATTATAAACTATATTAATTAATTTAACATTATTAAACTATATAAATCAATTAATCATTTAATTAATAATAATTAAACCAATCAATAACACATCTCTACACCACAAGAATAACCCAAAGAATCAAGTGACGCTAAACAACAACTCACACCAAGACTCTAAACTGACAAGGCAATCAATTTAAACCTAGAGTATAGAGTGGCTTTTCATGTCATCTCCAATCAACTTGCCATTGGGATAAGACACGCTCGGACCTGTGAAGTTGGGTGGAGTCGATGTCTTGTACCTGCAAACCTGTCACCACCAATGCATATACAACAACATATGCAATAATATTTCATACCATAAATAGACAAGTGAAAGGAAATCACAACATCATATCATGCTCACAAATGAGTGATATGACATTGTTCCTTATCATAAATGCGATAGAAGACACACATAAACATCAAGCAATATTATAGTCATCCTCATCATAAGATAGGGTTAGTACATAATATAATACCACCAAATCAACCTAAGTAAACCTAAAACACACATATAGCACAAGTACATATCAATCATCAAATAGTAATCCATCATCACAATAATCTAGGAATGTCATCGTCTCAAGTAATCATGATGTCAAGCACAATATGATATGTCTAATATCCATAATAAAGAATCTAAATCATAAGACAAATCCATAAATATCTAATAAAAACATCACAAAATAGTCTAGGCTATGCCAATATAGTCTAATGATGCATAACAAGGAATGATAAATCAGGAAGGGGCTCTACATCATCCCCCCTTGTCCTAGGCTTACTTCTAGAAGCCTGAAACAAGTAGGGAAAATAACCCTCTCAACACGTTGCATACTCCCAAAAACACTAAAGAATGATCACTCAGGTCCCATTGGACCCTTAAAAACTCCATGTCGTGACCCCTGAGGATCAAATCTCCGATGCCATAGAATGTGCACGGTCACCAAAGAAATCTTTTGGTCCATGACCTAAAGGCTCTCCAATTGCACCCTAACTGTTCTCCATCATTGTATATATATAATGAGACCTCCCTACATCACCAATTATGGGCTCTGAAGTTGTTGGTCGCTGAATAGATACTTAAGTAGATCGTCGTAGACAAATCGTTGCATAATGTCCCTACTGACCAAAAGTGAAACAACTCCCTCTAATGAAACCACAAATAACTGAAGGTGCACTCGACTGCTAAAAATTGCCTCCATCAGAGTTCTGCTAAGAACTTTGTGATGCCTATGAAGCCTAAAAATGAAAAGCACACTACCTACTATGCTCTCTATCTCCTCATGATCTATGTCTATGGAAAGAATTCTGATTTTGAGAGCTCTCCCTCTACTGAAAATTCTCACCTTTGATTGATGGAGGATCACTCCTAGCATGTTCTAAATCCTGAGACTGCACACATCTCACATCTAATCCTGATACTGGAGCACTAACGCTCTGCACACCAGGTGTATCTCCTAAAGCCAAAGTTAGGTTCTCCTCTACCAAATGCAGCTTCTTTACAACTACCTCCATAGTCTTAGGTTTGTGCATCTGAACCTCACCACTGATACAGTCATTGAGACCTCTAACAAAATGTTGAATCAACATAGGCTCATCATCTGATATCCCGGTGTATCGCTCAAGCTCAAAGAACCTATGCTCATACTACTCAACTGACGTATCCTACTACCTCAAATCATGAAAATCATCAACCTATCTCTACCTCTTGTGTTCTGACAAGAAATGGCCACAAAAACGCTCCAAAAACATCTCCCATGAAACTGCCACAATGTCCAAATACAATTTTTTCTCCTCCTTACGCCACCAAGTAGACACAAAATCACAAAGATGCATGATCGCACACCTCACCTTGGTGTTACTACTATATGGATGCATACAAAACACTTGTCCATATCGAACAACCAAGTCTCAGCCTCCAAACCACTGTGAGATCCACTAAAAGTAGGAGGGCGGGTCCTCAAAAGATCTCTCATGTGAGCTACTATAACGACATCTTGATCCACCTCAACTCTCCTTTGAGGTAAACGTGAGCTTTCCCTCGCATGCTCCTAAAAATCCTCCTACTGATTCTCCTTCTATATCTATCCCAAATGACCAAGAAGCTCTTGAATTGCATTGAACAACTGCAGAATCACATCACTACCTTGTTGACCTTGTTGTTGCTACTCATGACATGATCCTTCACAAGCCTCAGGATGAGGATTCCATCAAGTACCCATATGACCATGACCTCTACCTCTAGCAGGCATCTTGTCTAAGAAAGACGCAAAATACTATAAGATTAATATCTAGGGCAACTACATGCAAGAAAACAAATACTAAGGTAATCTTGTGGCTAATCCTACACTAAAATGTTAATATGCACAATACACTCATATGAAACTAGAGTACTCAGTGTATGAACATGATCTCTGATACCATATGTAATGCCTACCAAAATACCGTAGAGAAATACACTAACTAATATGCAGAAAGAGATAAATTTTTTTTTAAACATCCCCTAATGCAATTATTACAATTAACTACTCATATGAAATAAATATCCTTTAACAAATAACATTTAACCATCTTAACACAATCTTGAAAACACATAATGCAAACGAAAATAATCATAATATATCTAAGCATTCCCTAGGGTATCTCAACACCATTACCTAAAATAACCATAAGCAATAACATAACATCATATGCATGATAACACACTTTCATACTATTTCTAACATGATTTATTCTTTCTATGCATACATGATCATTTACTATTCTATAACATGATTATATCTATCTACTAAACATACATTAACCATCCCCTTTTAAGTTTATTTTAAAACATCAATAACAAATGTTCCTAATACTAATCACTTATATATTTATATCATCATAAACTAATCTCAAGATAATCTATCACATTTCCACTATAAAATGAGACTATATGCATATCCATAAATCCATTTCCATTAATAAACCAATATCAAAAGTTACTTCATCTATTCTCCTAAAATGGTATCCACAATTTACATGAATACAATATCCTTACACTATGAGGAGTATGGTTCTCAATCATATTACATTTGCATCATGAATGAATAAATATATGTCATAAGAATCATTAACATCAATCTTCGACAATTATCAATTCATAGCTGAGAAGACAAGATATCCACATCTACGCAAGAGCATCCAACAAAGAACGTCCCAATGGAAGAAGGCATCAAACCACCTGACCATGTGGAACCAAAGGAACCACCCCCCATGTTAGGAGATGACACAAGAAACCACTCATACTCTAGATCTAGGCTGACACCTAACAAACAAAGGAAGGACCAATACAACGAATGCATGAAGGCAAAACATAGAATCCATTCTCAAACTTCCAAACATGAAAACTCCAAACGAGAACCCTCTAGAGGCAACACATCCAAAACAAGGCTCAAGGCACTAGGACTTACATTTAGGGAAGGAGTTTTATCACATGCAACAAATGAAAACTTGGGCACATGTCCTAGCCATTCTAGATGCACATGTGAAGCCATCTCGACCTTAATGGGGTAAGGGAGATTAGGTTACCTAGGTTGCCAAGGCCTTCCCAATCTTATCCTAGATCTCCACCATTGGGAAAGGTAGAGGGGCCACCATCAATTTCTTATCTTATTAAGATGAACTATTCTACCCAACCCAAAAATTCATTATATTAAGTTATCACTTGATTACAAAGTCAAACTCCCAGTGAGATATCTAGCGATCTAGACCCTGGGTAACCTGGTTGTCTACCCTCTTGCAATACAGATCACTCCCCCTAGCATGTACCTATACCTTAGGGTGGAACATACATCAAAATAACTTCTTAACCATAATAATGAAGGTTCACAAGAGATTTGAAAGTGCTCATTGCATCATAAATAACATAATGTATGAAATAGGATACATAAGGCCTCATACATGACCATAGCCTTCACCAATTCATTACAATCAAAGAGCCAATCATGAACATAAATCAAAATAAATCCAAATCCTTTTCAAATCCTTAATAGTAAGGCATAACACATCCCACTAGAATCATAAGAACAATCCTCAACAACAAGCAATTTACCGTCTTACTGGAGCAACTCAAAGCATAAGAAACACCTCAATAGTAAGGCACAAACCCTCTTACCAGAGCACAAAAGACATCATAAAAGATAAAATTATATCATATACAACTCAAATAAGTTCAACACAAACCACCCATGCCTCTATAGAATGCACAAAACCCAAACAGTCACTCACATAGCTCAAAAATGACTTTCTAGAACCTCCAGAGTAGTATAGAGCTCTTGGAACATAGCTTAGTGCCCTTGGATTGTAGTGTAGTGCTTATGGTATGTACCACATCATTCTGGGACCATATGGTAACATTTTGGGTGTTTTACTTAGTTTATCAGTTTTAGGACTTCATCTCTCTTAACACATTCCCTAGTACCCTTGGAATGCATAATGGTGTTCATGGGCCATATGGTAATTCCTCTGGTAGATCCTACAACATTTTTGGTAAAGAGACCAAAAATCATGCAAACATGACTCATATGGTTAGGACTCTCACCCAGATCTACAATGGGGTCAAAATCAACCCTCAAAGCCAACCCAGGAGGACTGGAAACTCCAAAAATCAGAGAGGGAATACAAAATTACAAATATTCTCACTCAGGGAAAGAAGACTGCATAAATAACCTTCTCCCACAATGCTCAAAATGGCACTTAGAATATAAAACATCAAAGGGAAGACCTAATAGCTCAACAACAACCTCAAGAAACATCACAATTGCTAAAAGAAACTCAAATACAATCACACACCCTTCCAAATGAACTACTTACAACATGTGCAAGTTACAGTGGGATAAAAAGTCTCCCGACAAGCTACAGGGAGTTCAAAATCCCAAAATCATAGCTCTATAGCAAGGAGATACAAAAAATGCATCACACAAAGGAAATACCATAACACATTCAAGCTTATCATCACATCTCAATCATAAAGAGGATTAATAACCATTCATAAGGAAAAGATAGAAAATGTACTCCCTGCAAGCAAAATTCCAAGTTGAAAATAAAGATCTGCAAATTCTCTTTTCAAACTCCCTTTCTTGCCAAATCTTTTCCAATTACAATTCAATCTCTAAAAACCTTTCTAAAACCCAAAACAATCTTTTAATCAAGTATGAATCATACAAGGTTTTGGAAGTGAAATTTGTAGAGAAGAGTACAATAGCTCCAACTTGAAGATCACACTCCAAATCAATAGAAAATTTGATGAAGAACACAACAATCAGCAACCAAGAAATCAAATCCTCAATCCAAGTTCCAAGCAATTCGAAATCCTATCTCAAAATTTTGTTAGATGGTAACTCGACGACATTCTCAGAAAACCAAATAAATAAAAATTAAACTTCAACTATAGGAAACTCTTGGCCAATCAGAAAATTCAAGGAAACCATATATTATACCTACCATCCCAAATATCAATGAATATATAATATAAAATAGTATTTATCTAACTTACCAAGCTACCGACCAATAGTAAAATAGGTTAAGTAGGGCAAATAATTAAATTAATAACCAAGAGTATAAATAGGAATTAAAATAATATGATAATCCAATATAAATAAAAACCATTGGCACAATTAAATAAATAAAGCCCATTAATTAAATAATCAAAAGAATATAAATAAATAACCTCAATTAATCAAATTAATAGTAATTCATTAATTAATCCTTGATAAACTATAATAATATTAAATCATTATTCTAAATATAATACCAAAGGACAAAATAATAATAATTATTCCCAAATAATAATCACACATTAATATTTAAATATTTATATCATCTATTTATTTAATTTATCATTATAAAATATATTAATTCATTAATTAATTTAACATTATTAAGCTATATAAATCAATTAATCAATTAATTAATAATATTTAAACCAATCAATATAACATCTCTCCACCACAAGAATAATCCCCAATCACGAGATGCTAAACAACAACTCAAACCAAGACTCTAAACTAACAAGGCTATCAACTTAAACCTATAGTATAGAGTGGGTTTTCATGTCATCTCCGATCAACTTACGATTGGGATAAGACACACTCAGACCTATGAAGCTAGGTGGAGTCGATGTCTGGTACCTGCAAACCTATCAGCACCAGTACATATACAACAACATATGCAATAATATTTCATAAAATAAACAGACAAGTGAAAGGAAACCACAACATCATATCATTCTCACGAATGAGTGATATGACATCGTTCCTTATCATGAACGTAGTAGAAGACACTCACAAACATCAAACAATATCATAGTCATCCTCATCATAAGATAGGATTAGTACATAATATAATGCCATCAAATCAACCTAAGTAAACATGAAACACACATATAGCACAAGTACATATCAATCATCAAAGAGTAATCCATCATCACAATAATCTAGGAATGTCAATTGTCTCAAGTAATCATGATGTCAAACACAATATAATATGTCTAATATCCATAATAAATAATCTAAATCATTAGACAAATCCATAAACATCTGATCAAAACATCACAAAATAGTCTAGATTGTGCCAATATAGTCTAACGATGCATAACAAGGAATGATGAATCGGGAAGGGGCACTACACAATTTATTATGCAATTACCAAGATGATGAACCATTGTGGAAATTTAAAGAATTTGTTTAATTTTGTTTGGTATTTATGAGTGCTTCCCATGGTAAGGATCCTCAAAATATTTCACCCTAAGATTTTGTCACTTTGTGTGTTTTGTTGTCCTCGCGACAATGAAGGGTATGTAGTGTATTGGGCCCCTTTTACAAAGTAAGTAGGTCCTAGATGTCTCATAAATGCAAGGATTAAAGTCAACATTGTAAAATATTTGCAATCATTATAGGCTTTGTGATTGTTAAACAATAATCTGGGTTTAGGTAATTTGATTTTTCTCTCCCTTTTCAAAACCCCAAGAAGAACAAAGAGTTAACTTCTAAAATCTCAAAGGTTGCTTCACAGGTTGCACTAGGTTACATACTCGTAAAGATTCCTAATTTCTCTGATTTAGGCCATCATGCCTTTTAGGGATAAACAATATTTTCTAGAAGTGTAGCCTCCACCTACAATAGTCAGTTTCTCAACTAAATATATCAAACCTTTTCCCTCTTTTTCCTGTACAATTTGAATCACGAAAGTGGCACATGGGAGTCTTGCACTTCTTTTCAAAGTAAATAATATCACCTTAAGATAATTCCCTGTAGGTAAGCCGTGTCAACACCACGAGTAGATGGAATTAGTTTGGAGAACACAATCCAAGGAACCTCACCAACATGCCACATGGAAATATTATGGAAGATCTAGCAATCATTTAAAAAGGTCTCAAGAGCTTCTCTACTCTCCCAACGTTTTCCCTTTGCATTGCCTAGTTTGGTTAGACAATTGGGAATTGTAGCTTGGAGGTCAAGCTTTATGTGACAATCATGCATAAATTTGAATGATCTTACTTGGCAAAATGACATGCATTCTAGTGATTGGATCGAAGAAAAGGAAAAAAGAATGATCATGCAAGCAATACTAGATGTTTTATTCCCTCAAATCATGGCTAAAAGGTTGTGAAGATGCAGGTGATGATCATATCTATAATCATGGAAGATTTACAACAAAAATCTCTCTAGCACAAAAATAGTTATCTCCATTATCATGATTCCACCACCCAAAAGGATATTCTTTGTAGCTGAATGAAGACGCTTTCAAGGTAGAGGATCAAATATAAAAAGGCCTAGAGGATATGGGAAGAGGGATCTTTCAACTTCTAACGAATAGGAGTCTTTTACAGCACTTTAGTCCTATTTGAATAGCAAACATCTCCTCATTTGTTTAGAATGAAATTTATCATGGTTTTTAATTGTGTTAAATATAATCTCTGTCTAGGCCTTACATGTTTACCCTTAATAAAATATTGGATTGTGCTTTAACCATCTCTATTGTGTCTATTATGGGAAGTGTTTAGTGCTTCTAAATTAAATGCATGATTATTAATCTATCTAAGTTTTTTTGGTTGTCTAAATTTCCAATGGATAATGGATCATGTAAGGAATTTTACTCTTCCATTTTTTGTAAGGACGAACACCAAATAATACCATTCATTGTAAAATTAACAAGATGATGAACCATTATGGAAAAAAAGGGATTTGTTTAATTTTGTCTGGCCTTTATGAGTTCTTTCCATAATGAGGATCTAAATATTTCACCCTATGTCTTTGTCACTTTGTGTGTTTTGTTCTCCTCCCAACAATAAGGGTCTATGGCATATTGTGCCCCTTTTACAAAGTAAGTAGGTCCTAGATGTCTCATCAATATAAGGATTAAAGTGTTGTAAATTATTTGCATTTATTATAGGCTTTGTGATCCTTAAAACAATCATCAAAGTTTAGGTAATTTAAGTTTTCTCTCCCTTTTCAAAATCCCAAGAAGAATGAAGAGTCAAATTCTAAAATGTTGAAGGTTGCTTCATAGGTTGCACTAGGTTCCACACCCATGAAGCTTCCTAATTTCCCTTATTTAGGATATCAACCCTCTTAGGGATCAACAATATTTTCTAGCATGCTTGGTGGGACATGTTATCTTGAAATTTTTGAAGAATTTGGTACATTCTCTAGTTTTTCACTTTTCAGAAGTTTCTCCCTGTTGGAGATCTATTTACAAATTTAGCATTTGAGGAATGCAATTATCCAAAATTCAAGGAGATATTATACAAATTTTCAAAAGCAGTTGGAAGCCATAGAAATTGAAAGATTAAAATACTAGAGTCTTCTCACATATCACGCCCAAACACAATAGAATAAGGAGGAGAGTCAACAAAGAGAGAAATGTCAATCTTGGTTTCTCAGGTGATAAGTACAAGAAGTATAAGACTACCTCTAAATGATAAGGAGCCAAGTTGCATCTCCAAATAATTTAATCCTATTGAGGAAGATTGGTCATCCCTTCCTTTCTTGGAAAGGATCTTGTCTCTTCATGAGTCTCACCTAAAGAAAATTCATCCTTTGAAGGTGGGTTAGTGATTTAGAGTTCAAACTAGTCTCATGAACAAAAAATGGGGGTTCTATAGTCAGATACTATAATGAAGGTCCCTATTGCAGAACCACTTTTGAACATGGCAAAAAATAAATTAGAAATGGACCCTAACTTCCGAGGGCCGAAGAAAATTTGCCTCCCAAAAAATGAGGAATAATTAACTAAAAATGGTGAAAGCCACCCAGGAATATGAAGTGAGGCATCTATTTGAAGTTATGTGTTGCAAATGTGAAGTTGGTTGATGTTTCAATATGCTTGTCATTGATGTCAACACATTGATTCTGTGTTTCAGTTTTTAGTTTTTGGTCTAGATATTATAAACTATTACAGGTATATTCATGATAAGTTGGCATGTTTCTAGAAGATTCTCTTGAGAGTATTCTTTCATGTTTTGGAGGTTTGAAAGATGCACTTGGGAAGTCTGTGCAGTGATGATGATGAATGTTTGATAGAGTCTGCAAAGCTCCACATTGCTCTGCATTTTTTTTCTCATGTTGCATCTTTGGATTTATGCTATTCATGTGTGTATATTTATCATTCTATTTTGACACGTGTTGATGTGCTTTAGAATTATGTTTTTGACCATGTTCTTACCTAGTTCGGTTAACCTGAAATACTCTAGATTTTGGTCTAGTGATTATGGCATTTAGATAATGTGTAGTTGCATTGTGGTGTGGTCCACTTCTCATTCCTTTCCACCATGGGAATTATTTGTGAAGACTTATTTTGAATTATGGTTTATTATCTCCTTGGTCGAATTGGAAAATCTATCTTGGAAATCCGTATATATAAGAAATGGTTGTAATGAAACGCATGGAAAGAAAGGAAGGATTCATAGAAGGAAGTTGATTGTAAAAGGAGTATCTATCTTTTGTTGATATGAAGTGGTTGATTAGTGTGGTTGTTTTGTTAATACTATTTAGTAATGATGGCAGGGAGGTTTCTTCTGCCATTGCAACAGTTTAGCAGTTGTGCCTTTGTGGTGGATTCTTTCTTTCTTCCTCTGAGTAGTGAGCCCTCCTTTTTTGGGCAGTTTTAGCTAGGCAGTGAGCCCACCTGTAGTGAGTGATTCTAGAAATGAGCCATCTTGTAAAAATCACCTTAACTAGTGTCACCTTAACAGGTGTTTTCATATTGAGAGCTAACATTCTCTATGGTTTTTCCCTTCATGGGTTTTCCACATCATATCTAATGTTTCATATGTGTGTGCTTTCATGATATTTATTTTTCATGGTTAAGTGTTCTAAGTTTAATCTCTACCATATTTTTTTATGTGGGAAAAGTAATATATTTTTAATATACAACTGATTCACCCCCTCTTAGTTGTCTAGAATATTCAAGAATTCGTATCAGAGCTTTGGTTTCTAGAAAGTGAGACTAACCACTCGAGGAGATCCACTGTCACATAAATTGATTATTTCCACCTTTGAAGGATGCGACTATAGTTTCTAAAAAGTAAAGATGTGAGGATATCTGATTTCTCTAAGTAACAAAACCTAGAAAGCTATGGAGACTAAGTATTCGACACTAGCAAATGGACCTACTACACCAGATGAGATTGAAACCTATGAAGAGAATGAGCGAGAAAGGTATGCCATCTTTAGTGGTTTATCTAATAATGAATTCATGAAGGTTGTTGCTTTAGATACTACCTATGAATTCTGGGAAAGATTGAAAATTATTTATGAAAGAAATGAAAAAATCAAGCTATCTAAGATGCAAACTACTAAGTACCTATGAGAATTTGAAAATGGAAGAAGGTGAAGGTGTAGCAAGATATTTGAAGAAGGTTGATAGTGTTGTGAATGAGATAAAAGATCTTGGTATTGTCTTGGATGATAAGGATGTTATACAAAAGATCATGAGGAATTTACTAGAGAGTTACAGTGACAAGATTTCAGCTATTAAGGAAACCTATGATCCATCAAAATTCACTAGAGAATAGTTGTTTGGGACTTTGACTATATTTAAGATGAGGAAGTTTGGTAGAGATAGAATTGGCAGAAATGGCCTTTAAATAATTAAAATCTACAGATAATGAGGAGAGCCTGGATGAGATGGAAACAAACTTTATGAGAAATCTGAAGAGAGGAAACAACAAGTATAAAGGTATGTTACCTCTTAAATATTTTAAATGTGGAAAGATGGGTCATTATGCACCTAGATGTCCCAAAAGACGATAAAAAAAAAGTATAAGGAAAATAATGGAAAATTCAATAAGAAAGCCTACTATGTTTGAGATGGTGTTGGTATTTTAGATGACAAGTTAGATTATGAGGATGGTGATTGTTTGTTCATGGTAGAAAAAGATGAACCTAAATTTAATAATTCTAAGATTGTTGAGACTGGTGCTTCAACAATGCATGTTAGGAGAGATAGAAATGAATTGTTGGTTGATAGTGGATGTTCAAATCATATGGTTGGTGACAAAAGTAAGTTTGTAAAGCTTGAAATATATGATGGTGGTTTTGTTACATTTGGAGATGATCAGATTGCTCAAATTATTGGAATTGGTTCTATTATCTTTGAAGGAAAATACAACACTGACATTGTTTACTATATGAAAGGATTACATCATAATCTCTTGAGTGTTGGATAGATGTGCAAAAATGGTTATAATATTGTCTTTCATGATGGTGGATGTGATATCCAAAATTGTTATTGTTGCAAGGATAAAGACAGGTGGAAACATGTATCAATTAGAAGATGCTACAAGAAATTGTTTATTATCATAGATAAATGAGAACTGGCTATGACACTAGAGGATTGTTGTATCAATTTTGACGATTTGGTGAAAATTAGTATGATAAAAGTTGTGAGAGATTTACCAAGACTGACTAAACTGGATAATAGTTTTTGCAAAGAGTGTCAAGTGGAAAAGCATACTAAAGGAACATCTAGAGAAAAGGAACAATTATTTACTAGATTGTTGGATCTGATACACACAAACTTATGTGGTCCAACTAGAACAAGGAGTTTGCAACACAATTCATTCTCTTAATTGATGATCATTCTAGGATGACTTAGGTTGCATTTCTAAGAGAGAAGTTAGAAGCATTAGAAAAATTCACGATATTTAAATCCAAAGTTGAAAATGAAGTTGATAGAAGAATTTGATGGAATCCAAGAACACTGAGAGGGGGGGGGGGGTGAATCAGTGTTCTACCTAAATGATCAATTTTAACTTTATTAAAGCATGCATGCACAAAATGGTATACCGATACATATAGAATTGAAAGAAGTAAAGCAACCAATAAGCCAATCATATAATTGAATACCATAACACACATAATTATATGTGGAAAACCTCAAAGAGGAAAAAATACAGTGGGATTTGTGACCCACAATATCAATCCATTGGGCATATGAAGAGATATTACAAAATGTAGGGACCTACACTTGCAGGAAGGCTTACAGCCTAAAGCACACTGCTCAATCACAAAAGGAGCCTCACTGACTACATATAAATCTAGAGAAATTATTGAACTTCTAAGATAGCATCTTCTATGCCAGAATACAATTCTGGTTAAGCTTTGTCGGTTTCGGTCTTAAACCCTAAACCTTTTACCGGAATAACCCTTACATAAATATCCTAACATACATGATCTCTTTGATATATTTTGCATCTTCTATCCATCCATATTCACATTCATATCATCAACCACTTATCCATATCAAAATAATCTAATCCAACTAACCTATATACCTTGTACAATTTATCATGCCTTATGTCAACTTACAAAGATAATTACAATATCAATATAAATGTCGGCTAGATAACATAAATATATGAATATCAAAAACAATTGTCGATGCCAGATCCAAAAGATGTCAGCCTCCAATACTGATAACCTTATTTTAAACCATGTCGACCTGCATTGTCAGTAACTAGAGAAATCCTTTCATCCTGTCAGTGTCGGTGCCAGTGAAGTGTCTGTGAAATGTCTGCTAGTACACAACTAAACCAAAACATGAAGACAGAACAAGATACCATGTTGCCATTAATGGAAACATAGTGAAACCAACCAATTGAGTGTCAATTGCCAACAATCTCCCCCTTTGGCATTGATGGCAACACTCATGTGAAAAATGATCATTGTTTCATCTATCGGTTTCATCCTAAACCTGCTCCCCCTGAGATAAATATCCATCTATTATCATAAAAATACTCCATATATCCATATCTCCATATCTCCCCCTAATGTATACAACTCCCTCTTTTTCTTTTTCACATCTATTTCACTCCCCCTTTGACATAAATGCCATCAAAAATTTCAAAAATAATACCAAAAATCCAAAACCGAGATGAAGAATGAAAAGATTGTACAATGAATATCCCAAAAATACCTTACTAGAGCTTAACATATTTGAAAATTTCTAGATATGCCTTCTCCAATAGCTCAAGATAAGTATCCCAACCAGATTTGAAAGTTTCGGAAATAGATACAAGTCCATTTAGTATATGAGCAAATGACTCTTTCTCACTTAACTCTGTCAGTGTGAGCTTACCAGCCATATCTATACACTCCTTATGTACACTAATTGAATCCAACTAGGGACTCACCAAACCTCTAAGACTTCTGGCTCTTCTTATTATTATTTTCTTTCTTTCTCAAGAACAGAAATTTGGGCTTCCAAAACCAAAATTTGACCATCAATGGATGTAGTCAATGAATTTTCTCCATCAAAAGAATTGGCTATACCTGAAATTTTCTCCTGAAATTCCTTAATCTTCTTATCCAAATTAATTTTAAGTACATTTGTGTTACAACATACTCTATAAATATTTGTACACTACTTTAAAGAATTGTCTATTAATTTCAACCTTTCATCAATATTCTTCCTCTTAGACTCAATTACTTGATCAAATGTAGCTCTTTTTGCCTATGTGAACCTCTCCAATGCTTTCCGGTTTGAAATCTACTACAAGGATTGAAAATCCTTTGAAATGTGCTCAGTAATTGTCTTAAGCTTGCCGGATGGGCTTGCTTCTCTATCAAACTTGCACTCTAGGACTAGTCTATGCAAAACAATGATAGACTGATCAACAATCCCTTTATCCATAGATCCCTCCTTCATCAATTTATGTGCAGCCATCATCATGAGTTCAGTAGGACTCATCTCGCTTATGTTTTTCTTTTCAACCTGCAAGGTGTCGATTGACAATAATGATAGACTCACTATCGGTTCCCTGCCAGATTCATCTTTCTTCTCCTATGATGTTTTATCCTTTATAGTTTCCTCACTTGCACTGGTGGCTTCGCCACTTGGTGCAGTCTCAGTAGCTGTTGGTTCCTCTCTAGGAACTGTAACCTCATCCTATACATTTGTATCTGGAATATTAGTATCCTATACATTATAAACTTTTACACTCTATATTTGTTAGTATCTCAACATTTTCCTGTACATTTATATCTACTGGGGGCTTAATTTCCACTATCTTAATGTTTTTCAAAATTGAGGGTGAAGTACCCATAATACCCTTTCCTTTTCCTTCAACTGGGGTGTTTGCAGTTTCTATTTTTGATTCTGGTGAAGTATAAAAGCCATGGTTCTCTTCAAAGAACTGAACCCATGCCTTGTGGGTCTCCTTGATTATCTCATTTACCCTTCCTAACATAAGACTGGTTATTATATGTTTGTTGTTAAAGAATTTCCTATCTGCCACCTTAAGTGTCCTATCCATTTCTTCTGGAGCAATAGAAACACAAACATATAACAACTCTTGTACCTTAATATGCTTGTCCTCTTGCATTTCTAATAGTCTCCTAGCATCTAACATATCATATAATTATGTTGGTATTTGCTCTTCAATTTCTATCAATCCTTTCTTATAAATATCCAAATATAACAATACTGCTTCCACTATCTCTCTTTGTTCATCATCCTCTAAATGTTCATAATAATACTGTATATTCTTTAACATACCATCCTTAGTAATCTTATTAACTAACTCTGCACAATTCTTTGGTGGAATGATAGTTATATTACCATATTCAATTGTCAGATCAATGTCTCCCTTCTTCTTCCTTCTTTCAGTACCACATGGAGCTGAAGGTGTTACTTTTGGTGCTTTCTTCTTTGCCGGTAACTTGAATGTAACTTTCATAACCAGTTTCTTTTTAGCCTCTACTTTGGTTTCTTTTGTTTTCTTTCTTATAGCCCTTTTGAAATCCAGGGGTGTGTCATCCGCAGATGAAGAATCTGTTGTAATAGACTCAATGAATACTTATGGTTCTTTTCTCTTCCTGCCTTTCTCCGAGACAACATCAATCAATGCTTTGATGTCCTATGAAATTTTTTCTACAAACTTACTTGCCTTACTTTCCTTCTTCTCTCTCTTCTTCTGGTTGAACTTAGTTTCAACCTCTAGTGTCTTTTGTTTAATAGTATCACATGGATTCTCAGCTTCATCAATAGGTGCATCAATCAATATTTTTGCATAAGCATCTAAAATCTGTGTATCAACTTCATAGCCCATTTCCTCAATCCAGATCTTTCGGGGTTTGACCACTTCCATGAGTGTTTCATCTTTCTTCACCACAAAGCATATGTTAGTTGAGTATTTCTCAACAATATGCTTAGGAACCCTCTCTCTAGATTTCATATCCTTTTGGAATGCCTTAAAATATCACCATACTTTGTCATCCCTTTGACTGCCCAATGTAGCGATTGACTGTTTTAGTTGCCTCCCTACCGGAATATCAAATTCCCATTGTCTCTTCCCAAAACCAGGAGTCTCATTCATGAAAATAGCATTAAGAAGACAATTAGGTTTCCATACCAGAAACTCCCTTTCTTTTCATCTATAATCTTTCCTAGGTTTATGTTAGTCTGCTCTTTTAATTTTTCCGCATCCAAAGAAAGTTTTCATTTTGTGGCCTTTCTTGAACTTGAACCTTGAACCTTTCAAAAAAGTGGTTCAAAGTTCAAAGTTCAAAGTTTGTTTATAAAGTAATGGCTGTGTTTAATAGGGCATCAATAGACTTTGTGATAATTGTCATTGAACTTGAACCTTTGAACATTCTTTTTGGTGGTTCAAGGTTCAAACATCTTGTATTAAGTCTTTTGTGAGTCGCGTTCATAAAGTGTGAGTCCTTGTTTGGCTGAATGTTTTGTTCTATAGCGCAGTCTTGAACTTGAACCTCTAAACTACTTTTAAGTGGTTCAGGGTTCAAGGTTCGAGGATAGATAATTTTGAAGACAAAGCAATAAAGTATCAGCATATAAGGGAATATTCCATATTTGAATGATGAACCTCAAGGGAAATGAATGATAATGACATCCGTACTAGAGATAATCATATTGAGGAAAGATATGAAAGAAGAAGGCATGCAGGAATTAATAAGGTCTTAGGATCAAACCCTCTCAGAACAATGGGCACAAATAATCTGATAGGCGGGAGTCATAAAGAGTCATGCAGCCGACATTTTAGGTTATGTTATAAGTCTGTTTCTTTGAAAGTAAATTATTGGCCTCTATTGTTTGCTCAAATCAGTCAGTAGGGAAGTAGCAGTGGTGGTAGTTTCTTTCCTCAGCTTTGTGTGAATTTTTGGTTCTGCATGAAAGGTGAGCTCAAAGTTCTTCTTTCTTCCCTGTTAAATTGTGTAAATTGAAAAGTGTTGTTCAATATTTCAGTTAGTTCAGTCCATTCTTCTTGCTTTGCACTTTTCCTATTTGTTGAGTAAAGATGAGACCAAAACCACCTTAGCCGGACCCAAAATCTGGTTTAGTCTGTTCCCTACCAGACATAGGAGACACCTTCTTGCCAGCAGTGAATTTAGGGGAATTTCATGAAAGAGCACGTGATTATGCCAATACCCCGTTAATGCAGAAGATTCTAGACAGTGGGTTAATTGAAGCCGTAACATTTCCCCTTGCCGTATCATGTCCAGAGTTAGTTTTAGAATGTATGAGCAGATATGACCCTTTCGAGAGGTGTATTATAGATGTAAAGGGGAAAAGTTTGCTAGTAATTAGTCGACAAAATATTGCCATAGTAATGAGGATTCCTGAGAAAGAATAGTATGAAGACTAGATGGTTTGCAAGTCACAAGGGCTGTTTTTAGAAAAAAAGGCCTATTACAGAAGTGTTATTGCTAGAAATTGGCTATTGAAATTCCAAAAAGGAGGTTCTCAGTTGCCCAACCCATTAACCCATGATCACATGATTCAAGAAGTAAGGGACATTATCATTCTCTTACATAGAATGCGGTGGAATCAGATTGCCTATTACTGGGAGGATTGGATGTATTTCTTTGTTCTGGTTATCTTTGGTGAGAAAAGATATATAGACTGGGCTGAGTTGATAGTAGAGAGAATGCATGAGGGTTTAAGCTACTTTGGGAACAAGAATTTCTATATGTCTTCCTATCTTATATATTGCTTAGCTTGTATAAGACAATGGACACGTTTATTCCATGAAGTTTGGCAGAATAATATGACAATTTATTAGTACCATCCACATTTACAACAACACAGGGTAGCAGAGAATTATTATAAGGTTCAAAATATTTTCCTAGGTAGGATAGTATTTGAATTGAGGGGAGATATGCATAAGAGATTGACTGAAGAAGCTATGTAGTTTATAAGTACCTATGGCGGTGTCTATATTCAGTTTTCTAGATTCACTTATCTGAGGGTTGGTGGCTTTGAAGGAGAACCCTATAAATTGCTGAGGTATGTCTTTGATAGACAGGTGCTAATGGAAGTAAGTAGACAGCTTGCTTATATAGAAAAGAAATACAGAGAAAAGCATCAAACAGGAGTATCTTTCCCTATTGAACTAACACATTACACTTGCAATATTGTTTCAGATGCCTTGAACCTAGAGCTAGAGTTCAAATAGTTCAATTTCAAACTGTATATTCCTCGCACTAACTTTGATATTAAAGGTTTTGCAATGGCTCATCTTACAATTAGTGAACATTTTCAGCATATGCCGAATCTAGAAGATTTCTAGATAAATTGTGAGGATGAGTATGAGGTTCGGAGAAGAGCCCACCTAAGATTCACTGTGCAACAAGTAAGAGAGTATGGCCCGGAAATGAACATTGCTCATATTGAAGAAGATGGAAAAGATTTAATTGATCCATAGTTTGTTGAAGATAAACAGTCAGAGGTAATCCCAGAGATAGATTGGGAGAAAAATGAGGAGGAAGATATTCAGGCTAGAACCCTTATGGTCATACGAAGAATGGAGAAATGGCTTAAGCAGCACCGATTGAGGCAAAGTTAGCAGAAGGGTTCAACTTCATCCTCTAAGAGCCTAGTTTCTAATACATTTATTCAATCTTGTGATGCAATTCATTCTCACAAAAGGGATAAAGGTGAGTAGAAGAGTAGGGCATTACAAAGCATAGGGCAATTGATTCCTATTAGAGTTACCCACTCTAAAACCAAGAATAAAAGAAGGTCCTTTCCTCCAAACACAGTAGTGGTTGATCTTGAAATGGATGCCCTTCAAGATAATCCAGGTTTAGAGAAACAAAATCTAGATGATGAGGAAATTGATTTTGTAAAGACTCCAGTTTCCATAGGCCCAGTCTAGTTGGATAATATGCTTGGCAGTAAGAAGAGAAACATAGTCTCCGCATCCATTCCAATGGAAGATATGGTGAGTAAGTGCCTAGGAAAGACTCCCAAAGCCAAGAAATCAAAGACTGTGTCAAAAATTGATTTTGATGCTAATAGTGGAGATTGGGTGGCAGAGATTGCACATCCATTGACAGATGCTAATATTGAAAATCCTACAGTTCAAGATTTTACTGTTGAAAAGGTAAACATAGGGACTGCTACTCATGCCACAGATGCTCTTCATCTTGAAGCTTCAACTAAGAAGATTATCACAAGGACTTGGAAAGATGAAAGGGACAAACATCGAATGAAGGAGATGTTGCGCAGAATGGCAGAGTACATTGAGGTAGTGAACAGTCCGAATCCTCAACCCTTGTCACAATTGCCTACACCATTTTATTCGAAGTCCCCGGTCAACCAGAAAACCTTCGAACAAATATAGAAATGTAGACTGATAACAGAAACTGTGATGGAGTGGTTGGAACAGATGCGGAAATCTAGAGCTACGTATTTTGGGAACCTAAGTAAAGTTCATAATGGGGCAATACAAGTAATGAAGGAATTGGAGACTAAAATAGGTAATTGGAAAAATGAAGAGGTGGAATGGGCAACAAGGACTACATAGATGCGAGAAGTACAAACTTACAGAGTTATGAAATTCCTAACTGAGAAACCAGTGCAGGACTGGATGATAGCATCTTCTATGTCTGCCAAAAGAATATTGAATGGAGGAATTCATTGATAAAACAGGCATATGAAGAATTCACAAAATTGGCAGGCCAACTTGTAGAGTTAACCACTTCCATGCAAAATTAGCTCTTATGCATTGGAATTAAGTGCCTAAAAAGCGATGGGACACTAGAGATCATTGAAGTAATAACAGAATCTTTTGAGAAAAAGATTAACTATGTGAAGGAGGCTAAAGGCTTGGTCTCAAATGACCTAACTACTATTGCCAAAATTGAGTCGCTTCTCTTCCTATGCATTGGACATCTAGATAGCCACTCCGATAAAGTTACACATGTTCACAAGGAAAAGGAGGTGTGGAAGTAGCGCATAGCACACGTGGGGCTTCCACATAAGCCTATTATCCAGCACTTCATTACGGCATATTCTGATTGGAAGAAAGAATCTATTTCTTGATATTTCTTTCATGTTTCTAGATGATAGGCTCTATTTTCTGGTAGTGAAAAAAAAGACAGTTTCATTTGGTAAATTTTTTTGAACTTCACGGGGCAGAAAGTTAGTTTTTTTCGTGTTTCCTGCTTTACTGCAAGCCTTGCTGTGGCTATTTAAGGGATGAAAAAGACTCTGTTTGGTTCCGAAAGATTTTGGGGGAAAAAGGAATGCAATAGATAAAGATCTATTTTTCATGATGTTTTGAGAAAGAAGAGAACAATTTTTATAAATAAAATTGTTGCAAGTTCTGTAGTATTAAATCTGTGAGTTTAATAGATTTGGATGATAATCTCTGTGTGGATTTAGTTTGAATCTGGAGTTTGTTACTTTTCTTCTCATTATATGTGAATGCATGTAAAATGCTTTTCCCTTGAAAAACAAATGCTTGAAGTCTATGAACTTCATGATTAAATTGGTGTTGTTAATTGAGAATATATTCATTATGTGCTGACAAGTGAATATAAATCTGCCTTTAAGTACTTTCAAGTAAAAAGTATGCAAATTAAATTACTATAATCAGAGCTGATTGAAAATCATTCTTTGTTGGGAAGCTGTACCCGTATGCAGAGGATAATTATTCGTAAAATTATCCAACTCTTAGTTGCTTTTTGTCTTTTAATTAATGGGCATACAAAGATTTAAGAATACAATGTATAAAAGACAAATCTGTTGACTAACAGTTTATCAATAGTTCATCCAACATCCAACCACATAGAGCCAATTTCTCATTTTCTCTCATCATCTTATAAGCTGCAAAAATGCAGGAGCTAGAAACATAATTCTATCGGTTTGATTATGTTACTTTATAACTGATGACCATGCTACTGAATCTGATGTCTATGTCAGTGATAGTGCTTACTCTCATAGATCTCCTATTCAATGTTGTGCCAGTAATCTTATTGACATGATCATTAGAAACCTTATCCAGATGTTGTCCAACTTGTGGTAAACTGGTGATTTCCTTTATGGCCTCCTTTGTAATCTTATATGGTCTATCTAACCAGATAGACTCTCCATGTACTCTTCTCAAAAAATACATAACGATTTCATCTTCAAATTTTAGAATGTCCAGAATGCTGGTAAACCCTAGATCCTCAATGTGCTTGTACTTAGGCTTAATCTTTCCAGAACCTCCCATTAGCTCATTCATGTACATTTCCTTGATATCAGACATTCCCAAATCCTCATTGTGACAATGGATGTAAGCTCTTACATCTTCTACATGCACAACTCCTTCTGGGACATGGGAAAAAGCACCAACCGAATATTCCAGGGTAGCCACATGCGGATACCGCTTGAAAATCAGCTTGGGATGGTCCTTGACCTCAACTACAATCAAATTTGCAACAAAGATAGGTACAGATGATGATCCCACTTCCATGATTAAATAAAATTACCTATGAATTACTTCCGGTGAAAAACCCTCAAGACTTCTTGCAATCGCTAGTGAAATCGCTCAAGAAGATATCTGATCGCACTAATTCACCTTTAATCACTCTGAATCACTCTTAATCACACTGAATCACTCTAAATGCAAGGCAATCAAGAATGAATTAGATTCTGCCTTTTATCCTCTAGGAAAACCCTAGTCTTTCATTCACATCAATGACTTCCGGTGTAAGATACCGGATCTCGAACAAAACATATCCATGTCGGATAAGCATCTCTAATGTTTGGAACATCTTCCAGAACCTCTTCCTGGGGCATATGAAGCATCTTCATGAAGTTTTCCTACCCTTAAGGCATCTTCCTCAGTTATCGGATGAGCTACCTACCAGTACAAGAGCAACCTCCTCTATCGGATAAGTAAATGGTGCATTCCCATCTATAGATTGATCTTCATTCTTTTTGACCCATCTTTGGGTATGATCTTGCCAAATTTCACTAATGTTTTCTTTCCCTTTCTCATTTGATCCTCTATTACTAACCGATGGATTTTTGCTTCTATATAACTTAGAAATATGTCCAACCTCATTACATGCATAACATGTAACATTGTTCTTTTGAATTATTTTGTTAAAACTGGTATAATTGCTTGACCTGCACTGATTAGCCATATGTCCAAATTTTCCACATGCATAACATTTTACATTCATTCTACAATTTTTTGTCTTATGACCATACTTATTACATTTAAAACATTGACCAGGAGCAAAATTGTTGTTCTGATTTGCTCTATTTCTACATTGCCTAGCCATGTGACCAAATTTATTGCAAACAAAACATCTATCATTAAATTTATAAGCATTAAACTTCCTTACCAGTGTCTTATGGTTTTGATCTTCATTTGCAGTACTAGAACTCTGTCCTTACTCAAATCCAAGTCCACTAGAATCTCCATTCTACCTTTGTCCCTTCAATAACTCATCTAGCTGTGTTGAACTAATCTTGAATTTTTCTTTATACTCACTTGTAGTAGTTAGATCATCTCTCAGAATTATCATTTGTCTCTCAAGATCTTGTTCATTACTTTGGGATTGTACTAAATTAGTTCTCAACATATCATTCTCATGAACCAACCTACCACATTCTTCAAATTTGTTCTTTAGAGATACAACAAGATTTTCTTCCTTTTTCTTCTAGTCCTTAATATCCTTAGACATTCTCATAGTTATATCTTGCATTTCATTTCTCATAACCATGTTCTCCTGACTCAGCTTCTGACATTGTTCCTTAAGTGCATCTTTCTCTTCATCATCTTGATTTTGCAAAATTTCCTTCCTCCTAGCTTTAACATATGAAAACCTCTCCTGTAGGACAAGAATGAATTCTTGAGTAGAATTCAATTCATTTTGTAACTTCAAGTTCTTCATGCTTTCAGAATCATAATATTCAAGTGCCATCTCAAGTTTCTTTTCCAAACCCATATCCATGGATTCTAGATTTAGGATCTCCCTCAAGCTATTAAACTTGCTCTGAGGCACAAGGCTCTGAAACCAATTGATGGAATCCAAGAACACTGAGAGGGGGGCTGAATCGGTGTTCTACTAGTATGATCAATTTTAACCTTATTAAATCATGTATACACCAACCGGTATACCGGTACATATAGAATTGAAATAAGTAAAGCAACCAATAAGCCAATCACATAAATGAATACCATAACACACATAATTATACATGGAAAACCTCAAAGAGGAAAAACCATAGTAGAATTTGTAACCCACAATATCAATCCACTAGCCATATGAAGATATATTACAAAATATAGGGGCCTTCACTTGCAAGAAGGCTTATAGCCTAGAGCACACTGCTCAATCACAAAAGGAGCCTCACTAACTACATATAAATCTAGACTACAATCTGGAGAAATGATTGAACTACTAAGACAACATCTTCTATGCAAGAATACAGTTCCAGTTAAGCTTTGTCTGCTCCAGTCTAAAACCCTAATCGAATCCAAAAGATGTCGACATCTAATACCGATAACCTTATTCTAAACCATGTCGGCCTACATTTCTGGTAACCAAAGAAATCCTTTCATCATGTCGGTGTCAGTGCCAGTGAAGTGTCTGTGAAGTGCCTATTGGTACACAACTGAACCAAAACATGAAGTCGGAACAAGATACCATGTTGCCATCAATGTCAACATAGTGAAACCAACCAATTGAGTGTCAATTGCCAATATAATTAAGTGTCTGATATTTGATAGAGGACAATTTATTTCTGATTAATTTTGATACTTTCTATGTGAAATATGGAACTAGAAGACATTTATCAGCTCCTAGTGTTGGACATTGTTGCTATTAGGATATGTTGTTGTCATTGATGTCGACATATTCCTATGATTTATTGCTTCGGTGGTTGCAGATTGGCTTATTGGGATCATGGTTTGGTATATGGAGTACTTCTTGTATCACTATATCTTTCTATATTGGTTTCTATGATCCAAAAGCTCAATTGATCATATCATATGATCTAGTTTACAGTTTGGTTTTTCTTATCAGTGCTTTGCAAAGTTTGACATTTCCTATATTTGATAGAAGAATTAAGTGTCTGATATTTGATAGACAATTTATTTTTTATTAGTTTTGATACTTTCTATGAGAAATGTGGAATTAGAAAACATTTATCAGCTCCTAATGTTGGTCATTATTGTTGCTAGGATATGTTGTTGTCATTGATGTCAACATATTCCAATGATATTTAACACAATCCTTAGAAATCTCTTAATGTACGAAAGGAAGATGGAGCGGCAAGGGGAGAAAGGGGAGCGGCAAGCTGGAAATTCAAATTTCAAACCTGGGAATGATGGATTTCCTGGAGATGGCAGTCTTTCTGAGGGTGGAGCTGGTAATCAAGCTGGTTTCCAGGACTCTCAGGGTACTGAAGGGGACAAGGAGACAGTCAAATCGGTGGAAGACAAAGATTCAAAAAATGGGGTCCCACACGATAGAGGTAAGGAAAAAAAATGGTCATCGCTTTTTGGAGTGAGGCCGCTGGTGAAATTTGGGCTTCCAAAAGATAAAAATATATCTGATCTCATGATAGGGGTTGTTGCTATCTCTATTCCAGATAAGTTGGTTGATATCACTATGTCTGGAATAGCTATGACTTTAGTTGGAAAGTTTGTTGGTTGTAGGCCTAGCTTTGATGTTGTTAGGAATTTTATAAGGAGGAAATGGGTTCTCAAAGGTCAAGTGGATGTGGCGGATTTGCCTTCAGGTTTTTTTACCTTTGCATTTAACACTGAAGAAGACATCAATAAAGCTCTATGTGAAGGATCATGGATGTTCGACAAGTCAACCTTGGCTTTATAGAAATGGGCTCCAAACCTTTCCCTTGACGAGTCCTTTTTTCTGTCAATGCCTATGTGGACACGTCTTCCTGGCCTTCCGTTGTAATTCTAGAATGAGGAAGTCTTCAAGGGGATAGCGAGTTCATTTGGAGAACTTCTCTCGATTGACCCGATGACTGCACAGAAATCAAGGTTGGTTTTTGCCCGTATTTGTGTTAATGTTAATCAAATGACAAACATCCCTCAATCTATTGAGATTATATGTAAATTGGGGAAATGGACCCAAGTGATTGAATATGAATCTCTCTCATTTTCTTGTTTTCATTGTAAAATTTGGGTCATTGGGTGAAATCTTGTCTACTCAAGAAGAGTAAGAGTGGTAAGAGTGATAGTAGTTCGAAGTAGAAATGGCAAATGAAAGGGAAGAGAGAAGACCCATCAGCAGAGTGTGTTCCTAATAAGGAAGTGATTGAGTTGGAAAATGAGGATACGAAGGATATGAATAGTAATAATGAAAAATCTGTTTGTGCCTGCTCTAACAATCAAATAGAAAGTATCAAAGAGGAAGAGCAAAGGATAGATATAAATGCTCAAAAAATTGATTCAAAGGACTAGAAGGGAGGGCCTATCATTCAGGTTAAAGTTGATGAAAGTTCCAATGATGGTGCATTTGCCTCATCTAATACAAAAGAAAATGGGGGAGACTTCAATGAAGCGCAGGACTATAACATTTTAGATTTTGAGCCTTTTTTGTTACTAACCAATGGAAGCCCTAAGCCATCTTAATGCAAAACCCCATCTAATAGTTTGGAAATGGTGGCTCTAGAAGGAAATCTTAGGATTCTCAATACTAAAGTAGGTAAATTGAATAATGGAGGACCCAATGGAGGTATCTCAACTAGAAGCAAGAATAAGAAAATGGTAGATGTTGGAAGGCATAGCAAAAAGAAGGGGAGACCTTCTCTAAAAAATCAAAGGGAACAGGAAAGTTGGAAGAACCGTGCTGATGGAACACAAAGCTCCATCAAGTCAACATTATCCCCGGTTCAAGTATCAAGATAATTTCATGGAATATAAGAGGGCTGAATGCCCCGCACAAGCAGGATGTGTTACGCAATATTATAAGAGATCATAAACCGGATGTTGTCCTTGTTCAAGAAACTAAGATGTGTAAGGATAAAGTGGAAAGGATTAGAATATTCAAAAATAATGGAGTTATAGGAACCAGTTTGGAGGGTGCCTCTAGAGGAACAATGATTTTTTCGAACCAAAATACTATTATAGGGAAGGAAATCATTTCAGAAGTAAATAGGACCTTAGTTCTGCTTGAGCATATTAAGGATAACTTTGTTTGGGTTATCACTAATGTCTATGTGCCTAACTCTAAAGCTGGGAGATCTAAATATTGGAGGAGCCTTGCTGAAGACAAACTAAATTTTGCTCATAAAAGTTGGATAATAATGGGAGATTTCAATACACCTCTTAAAGAGGATGAGAAGATGGGAGGCCTTCCTTTGCAGCTAGAGGGAAGACAAGATCTCATGGATTTTATTAACGATCAATCTCTTATGGATGTGGATCTCCAAGGGATTAATTATACCTGGACCAATCATAGAACTAGATCTAATCTTATTCAAGTAAGTTTAGATAGATCCCTAATTTCTCCTAAGTGGTTGTCTAAGTATAGTTGCTCTTTGGTGTCAATTATTAAGATTGGATCTGATCATTACCCTATATCTTTTACGGCTAATTCTTTTTCCGCTAAGAGAAATTTCCCCTTTAGATTTGAAAAAGCATGGTTATCCCACCCATATCTGGAAGTTTGTGTTGCTGATTGGTGGAGTTTTGAGGTTGAAGGAATGACTTTATTCAGAATAGCCAAAAAGCTCAACATTATAAAGGCCAAAATCAAAATTTGGAACAAGGAGATATTTGGTGATATCTTCAAAAGCAAAACCCAAATTAAGACTGAAATTAAGGTAGTCCAAGATAAAATCCAAGAGGAAGGGCTTTCAGAGGACTTGAGAGCTGTTGAAAATGGGTTGTTATCTAAATACCACACTATTATCTCTAATGAAGAGACTTTCTAGAGACAAAGATTAAGAGCCTTGTATTTGAAGGAAGGTGATAAAAACACCCGGTTTTTCCACTTGATAGCTCTAAAGTATAGGGCAGTCAACTGGATTTCCAGTTTATCTTGTAATAGGGGGATTTTATCGGATGAAAATGACATAAGAAAGGAAGCTTTGGATTTTTTCAGAAATCTCTTGGGAGAGGTGGATGATCTAGATTTCAGAAATCAAGACCTTCTTGTGGAGGCTCTCCCTCCCATTTTGAATGAGGATGACAACAAAAATCTCTCTCGGATACCTTCTATTCAAGAAATAAAAAAGGCGGTGTTTTCTTTTCAAGGAGATAAGTCTCCTGGTCCGGATGGATTTCCAATGTTCTTCCAATCATTTTGGCATATTGTGGAGACTAATATCTGTAATGGAGTTAAAGAATTCTTTGGTTCAAGAAGGCTTTTAAAATAATTGAATGCAACTTTCATCATTCTTATTCCGAAGATTTCAAGAGCTGACTCTCTTAATAAGTTTAGACCTATTAGTCTTTGTAATTCTGTTTACAAGATTATGTCTAAGGTTCTTACTTTTAGAATGTTGGATATTCTTCCCAGAATTATTTCAGCTCAGCAAAATGGCTTCATCCCCGGTAGACAGATTCTGGATTCCATTATTTCAGTTCATGAAAATATTCACTCCCTAACGACTGCTAAAAATTAGAGTTTTTTTCTTAAGTTGGATATGTCTAAAGCCTATGATAGAGTGAATTGGCAATTCCTTTTCAGAATTATGAAAGCTTTTGGGTTTGGGGAAAAACTGATTCAACTCTGCTCCCACCTGATGGAAACTTCCTCCTATGTTGTTATTGTTAACGGACCCCCTTCTAGTTTCTTCAAAATCTCTAGAGGTTTAAGACAGGGGGATCCCATCTCCCCTATCTTGTTTACTATTTTGGCTGAAAGTTTGGGCAGATTTATTATAAAAAATGTGGAAGAAGGTAATCTCAAAGGCCTGAAACCTTCATCTTCCAACTTAACTTGTACTCATGAATAGTTTGTTGATGATTCAATTACTATAAGGGAAGCTACTATTAGGGAAACAAGAAATATGAAGAATGTTATGGACACTTATGAATCTGTTGGCATTTTTGATGATTATGTTGTGATTGTCATTGATGGACACACACTTGCATTAAGATCAATTTTGTATGTATAAGTTAAAGCTCAACCAATACTTGTTCCTACCAGTATGATGCATTATAGTCCTTAGACTATTGGTGTTTTGCAGAAAGTGATTACCGATCTGAAGCGGTATGTTGACCCCAAGTGGTTCAAGGATCTCAAGCGGTACAAAGGATCAAAGTGACAGAACACATATTTCCCAGTCTTCATTTTGTCAAACTGGCAATCGGTATTTTGCTTGAACCAGTATTTTGTATGAACCGGTAATACTCTATGATGAGTTACCAACCGGCATTTTGTGATGAGTTACCATCCACTGATTATTTGACGGTGTCAACACTTTAACAGTGCTTTTTGTGTCATGTTACAGAATATGTCTAGATGCATTGAACCTAGGAAAGTGTATTGTAATCCTATTGGACCGACATGAAATCAGATTCCTTTATAAGGACATCATGTCTAGGTTTTAGGTTGTTATTGTTGATGTTGTTGTGAGGGTTTAAGGTGAGTTAGAGAGAGTATGAATGTGTAGAAGACTAAAGTAATGCTGGAATGCATTAGGAACAAGCTATCAAGGATCTAACCAAGCAATATGTGCTATTAGCTAGATCACTCACTTGTTGATTACTCACATCTTCGACAAGTATGTAGCCCTTAACCGGGTAGGCCCAAAAGCCTTTTGTAAATCCTCTAACAAGGTGGTTCACATCTGTGGATCTAAAATCCTCTAGAAAGGTAGTCTTTAATTGGACTTATCTCCTAACAGAGATTGAGATTCCTAATAGGATCTATTCTAGTAAAGAACATTGTATGACTTTAACCAGTCTGACCTTAACTGGTCTGGTTTCTATTCTGCAGATAGTTACTTGTGAGTTCCATCTCACTGTGGTTTTTCCCATTTGGGTTTCCATGTCAAAATCTCTTGTGTTATGGTGTTTGTGCTTCTATGGGTGAATGCATTATTTTCTCTTTGGTTTGCATGTGTGCTAGTCGGTTTGTCTACTAAACTGTTTTACCAGTTTACTATTAGTCTAGCAAAGTGTTTAAGTACAAAGATTTTTGGCATACTAATTCACCCCCCCCCCCCCCTCTTAGTATTCATCAGAATCTTCTTTTGGCCAAAAAATTAATTGGGAGAAGAGCTCTTTGTTCTTCATCAATACCCCTGTTGAAAGACAAATAAGGATTGAAAGAATCCTTGGATATAAAATTGTTGAGTTTCCCTCTACTTATTTGGGGCTTCCTCTTTGTATGAAGCCTTTGGAGAATTTCTGGATGAAGTTGATTGATAGATTCAACTCTAAATTAGCTGGTTGGAAAGGAGCTATTTTTAGTCAAGCGGGCTAGGTAACACTACTCAAAGCTACTCTTCAAAATTTGCCTATTTATGCCCTTAGTCTATTTAAAATCCCTAGAAAGTTTGCAGAGGCAATTGAAAGAATCCAAAAAAATTTCCTTTGGTCAGGAGTGGAAGACAAAAATAGAATTCCCCTTATTGCTTAAAACAAAATTTGATCTCCTAAGGCTTCTGGGGGGGCTGGGTTAAAGGAATATTTTTTCTATGAATAATGTCTTGTTAGCTAAACAAATCTAGAGAATTAAAGGGGAGGAAAGAGAATGGAATTTAATATGGAAAAAGAAATATCTCTATATGCAACCTTCTGAGGAAGAATTTCTGGATAACTCTTTTTCTATTGAAGGCTCTGCAATTTGGAATGCAGTTCAAATGGCTAAAAGTTGGGCTGCTACTGGAAGAATTGTTAGATTTTGGGAAGACAGATGGCTATTGGATAAACCTTTGGAGGATATCCCAATCCTTAAGGAATGGAAAGATTGGTTCAAAAATAGGTATGGTGTTTATGTTAAAGACTATTGGAGAAATGGGAAATGGACTGAGTTCAACCAGTAATGTCTGGGATTAAAGTTTCTTGAGATTCCGCTCTCTTCTAAAATTTTGAGGGACAATAAAGAGGATAGTTTGATTTGGAGGGAGACTTTGGATGGGAATTACTCTGTGTCTTCGACAGTGGCTATCCACAACAAAGTTCTGGAAGAGATTTCTTTTTGGGCTAAAGTGTGGATAAAGAGGTTAATACCCAAAGTAAATATCTTCTTTTGGATTTTTATCCAAAACAAGGTGCTGACTCTTGATAACCTCCAAAAGCATGGATTTGTTTTTCCTAAAAGATGTTCTCTTTGTTGCAGGGAAGAGGAGTTTGCTTGTCACATCCTCTACCAGTGCACTTTCAGCCAAGAAATTTGGAAAATTATTTTTAGTAGGTGGCAGCTGAACTGGGTTTTTCCGAACTCTCTAGGGGAGCTCTGGAAGCAATGGTACTATCCTAATTCCAACTCTAAGAATGTTGAGCTATGGAAACTTACTCTCCTTAATGTTATTTGGAATATCTGGAAGGAGCATAACAATAGGATTTTTAGGGATAAAAGTGCTAACCCTAAAGTTGTGGTGGATAAAATCTATAGAGGAATATTTGAATGTTTAAATGGAATTGATCATGGTTTAGCTGCTAAAGAAGACTTTAATGATAGATGGAACCTTTCTAATATCAAATCAAGTAAGGATAAGGGTAGGGATGGTCTTGTGTGGTGATTTCCATCTCAGGGATGGATTAAGGCCAACTTTGATGGGGCGTCTAAGGGGAATCTGGGTAAACCTAGTTATGGGGGCATTGTTAGGAATTTTGTTGGAAGTTGCCTTGTGACAGTCGCTGGCCCTCTGGGTAATCAAACTAGTCATTATGTAGAAGCCTCTGTAGCTTTGAATAGTTTGATTATTGCTCAAAATCTAAATCATGATAATTTATGGCTAGAGGGAGACTCTCTAAACATTATCAAGTGCTTCAAGGGTGAAACAAAGCCATCTTGGTCTATAGAAAATTTAATTTTTAAAGCTAGAGAAATTATTGCTAGCTGTAAAGTTATTATAATTGAACATGCCTTTAGAAAAAAAAATTTGGTTGCGGATGGCTTGGCAAACCTACGCGTGAATTCCAAAGCTCAAAGTATTTGGTATGGGGAAGGTAATATTAATTTTAATATTAAACATCTTCTAAGAAAGGACAGATTCATGGGGAAAGTTAGATCACACAATCAATTATGAAAGTTGTAATGAGTAATCTACACATTTATAGAAAGGTTATGATTACTTTGAAAAGTGGCATAATCCTAATCAAAGATATTAATCCTTTGCACACTTTGTGGGTTAACATTTTCAAAATTTTGAGAGGCAACTGGAAGGAAGCTTTGAAACTATAGAAGAACAGAGTTCGTATTTTAAATTTGAAAATGGGAGGGGATTTAAGGAGGGAGGAACCAAATAACATCTCTAGATGGAAGGAAATGCCAAAGGTATGGACTAATCTAGAAAAAGGGTTCATGACGAATTTCATGGAGAAGCTGGTTGATAATGATAAAGGTAGGGTTAATCTTGCAGTCACCAAAATCACTAAAAACTGGATTAATAGGTCATTCAAAATTCATGTTGTGAGGTTTAAGTTGGATGCAGACCTCATAGCGACAGTAAATGGTACGTCCCACTTAGATCTTAATTTTTTTAGAGATTTGAAAGTTTCTAATAATGCGGTTAAGCTTTTTCGATGGAAAGAGAAGGAGAGGGCAAAAATTGGTAAAGCTATGGGGGGATATTATGATGCTTCCAACATTAAGAAAATTTGGGGCTGTGTGTTGAATGCTATCATGGAATACATTACTATGGAGGGTGATTTCACTAGGGTCCACACATACCATTTTGTGTTGTTAAATCATTTCAGGCATGAGAAAAGGATTTCTTTGCCCTACTATCTCTTCAGGTCTCTATCGAGGTCTCTTACCAAGCACAACAAGAATCCTTCGAATCCGGTATTTCATTGTGGCGTCATTTTTCTCATCTATGAGCACTGCAAAATCCTTGCTATCTAGGAAAATAAAAGATTGTCTGTGTCTCCAGGGAAAGGTAAGAGAAAGGTGGAGGAAGGAGGGCCCAGCAAGGAAGAGTCCACTCAGAGCAAAAAGAGAAAAAGTGCTACTAGGATGAAAATTCAAGAGGACAAGAATGATTCAGAGGATTCCGAAAAAGATGGTAGTCAGATGGAAATGGATGAGTCTAGAGGGGAGGAAAGTTGGAAAGAAGAGGATGTGGGGGGAGAGGAAGGAGAAGCAGAGGATGTGTTCGACCAAGATAGTCCTACCCATAGTGTTAGTTTAGGTCATGACAATAGCCAGCCAATGGAGGAGAAGGATGATAAGATTAATGAGGAAAAATAAATGGATATTGAGAAGGAGAAGAATAAGGAATTTGAGCAGGAAATGGATAAAGATAATCTGAGAAAGGATAAGGAGTATGCTAGAGAAGGGTTATTTCTAGATAATGTCAAAAACCTATCTGAGGCTAGATTGGGTTTTGACAGGTGGACTTATGAAGTTATTAAGAATCTGGAAAAAAATGGGAAGCAGTTGGAAGAGAAAAGGAAGAAAGATGAAAGGGACCAGAAGTAGGACATAGAGGAAAAAGCTAAGAAGATGGAAGCTCAGATTGATAATCTGGAGGAGAGAAAAACTTCTATGAAAAACATGTTGGTTATGATTTTGGATATCTTGATAGTTGTTACTAAGAACCTAGAGGAAATCTCTAAGGTCCTTGAAAGCTCTAGCACTCTCAAACCCATCATGGACCTTGATATTGATGAAGATGCCATCGAGACTGGGACTATGGAAAGTGTTCTTGGTGGAGCGGCAAAGAGAACAAGGGCGAGCATGAAGAAAGTTGGCGTGACCTCTTCTAAGGAAATCCCTAAACTTAGGGATAATATTAAAGAACTGTATGGGATTAGCAAAAATTTGGCTAATGCCCTGAAAAACATTAAGTAGTTCCTTTTCTATGTTTTGTCTATTTTGGCTGGTCGTTGCTAGTTCTGTGGAGCTATTTTACTGGATTTTGCTAGTATCTTTATTGGTTTTTTAGATGTTTGTTCCTTCTTGTTTCTTAATGCTCTTTTTTCTTAAGGATCTTTTGTAAAGGGTTTCGGGGCCCCTTCAAAACCTATTTTTACCGTAATCAAAACATCTTCCTATGATTTATTGCTCTGGTGGTTGCAGATTGGTTTATTGGGATCATGGTTTGGTATATGGAGTAATCCTTGTATCATTATATCTTTCTATATTGGTTTTTGTGATTCAGAAGCTTAATTGATCATATCATATGATCCGGTTTACAGTTTGGTTTTTCTGATCAGTACTTTGTAGAGTTTGATATTTCCTCTAGTATATTCCGGTGTGATTAGATATTTAGTTGATATTTTGAGAGATTGTTAAGGATATTCTTATGTATCTTTATTTCATATGGTTCATTATTTGGTGCTCCGCAAGTTATATTTCCTTGTGACAATTGTTGTTGTTTGAATGTTCTTGAGTTTCAGATGTTGATCAATGAATATTTGATAAGTGGTGCTGGTACAACTATTTTAGATAATTCTAACATGCTTGTTGGTGTTTCCTAATTGTGTCCTATTTTTTTAGATGATATACATTGATCCTTGTGCATGTTCTTGGGGATTTTGTTGAACCGGTGATATTCTTGGTGGTGTAGCGTGTTACGGTTGATCTTGGTGTGATTTTCGGTGGTGTTGCATGTTTGAGAATTTGGTTTAGGTCTATTATATCATGTATCATTAGGTGGTTGATCTTTGTATTGTGTGATGTAATTTTTTAATTGTGAGTTGGGGGCTTGGCTGACCTTGTAGTCAAGGTTGATGAATTGTATAAATAGGTGATAAAGTCATGTAAGTTTGGTATCAGTGTTGCATCTACATTATTGGAGGATGCTAAATGTGTGAACAAGCAAATACATCCTTCATCATTGTGATTGACTAGAGATTGGAGTGTTTCAGAGAAGACTAGTGTTCTTAACTGGAAGTGTCATTAGACATTTGTAGATTCTATTATTTCAGTTCATTTGATTCTAGATTGTTGTCTGAATATTTGGTAAGTTAGTGAGACTTTTTTGTAAGGTAGTGAACCTTCCTTGAGGGTTGTAGCCTTTCAGGTTATTGTACTTTGAGCAGTGAATGCATGTGCATTCCTGGTGCAGAGCACCTAGCTCAAAGTTGTCTTTTCTTGCATTTTAGAGTTTTTGTGTGATTTCAAGTTATTTTATGTTGTAATAAGGTGGAAGAAATCCTATGATTCTTTTTGAAGCCACAATTTGGTTGTCCACACTTTTGTTGTGCTCAAGATCCAAAATTGTCATTGTCCTGAAATGTTGTCAAAATGTCATTTTTTGGTTTGTACCAGGTGGATGCCTGGAAACTTGCTAGAATGTTTGGAAATGGTTTAAATCCATTGTGGGATGCTATTTGAGTGGTTTTTCAGGCCTTGAGAGCCTTGGAGTGTGTTTTTGCACTCATAGGTAAAAGTTGTCAAAAATTGGTCATGACAACTTTTGCATTTTTAGGCAAAAGTTGTCCATGAAGGAAATGGCATTGGAAGTTGGTTGGCACCAACTTAAAATGGTGTATAAAACCTTCTAAGCATCTCCAATAATAGGTTAATCAACTATTGGTTTGCATTCAATTCATTTGCCAAGGGTTTCCTATGCTTTTCCTCATGTTTGGACTATTTTTTCTTTGATTTTTCTACTTTGTATGACCTGTACGGTCTGGTACGTTGCTTATAATAGCAGAGGAAGTTATGATTTTTTTCTATCTTTCCAACAAGTATAATATGAAGGTTTGAAGTGCATTGGATAAAAAGTTATCACTATTTTTGTAAAAAGTTGCTCACAAACCCTTGAAACTTGGGGTTTTGATTGTAAAAATGCATTTTACCTTAGCATCCATGAATGGCACAAGTTGCAACCTAGTGGATGGATTTTGTAGGATCTATAAATAGTTTTAGAGTAGGTGTTTTTTGTTTTTTTAGGACACAAGGAGGAGAATGGGTGAGATGAATAACACACAAGCTTGTAGCTAGTGTGTGGGGGTAGCGGAGATTGCTCATTTTCATTGCCATGGAGAAGTGACACCCTAGAAACCCATGGTGTTTTGGAAAGTTCTATGATTGTACTAAAATATTCCAATTTTTTTTGGGTTGGTGATTGTGACTAGTGAAGAGTTTGAAGCACATCTTCTAAAACTGCTCGAAAGCCCTAAACCCCTTAAAAATAGCTCTTTTTCAGTAACCCTAGTTGAACGACAAACCTAGATGGGAAACTAATAGATCTTGTTTAAATTCCAATTGGGGATCTGAATATGTAAAAATATCTGGGGGTTGTTAGGAAATTTTGGGGAAAAAGACCAAAAAAATAGTCAAAGAAGGGCTAGTCAATTAGGCCTAAGAGCAGCCAGTAGAAGCAAGTTGAAAGCCTAGGGCTTGGGAGGAAGGTGCAGACCTTGTCAATGCATAAAATTACCTTGAACATACCTTCACAAAATAACCACAACCTTTAAACATGTTGTTAGAGTGAAGATCCTTGGTGGAGGTCTTCGGAGCCTAGTTGGAGCTTTGGGAACCTAGTAGGAGAGCATCTCAAAATCAGAGATTTGGGTCAGAACCAACAAGAAACCTCAAGAGGCTATACCTAGGAGGAAAGCCAACAAAGTTTAAGCCTTGGATTTCTAAGGAGTGTACCCTAACAATTTACCTTGAAGGAGGTTGAGTAGAAGGGTGAGTTGAGGAGTTGGGGTGTGTAAGGGTGAATTGGAGAGCTAGGCACAAGATCTATGCATTAGAGTGGTATTAGAGCCATTCTTTGAAAGATTTGGTGTATGTCAGATTGTGAAGAATTAGAAGCAAGTTGAATGCCTCCAAAGGAAATGACTCCAGAAGCCACCCGGGAGATGGTGGTAGAGATGATAGAAGGATTGAAGGATACAAAAGGAAGCAGAGGAACCAGAGAGGCAAAGAAGGAGAAGGGAAAGGTTAAGACAGAATGGGGTGATGAGATTGACAAAGAAGTGGAAGATGGAGAGGAACCAACAACAGTAGCTATTCCTCAAGACCAAAAGTTATTCCTAGATGCAGTCAAATCCATTTCTAAGGATAATCTAGATGGATTACCCACATATGGAGGAAACCTCAATGGAGAAGAGTTGCTAGATTGGATAGAAGCTCTCAATAATCATTTTGATTACAAAGAGGTAGAATAAGAGAAAGAGTTAATGTGGCCAAATCAAGAATGAGAGGATCACCATTGGTTTGGTGCAATATGATGCAAGAATAAAGGATACAAGAAGACAAAAAGAAGATAACTTCATGGGAGCGAATGAAGATCAGACTTAAGGCACAATTCCTTCCAGGAGATTATGAAGTTCAAATTCATAAGAGACTGTAAAATCTGAAACTAAGGGAGCTAGATGTCAATGCTTACATGGAGGAATTCCATAAACTAAGCCTCAGAGCTAAAAAGCATGAGAATGAGGTGGAGAAATTGGCTAGATACATGAATGGATTGAGACAAAATATACAAGATGAAATCAGTATCCTTACTTCTGATACCGTTCATAAGTGTTTTCAGTTAGCAGTAAGGGCAAAAGACAAAATCAATAGGAGGAGTGAACAAAATCAAAAGTTTAGAGGTGGAAGATCCTTTAGAGGAAGGGGAACTTTTAGTATACAACAAAAAACATCAAGGAATGAAGAAAACTCAAGGAAAGAAGGTGGTGGAGACTCTTCAAGGGGACCATTTATAGGATCCTTTAGAGGAAGAAACAATTCTAGGGGCAGATTTGGAAGCTCAGGAAGAGGAAATTCAGTTTTCACTGGTAGATGTTACAATTGTAATCAAGTTGGCCACACAATGGGAAGGTGTCCAGAGAAAGAAACCATCTCTTCACACTCATACATGGGTGAGAGAAGAACACAATTAGTGCAAGAAGAAGACAATCAAAGTGTGTCCTCCCCTCTCAGCAAGGAAGGCCCAGTGACAAATGGTGAAAGTCTAATGCTAAGAAGGTCTTTGTTGAAGATTCCTCAAGCTCAAGAGCCACCACAAAGGAAGAGTTTGTTTAGACCAACTTGTAAGTCTCAAGGAAATATTTGCAAAGTGATTGTAGACTCGGGTTCAACTGAGAATATAGTTTCAACTAAAATGGTGGATAAACTCAAGTTAAAGAGGTTGCCACATCTCACTCCCTACAAGGTGTCATGGCTCAACCGGGGCCAATGTGTCTTAGTTGATGAGAAAGCATGGGTAGACTATGAGATTTTTGAGAATAAGGACAATATTTTATGTGATATATTGCCTATGGATGCTTTCCATTTGTTGTTGGGACATCCATGGCAATTTGATGTAAAGGCTCAGTATGATGGAGAGAAGAATAGCTATGTCATTATCAAGAATGGTAAGAGGTATCAAATGGATCTATTACCTAATCCAAAAGAGGAAAAACAAGTTGGATCAAGTGTGATGATGATGAGTGGGAAAGAGTTTCTTAAGGTGATGAAACAAGAAGGAGATCAAGGGTATGCTATTGTGGTCAAACCTAGTGAAGAAGGTAAGGCGGGTCCAATGGAAGAAGTGCCACAAGAGGTGAAAGGTCTACTCAAACAATATTCAGAAGTAATAGGAAAAGATCTACCTAATTCTTTACCACCAATGAGGGATGTAAATCACCAAATACACCTGATTTCAGGGGCAAGTTTGCCTAATAAGGCTGCCTACAAAATGACACCTAGTCAAAATAAAGAAATTGTCAAACAAGTGCAGGAGCTCTTGGAAAAAGGATTCATCAAAAAGAGTTTGAGTCCATGTGCTATACCTACTATCTTAGCACCCAAGAAAGGGGGGAAATGGAGAATGTGTACAGATTCTAGAGCAATCAATAAGATCACTATAAGGTACCGGTTCCCTATGCCACGGATAGAAGACCTGTTGGACAATCTTGGGGGTGCAAGCTACTTCACAAATGTGGATTTAAAATTAGGTTATCATCACATAATAATCAGACCAGGGGATGAATGGAAGACAACCTTTAGGACCAATGTTGGCCTCTATGTGTGGTTGGTCATGCCATTTGGCCTTACCAATGCACCTAGCACCTTTCAAAGGCTCATGAATGAAGTCTTGGTTGAGTTCATAGGTAAATTTGTGATTCTATATCTTGATGACATTCTAATATTTAGTAGGTCCTAAGAAGAACATCTCAATGATGTCGAGATGGTCTTGAAGAAGCTGAAAAAGGCACAACTCAAAATCAACCTTGAAAAGTGTGAGTTTCTCAAGACTGAACTTGTATACCTTGGTTTTGTTATTTCACAAGGTTGTCTGAAAATGGATCCTAGTAAGGTTGAGGCAATCCTTAGTTGGCCTAAACCTAATAATGTCAATGGTGTTAGGAGCTTTCATGGGTTAGCATCCTTTTATAGGAAGTTTGTAAGAAACTTTAGTCATGTGTGTGCTCTTGTGCTCAATACTATCAAAGGGGGAGTCAAGTGTTAGTTTAGGTGGACAGAGGAGGCCCAAAAGGGATTTGAGTTGTTGAAAAAGAAGATATATGAGTTACCTACCCTTAGGTTACCTAATTTGAATCAGTTTTTTACAGTTGAGTGTGATGCTAGTCAAAGAGCAATAGGGGCTGTTTTGAGTCAAGAGGGTCTTCCCATAGCCTTTTCCTCTGAAAATTTGAATGAAGGAAAACAAAAGTACTTTGTGTATGACTTGGAGTTTTATTCCATGGTGCAAGCCTTTAAGAAGTGGCATCATTACTTTCTGCCCAAAGAGTTTGTGGTCTATACTGACAACCATGCCCTTAGTTTTCACAATGGACAAGAGAAGCTGAATCAGAAGCACCTCAAGTGGGTAGAATACCCACAATGCTATACCTTCAATATCAATAATAAGAAGGGTACCTCAAATAAAGTTGTTGATGCACTCAGTAGGAGAGTCATGACCATACAAGTGGTTAAATTGCACAGTGTGGGGTTGGAGGAGTTGAGAGACCTCTACAAAGAAGACAAACATTTTGTTGATATATATGCTACATGTTCTGATTTTTCTAACACTTCACATGTTTCCTACTCAGAGTATATGATACAAGAAGGTTTGTTGTTTAAAGGACATCTACTTTGTATACCCCAATGCTCTATGGGACAAAAAATCATTCAAGAGAAACATCAAGGGGGTCTAGGAGGTCATTTTGGAAATGATAAAACAATGGAGCAAGTTAGTCGATTCTACTATTGGCCCAAGTTACAATTAGAAGTAAGGAGATTTGTTGAACAATTTGCCATATGTCAGAGAGAGAAAGGATCAGCAAGTAATGCAGGTTTATATCATTCCTTAGTCATACCCCAAAGGCCTTGGGAATGTTTGAGCATGGACTTTGTGTTGGGTTTACCAAGAACACCAAGAGGATTTGATAGTGTTTAGGTTGTGGTAGCTAGGTTCAGAAAAATGGCTCACTTCATCCCTTGTAAGAGTACCAATGATGCCACCAATATTGTAGGTCTTTTCTTCAAAGAAATAGTAAGAATCCATGGACTTCCAGTTAGCATTGTGAGTGATAGGGATGTTAAGTTTTTGAGTCACTTCTGGAGAACTTTATGGGAGAAGTTGGGTACTAGACTCTCATTTTCATCTACCTACCATCCACAATTAGATGGTTAGACTAAGGTGGTCGATAGTTCCTTGGGTAATCTCCTAAGGTGTCTCACTAAGCAGCATGGTCAGACTTGGGACTTGGTGATCAGCCAAGCAGAATATGCATGCAACCATTCAGTCAACCGGAGCATAGGTAAAAGTCCTTTTGAAATTGTTTATGGAATGCATCTTAGAGGTGTCTTAGAACTTAGTGATATCAGTACAATGACCCACAAGAGTGCTCAAGGAGATATTTTTCTGAAGGTATTAAGGAAATTCATGACAAAGTACGACAGTCCTTGCAACAAAAATAAAAAAAATATAAGGAACAAGTTGATCATTCAAGAAGGAACTTGCAATTTAAGGTTGGAGACTTAGTTTTGGCTTATCTCAAAAAGGAAAGACTTCCAAAAGGACAGCCAACCAAGTTGATGATGAAGAATATTGGGCCACTCAAGATTGTTCATAAGTTTGGCCAAAATGACTATGAGGTTGAACTACCTCCTTCTTTGGCCATATCTCCTATTTTTAATATTTGTGACTTGTATCCATATAAAGGAGAATCTCAGACCTCTCAGATAGATACCACATTGCAATCTGAAGAGGATTGGGTGAAGGATTTACCAGTTAGTCAACCGGTTCAATTGGAAAGCATCTTGGATACCAAGGTGATCAAGAAGACAAGAAAGGGCATCTACAAACATTATCTTGTGAAGTGGGTAGGTATACCTAATTCAGAGGCTATATGGATGTCATAAGCTGACATAATTCATCATGGAGTGCAACTAGCAGACTTGATAACTCAAGGGACTTGAGTTCCTTGCCCCAGGGCAGTATGGTGCAGAGCACCTAGCTCAAAGTTGTCTTTTCTTGCATTTTAGAGTTTTTGTGTTATTTAAAGTTATTTTATGTTGTAATAAGGTGGAAGAAATCCTATGATGCTTTTTGAAGCCATAGTTTGGTTGTCCACACTTTTGTTCTGCTCAGGATCCAAAATTGTCATTGTCCTGAAATGTTGTCAAAATGTCAATTTTTGGTTTGTACCAGGTGGATGCTTGGAAGCTTGATAGAATTTTTGGAAATGGTTTAAATCCATCGTGGGATGACATTTGAGTGATGTTTCAGGCCTTGAGAGCCTGGGAGTGTGTTTTTGCACTCATAGGTAAAAGTTGTCAAAAATTGGTCATGATAACTTTTGCATTTTTAGGAAAAAGTTGTCCATGAAGGAAATGGCATTGGAAGTTGGTTGGAACCAGATTAAAATGGTGTATTAAACCTTCTAATAATCTCCAATAATAGTTTAATCAACTTTTACTTTGTATTCAATTCATTTGCCAAGGGTTTCCTATGCTTTTCCTCACGTTTGGACTATTTTTGCTTTGATTTTCTGCTTTTGTATGACCTATACAGTAAAGTATTCTTCTCATAATAGAAGAGGAAGTTAGGAATTTTTTTAATCTTTCCAACAAGTATAATATGATGGTTTGAAGTGCCTTGGATCAAAAGTTATCACTATTTTTGTAAAAGTTACTCACAAACCCTTGAAACTTGGGGTTTTGATTGTAAAAATGCATTTTACCTGAGCATCCACGAATGGCACAAGTTGCAATATATTTAATGGCTTGGGTAGGCTCTATAAATATTTTTAGAGTAGGTTTTTTGTGTTTTTTTAGGCCACAAGGAGGAGAATGGGTGAGATGAATAACACAGAAGCTTGTAGCTAGTGTGTGGGGGCAGCAAAGATTGCTCATTTTCATTGCCATGGAGAAGTGACACCCCAGAAACCCATAGTGTTTTGAAAAGTTCTATGAGTGTACTAAAATAATCCAAGTTTTTTTGGGTTGGTGATTGTGACTGGTGAAGATTTTGAAGCACATCTTCTAAAACTGCCTCGAAGCCCTAAACCCCTTAAAAATAGCTCTTTTTCAGTAACCCTAGTTGTGCAACAAACCTAGATGGGAAACTGCATGATCGTGTTTAGATTCCAAATGGGTATCTGAATATGTAAAAATATCTAGGGGTTGTTAGGAAATTTTGGGGAAAAAGACCAACAAAATAGTCAAATAGACCTAATAGCAATCGGTAGAAGCAAGTTGAAAGCCCAGAGCTTGGGAGGAAGGTACAGACCTTGTCAATGCATAAATTACCTTGAACATACCTACACAACATAACCACAACCTTTAAACATGTTGTTAGAGTGAAGATCCTCGGTGGAGGTCTTTGGAGCCTAGTTGGAGTTTTGGGAACCTAGCAAGAGACCATCTCAAAATCAGAGATTTGGGTCAGAACCAACAAGAAACCTCAAGAGGCAAGCCAATAGATTTTAGGCCTTGGAGGTCTAAGGAGTGTGCCCTAACAAGTTAACTTGGAGGAGCTTGAGTAGAAGGGTGAGTTGAGGAGTTGGGGTGAGTAAGGGTGAATTGGAGAGCTAGGCACAAGATCTCTACATCAATTCCCCATTGTAATTATTTTTACATACTACTACAGAGTATCATCTTATTGTGGGTAGGTTCCCATCTTGTTTTGTTTCTTAACCAGGTTTTTCACGTCAAAATATTTTTGTTGTGTGTTGTGGTATCAATTTTTTTTATCTTTATTATTGATGTCGATTGTTAGATTTGTATTTGAGGATAAGTTTGTTAATCCAGTGAAAACTGATTCACCCTCTCTCTAAATGATGTAGAGGGTTTGGTGTTAATGAGCAAATTCTTTGGTTTCTTTTAAGGGTTAACACTTGGCACCATCCAATGGTCCAATCTCTCCAACCTTTCAAATGTTCTTAATCCTGTCCTTGATCCTTCCCAAGGGTCAATCTACTCAAGACAACTTAGTTTCTCTAGGAGACTCCTACTCCTATGCACTCAGCCCCTAAAGCAAGACACCTCACAACCCCAAGCCCTTTGCCAACATGACCTTTTCCTCAAATGGTGGAATTTATCATATGTAGGTGTTTGTACATGTTTTATATGGTATTTACATTAACCTTAACCCCTTTGGTCGGTATTTACAAGTCCTTTGTGCCTTTTGTCCTTAGGGGCCTATGAAATAGGGCTATAAGCAATTAGGCCTTCGTTTGGACTTTTCCAAATTTACCTACCAAATTATCTGAACAACCCCCTAAAAAAAATTGATATTCTAATCCCCTTTTAGATGTTCTAAAATATTTCAAACTTTTGCATCTGGGTTTTGAGTGCAAGTGTTCAAACCCTATTGGGCCTATTTTGGTCTAATTAGCCGATATAGGGTTTTAGGCCTCAAAACCTTCACTAGTCAGATGGAAATAAATTCAGAGAACTTGAAGAGGGTTTGCATATGTCTAAGGGTCCCCTCTATGCAATTTTTGACCACCATTTTTTCCACTGTCCCAAGGATTCATTCAATCCTTCACTGCACAAACTTGCCACATGGAAGATGTCAAGTCTAGGGCATCACTCAAACAGTACAAGGTGAGACCTTCTTCTCCCCAAACCTATAAAATCATCTAGTATACATGTTAATCTAACATTCCTAGGGTTTTAGACCTTTCCCATTGATGAATATTGAATGGTGGCTCCTTTTGCATCCAAACCCTGGTTTTGGGGGTTTTACCAGGCAATGAGAAAGAAAAATCAACTACTCCTCAACCACATAACTTCAAGACCTCAAACCTACTTCAAATGAAAGTTGATTCACTACTACAACTATTTAGAGACATCATCCCTTCCAGAAGTCCTTACAAATCTGTACCAAAGACAAGAACACAAGGAAACACAGTAAAAATGATAGTTTCGGATTAGTAGGAAGCATAAATTTCATTCAAAGTATCCATATAACCTTTGGGAATTGTTCGTCGGGCTTAAATAAGGAAAATGAATCCTTCCAACCACTTCCCAATGTAAAAATTCAACCAACTAGCCGTTGGGAATCCACAACTCAAAAATTTGCAAAAGTACTTATGACAACATAACAACTTTATGACAAATTATGACATCACACACTTGCCTTCATATTAAAGGTTACAAATTGGACACACAACATCTCTAGGACCCGAACTATGGAAGGGATGGTTCTCAAGATACTATTGAGGAGGGCTACCCCTTCTTGGAAGGGGTTCTTAATATGATGAAGAACCCTGACCCCAAGGCGGCACCTCCCTCCTCGGGGAGATGCTTGGACCCAAACGTAGAAGAGGGAGAGATCTCCCAGATGAAGGTAGAACAAGAAGGACTAAAAGCTAAAGAGTGGTTCAGAGAGAAGAAAGGGTACGATGAGACCATTCTATTTTCTCTCAAGTAGCTAAATCCCAACACTATGGGAGAAAATGGGAGAAGCACATGATGCATAGAGGCTGGGCCCATGCTTCCCAAAGTGAACGTCTTGGATCTGACCTCCTCTTCTTCTGCTACTAGATCTACAGGGGAGATCATTTTTCTCTCTCATGAAATTCATTTTGCCCCATCTTCACCTATGGATAAAATGAAAGAGGAATGGCAAGAAACTTAAAGAAATTCTAGAGGAAATAAGAAGGTGGATGTTGGAAATGACTCTAAACCAGACAGACCCTTTGAGAGTACCCGCAGAACTAAGGTAATGGCCAGAGAAATTTCCAGTGGATGGAAATTAACTCTAGAGACATCTCAAAAAGGCAAGAAATGAAGTTCCTTTAATGGAACTTAAGGGGCTTAAACAACCCCCAAAAGCAGTATGCTCTTAAGCAATGCATAGTTACCAACAAGGTTGATATTATTCTATTCCAGGAGGTGAAAATGACCTAGAAATTTTTTTCTACTCTTGTGGATAGTATATGGTTAGGTGTTGCCTTCTATTATAGTGAGGCGAAAGGTGCTTTAAGGGGAATTGATATTCTCTGGAATAAGAGCAAGTTGGATGGGCACACTACTGGCCTTTCTCATAGCTTTCTTACTACTAGGTTCACTATGAACAACTTCTCATGGTACTTTTCCAACATTTATGGTCCTAATACTAGATATGGTTGGGCTCTGGTCTGGGAGAAAATCACTACCTTCATGACTAATAATAGGGAGGGAATGTTCATGTTAGCCGATGACTTTAACACCTCTCTTTTTCCCTCAGAGAAGTTAGGAGGTCTAACTAATTACAGTGATAGCGTGCTTGACTTTGTTGAATTCATTAGAAATAACGAGCTACTTGATCTTGACCTTCAAGGGAGTCCTTCACCTGGTCTAACAATAGAAAAGGCTCTAATCTGATTCAGGTTAGGTTGGATAGGTTTTTGATCTCTGCCAAGTGGGACCTTGGCAACAATTCCTCACTCTTGTCTCTCCCTCGCATTATCTCTAACCATTCCCCAATCCTCCTTTCTTGGGTTGATAAGCTAGTCTTGGGCCCCATACCCTTTAGGTATGAGATTATGTGGCACTCTCACCTGGACTTCAAACAGTGTATCCAAAATTGGTGGAACTCCCCTGTTCAAGGTTCTGCTATGTTTAGAATCACTAAAAAACTGGAGATAATCAAAAGGGGAGGTCAAAGCCTGGAGTAAATCTTCCTCTGGTGATATCTTCAAGAGAAAGGAGGTTGAAACCAATTCGGACCACCTCTAGAGAACCATTGTGGAGGGGATCACCTCAATGGATATCCACAAAGAGGAGGAATGTTGGAGACAAAAATGGAAAGAAATCATGAGCCTTAAAGAAATCTACTGGAAACAAAGATCCAGAATCTAGTGTTTAACTGAGGGGGATAGGAACACCTCCTTCTTTCATGGGTTTGCTTCAAATCATAAAAGGAGAAACACTATCCATTTCATTTTCAATAACAAAAATGAAGAATTGGTGGGGAATAGCAAGATTGGTCAATGGGCTTCTCTATACTTTGCTAATGCTTGTGAGAATGACAAGGCTAGTGAACCTATTGAGGTTAGTGATAAGCTTCTCAATCTTATCCCTCAAGTCCTGAATGATGCTGACAATGAGCTATTGATGAGCCGTGTGTTTGAAGATGAAGTTAAAGAGGCAGTTTTTGTAATGGCTGCCTTTAAGGCCCCTGGACTTGATGGCTTCCCTCCGGCTTTCTTCCAGGTGTTCTAGGAAACTGTGAAGTATGACTTAATCAAAGCTACCAGGGACTTCATTCGCACTAGGAACCTTTTGAAGAAATTGAATAACACTTTCATTGTTTTGGTTCCCAAAGTTCCTGACCCAAAGTTTATGACTGATTATCTCTGTATTAGCCTATGCAATTAGGTCTACAAGATATTCTCTAAAGTTATTGTCAACAGAATCAAACCCCTTCTTGATAGATGTATCAGCCCCTCTTAGAGGGGTTTTGTTCCAAGAAAGAAGATTCTTGATGTGGTCATAACTACCCATGAGGTCATCCATTCCATGGAGAAGAGTCGCAAACCAGGTATGGCTCTTAAACTTGACATCTCAAAGGCTTATGATAAAGTTAACTGGAAGTTCATGTATGTTGTTCTATCCAAGATGGGATTTCGAGGGAGATTCCTCAATGTTATCAAGGTGGTGATGAAAAATGTTCATTATTTGATGATTGTCAATGGCACCCCTTGGGGATTCTTCAAGGATGGGAAGGGTCTAAGACAGGGGGACCCTCTCTCACCTTATTTGTTTATTATGGTGGCAGAAGTTTTGAGCAGGAACTTCTCCCAATTAATTAGGAATAGAAAAATCTCGGGGGTGAAAGTTGCTTCTACCCTTCCTCTGGTGGTTATGCAGCAATTTGTTGATGACACCTTCATGTTTGGCTAGTTGTCTATTATAGAAGCAAAAGAATGGAAACACTTATTGGAGGATTATGCCCTAGCCTCAGGACAACTTATCAATTTATTTTTTCAACACAGATAGAAATCTCCAAGGTAAACTTATGCAAATCCTTGGATGTTGTGCTACTAATCTTCCCGATTCCTACTTGGGTCTTCCCCTCATGATTAAGGAGGTCACCCCCTAATTCTGGGAGTCTTTCTTAGAAATAATACAGAAGAAATTTGTTAGCTAGACTAGAAAAACTCTAAGTAGTGTTGGTAAACTCTAGCTTTTGCCAGCCTCTCTTCAAGGTGTCCCGATCTATTTTCTATTGCTATACAAGATATCCATTGCTATGGCTAAGAAACTTGAGAAAATCCAAAGAAGTTTTCTGTGGACGGGGATGGAGGAAAATTCCATACTCAGCTTAGTCAATTGGGAGGTGGTGTGCAAACCTAAGTACATGGGAGGCCTAGGGATTAGAAAATTTTGGACCTAAACAAGGCTTTGCTGACTAAAATTGGATGGAATCTTATGAAGGATAGAGCTGATTGGTGCAAGATTATGTAGGCAAAGTATTTTAATCACTTCCCCTTCTCTTCCCTTCTATCTTCCAATGAGCTCCCACCTGGATCAAAGATATGGAATAACATTGTCAAAAACTCGAAGCTGCTTAAATAGGGTCTAAAATGGCAGGTGGGCAATGGTGAGAAAATTAGATCCTGGGAGGATAACTGGATTGGCAATAGGTCCTTGGCCTCTTTCCTCTTCAGTTGCCTCATGGGAATCCTCAAGGACTCGCTTGGTCCTCTTGTGATGAATTACATATCCCCCTCTCACTGTTGGTTGACTCTTCCCGATGGTCTGAGAGATAATACTCATTGGGGCCATTTGGTGGGGGAGTTATAATCTCTTCTTGAGGAGGTCAGGATTCCCCAATTCCCTCATGTTGATAAGTTTATTTGGGATATGAATCCCTCGGGGTCTTTCAGTGTAAAGTTGGCCTATAATCTCATGTTCGCTCCTATGAATGATTGTTAAATTTGGAGATAAGTTTTAAATTCTTACCTAACCCTAAAATAAAAATTTTCAGGTGGACGACTCTGCATGAGAAGATCCTAACTATTGATAACCTTAAAAGGAGAGGCTTCCTGTTAGCTAATTGATGTGTTCTATGTAATTGTGTTGAGGAAAGCATAAATCATCTATTTATCCATTTCCCCTTCACTTCTATGGTCTGGCACAAAGTTTTACATAAATTCAACATTGCATGTACCTTCTTGGAAGACTTGCAATAGTTTATCAGCAACTGGAAGTGCCCCTCTTCTCACCCTCTGATAAGACAGTATTGGAAACTCATCCCTCCTCATATCTATTGGCATATCTGGAAGGAAAGAAAGAACCCAATCTTCCATGAGACTAATAACTATGTTGACATGGTGGTTGGCATAACAGAAAAGATCCTCAGGGAGAACGTTTTGGTCTGCAAATTAAAAAAACCACAATCTTCCCCTCTGGTGATGGATTGTGATTGGATTAGGACATGGAATCTTCTTGACAACTTCCTCTAATATGACAACTCTATAAGAATGTAGAGGTTTAACACTAGATGGTCGACCCCACCCCCCTCATGGCTCAAACTTAACTTTGATGGTGTCATTCATAGTGGAGTTATGGTGGGAGGTATAATTATAAGGGATAGCTTGGGCAACCTGATTCTGGCCTATGCGAGGAATTTTGGCTCTACCTCGAGTATCATGGTTGAAGCCCTAGTTCTCTTCTAGGGGCTTAAATTGGCTCTCTATATTAATGCTAAAATACTGATCATTGAATGTAATTCTAAGCTGATTATTGAGGCGACTAAAGGTGTTTCAGGGATTAGCTAGATGATTAGCAACATACTCAAGGACATATACTCTATGATAGTTTGGCTTGAGGAATTTCAAATTCAACACATTTATAGAAAGGGAAATTCAGTGGCGGACTCTCTACCTACGATAGGCCTTGAGATGAAAGGTATGAGGTGCTGGAGACACCTGGAATCACTTTCTGATAGATAGAAATCCCTCATTGGGAGAGATCAAAATTTTACTACTAACCAATGATTTTCTATGTCCTTTTTTACGGGTGGACATTTTGGCCCGTCTGCGATGTCAAGCTGCAGGAGGGAAATTCAAATTTAAATTGGGTGGGCTATGCCAAGGTGACGTTCGGTGGTCCCCATTTTCTCCACCACACGGGTCTAGCAATAACTTGTCTGACCACCAATAATTTTGTTACTGAAGGATTGCAACTTCAACTTTTAATCATTAACTTGATAGACCGTAGGAAGTACAACACTTATTGCTATAACTGGAACTTAAGATTTCTCCACAATAAAGATCTTTACAAGTTGGCAGATGAGTTAAGAGGTTTCCTTTCACATTCTTATCCGAGCTGGTGGACACATGCCTTGGGAAACACCATAAAAGATAATTATTGTAGCTCTCACCTCACTTTGGCTAAATTTCTATCAATCATTCTTATCTCTCACTCTGGTTTTTCCCTCTGCATAACCATTAGCAGTTTCGTGCTGCTTGCCAACTTCACTCTGGAGGAAGCTATTATCAGGGGGGATTTAGTCTAGGTTGAGCCAGACATTATTGATGACTGCTTCTGCAATGACCCATGTGTTTGTATGTATGCCAAGGAAGGGGGCATTATCCCGTTCATGGAAGCTATGAACCTCTCCATGCAGTTTGTCAATAGCTGGAATGATAGGAGAGTTGTTATGGGGGATATTTCGTTTGAAATTAATGAAGATGTCATTGCCCAGGCTACGGGTCTTTCAACTGAGGGAAGAAAGTGGAAGAAAACTAGTAGGGTCATGAACAAGACCAGTATGAATAGATTCTACAAAAAGGGTGAGGAGCTAGTTAAGATGCGTGGGGGTTTAGACAGAGAATGCCTACCTTATCCGTGGGACCAGGTGTGTAAAATTATTATGAAATACTTTACCCTTGAGGGAAGTTATGGAGTTTTCTATTATTACCATTTCCCGTTGCTCAATCATTTTTGTAACCATGATTCTATTTCCATTCCATTCTTTTTACTTCATGCCTTAGAGTCCACTATTAAACAAGTTCGTCATTGCATGAGTCAAGATAGGAATTTCACCATCCTCCACCAAGGTATGATGTTTCAGCTCTACAATTTCCACAGGGCCCTCTATCCACCTAAACCCATCTTTGTTCAACCTGCTCCCTCCCTCCATGGCCCCCTCACTGGTACTAAAAAGGGTAATAAAAAGACCTCAAAAAATCTTATTACGCCTTGTCAATCCCTTGACCATGCCCCTCTCATTTCCCCCAAAATTGGGGGGAAAAAAAAAAGCAATCCTTCCGCTACTAAAGCTACCTCCAAGAAACCTAGGAAAGAACCTAAGATCTCATTAGTTGAGTCTAATGCGGAGGATAATGTGACCTCTCGGAGGTTCAACAAATTTCTTGGCAAACCCCTTATGAAAAAAATTATTGCGAGGAAGAGCTATGTCAACGAGGGTGAGGAAGATTCTGAGAAGGCAGAAAGTGACAACGTTGAGGATGATATGGAGGCCACGGAGGGCTCAGAGTCTTCCAAGCTAGATACCAATGCCTCTGACTCTAAAATTGTTAAGGATGATAATAAGAACACCTCCCCTTCTTCTTCCACTTCCCCCCCACATAATCAAATCTCTGAGGAGGATAGGATAAATTCTGAGGGTGGTCAGACTATTGTTGAAGGTGGAGAGAAGGAGGAGGTGGTGCATTGTGCGGGATGCAATTCTATCTCTGAGGACCTGAACAGAGTGAAGAAGAAGCTGGACTATCTAAATTCCCATGTCAGCAAAATTGCAAAATTTTCCATTAAAGTCATGAACTCCTCAGCCACTTCAATGTGCCTATTGCACCATGAAAAAGTGAAACAGGGTGGGCTGGAAGGTGACACCATGAAGGAACTATTTGAGTTCCTAGCTGAAGATTGGACTGAGCTTCTACTCTCCCAGCACATGGGAGCTAGAAAAAATGACTAATGGTTGATGCTTTCCTTTTTTGTTATAGTTTTAGTTTCAGGATCAGCTGGATCCCTATTAAGTTTAATTTCTTTATCAGCCATATGAGGCTTGTCAAGACTCTTGCTACTTTCTTTAGTTTTTATAGTATGAACAATACGCTTATCTCTAAGGATAGATGGTTTAAGGTTAGTTTCCTTTTTATTATCTATTGTTTAAGTTGCTATATGGATGAGATTGTTATCAATCTTGGGTTATTCTATAGTTGCAGGTGGTTTTTGTTTTTCATAATTAAGATATGGATTGTCTGATTATCATTTGGCAGTTGTGTTTGTGTTGGTTATGCTCTCTATGAGGCTTACCATGTATTCTGGGTCAGCCCCCTTGTTTTGGCTGCTTTATTATCAAAAACATCTCTAGGACCCCTAGACACCAAAAACATAAATAAAATGCCCATACAAGGCTTGTGACTAATTATACAACTTTGGAGGCTTAGTTCTTATTACATAGAATTGGTAGCATTGGACCTACCATATCCATTTAGTACCTACACAAGAAACCTTCAAGGCAACACATCATGTACTAGCACACCTTTGAGTGCCCCTACACCATACTCCCCTAGACAAGAAAACTCAAGTCCCTTGAGTTTCCAACTGGTTGACTAAGGTGCCATGTTTTATGATATCACTTTCAAACATCCAAGTAGCTTCAGACTCAGGAAGGTCCTTCCACTTGACCAAGTAGTCCTTGTAGACCCCTCTTTTGGTTTCTTTGATCACTTTGGAATCAAGGATACTCTCCAAATCCAATGGTTTTCTCGGTGGCAAATCCTTCACCCAATCTACATCCTCTTCCACAAGAGATAAACCCGGTGCTACATTAGGTAAAGGACCCTTGAAGGCTATCAAATCACATACATTAAAAATGGGAGAGATCCCCAAATCTGGTGGAAGTTCAACCTCATAAGCATTGTTACCAAATTTATGAACCACCAAGAGAGGTCTTGTCTTCTTCATGAGCAGCTTAGAGGGTTGGCCCTTGGGCAACCTTTCCTTCCTTAAGTCGACCATTACCAAATCTCCTACCTGAAATTGAACATCCCTTCTCTTAACATCTGCCCTGAGTTTGTATTTTTATGTACTTTTGTGAAGTGAAGTCTTGACTTGATCATGGATCCCCTTCATAGTGATGACAAATTCTTCTCCCTATGAACTCCTTTCCATACCTCCAAGGTCTCTAAGTTCAATTATCCCTCTAGGATGTAAGCCATACACAACTTCAAATGGGCTTCTCCCTGTACTTTCATTAATTGAATCATTATATGCATATTTAACTTGTCCAATCACCAAATTCTAATTTTGTCCATGCTGCTTGGTAAGACATCTAAGAAGATTGCCAAGAGATCTATTAACCACCTCAGCTTGGCCATCAGTATAGGGATGGTATGTTGAAGAAAATGATAGATTGGTACCCAATTTCTTCCAAAGAGTCCTCCAAAAATGACCCACAAACTTGGAGTCTCTATCAGTGACAATATTGAGAGGTAGACCATGTATCCTTACGACTTCTTTGAAGAACAGACCTGCAATATGAGATGCATCATCTATGCATTTACATGGCACAAAATGAGCCATTTGATGAACCTATCAACAATTACAAAGACACTATCAAACCCTTGAAAAGTTTTGGGCAAACCACGTACAAAATCCATACTAAGGCTTTCCCAAGGCCTAGTAGGAACTGGTAAAGGTTGATACAACCCAGCATTAGTAGAAACTCCTTTTTCCCTTTGACAAATGGGGCAATGCTCCACAAATTTATTTACCTCTGCTTGCATCTTAGGCCAAAATTAACCTTTATACCTACTCCAAAGTTTTATCCAAACCAAAATGACTGCCAAGGCTACCATTGTGCTTTTCCCTACTGATATTCTCCCTCATAGAGCACTGAGGAATACATAGTTGATGCCCCTTAAAGAGAAAACCATCCTGCAACATGAAATTGGGTAACTCAACATGAAAAGAATAAAAAAACTTAGTACATACATCATAAGCATCCTTAAAATCTTTATCCTCCTTATACATGAGCTTAAGAGAATCAACACCAATAGTTTGACACTGGATTTCTTGGATAGTGAGTACTCTCTTACTCAAGGCATCTACAACCTTACTAGACACACCCTTCTTATGCTTGATAGTAAAATTTTAAGGTTGGATTTGTTCAACCCACTTGATATGCCTCTGGTTCAACTTCTCCTGCCCATTAAGGAGACTCAATGAATGGTTATCAGTGTAAACAATGAACTCTTTTGGGAGAAGGTAATGACACCACTTTTTAAGTGCTTGTACCATATCATAGAGCTCCAAATGATAGGTTGAGTAACTTTTCTTATCCTAATTCAACTTCTCTTAAAATAATGCCATCAGATGCCCTTCTTGACTAAGAATTGCACATATTGCCTGCTTGCTTGCATCACATTCAACTGTAAAAAGTTGATCAAAATCAGGAAGCCTCAAGGTAGGAAGTTTTGCAACCTTCCTCTTCAAGATCTCAAAGCTTTGGGATGCCCTCTCTATCCATTCAAACTTGGATTTGATTCCTCCTTTTATAGTGTTAAGAATTGGAGCACAAATATGACTAAAACCCCTAATGAATTTCCTATAAAAAGAAGCCAACCCATGAAAGCTCCTAACATACCCTACTATTCTAGGTGTAGGCCAATTGACAATAGCCTCAACCTTTGAAGGATCTATTTTTAAACACCCCTTAGAAATCACAAAGCCTAGATACACCAACTCGGTTTTCATGAATTCACACTTCTCAAGGTTGATTACTAGTTTCTCCTCATGAAGCCTCCTCAAAACCTGGTCCAAATGCTTCAAATGCTCCTCCTTGGACCTGCTAAACACCAAGATGTCATCAAGATAAAAAAAATAATAAAATTTCCAATAAAGTCAACCAATACCTCATTCATGAGGTTTATAAAGGTACTAGGTGCATTTGTGAGCCCAATGGGCATCACCAACCATTCATATAAACCCTTATTTGTCTTAAAGGCAGTCTTCCACTCATCACCAAGTCTGATTCAGATTTGATGGTAACCCAATTTCAAATCAATCTTTGAAAAGTAGCAAGATCCCCCAAGATAGCCCATTAGGTCTTCAATCCTAGGCATAGGATATCGGTACCTAATTGTGATCTTGTTAATGGCTCTAGAATCGGTTCACATTCTCCATGTTCCATTTTTTTTGGTGCCAACATAGTAGGTACAACACATGGGCTTAAACTCTTCCTAATCAACCCCTTGCACAATAGTTCTTTCACTTGTCTTGATATCTCCTCATTTTATTTGGGAGTCGTCTTGTAGGCATCTTTGTTGGGCAAGGTTACACCAGGGATCAAATCAATTTGATGATTGATTTCTCTGATTGGAGGCAAGTTATCAGGAATGTCTTTGGATACAACTCCTTCATATCTATTCAACATGACTTGTACTTCACCAGGAACCTCTCTCTTGGCACCATTCTCTTGTTGAGGTTTATCCTTTGGGTATAAGACTAGATCATAGCCTTGGGTCTCCTCTTTCTTAAGGACATCTGAAAAACTCCTTCCCACTAATCATCTTGACACTTGGACTAACAATATTCTCTTCCCCTTGATTAGGTAAGGGCTCCATTCTAAATTGCTTACCACTCTTAGACATTACATACACATTCTTTTCCCCATCATGTTGGGCTTTAACATCATACTGCCAAGGGCAGCCTAACAACAAGTGACAAGCATCCATAGGAAGGATATCACACAAGACCCTATCCTTATAGTCTCCTAGTTCAAAATCCACCCAAGTTTGTTCATCTACCACTATATTTTGCCCCTTGTTAAGCCAAGACAACCTATAATCACTCACATGTGGTAACCATTTCAATTTTAACTTCTCTACCATTTCCAAAGCAACAATATTCTCAGTGGATCCAAAATCTAAAATCACCTTACAAATCTTACCATGAGACTTATGAGTAGTCTTGAAGAGTGACTTTCTTTGTGGTGGCTCTTTGCATTGGGGTACCTTCAATAACGTCCTCCTTAGCATGAGGCTTTCTCCATCCAAGGTGGGACCTACATTTCCCATGGGTGAATTGATACTTTGTCCATCATCCTCTTGCACAAGTTGATTCCTTCTTTCTGGTCCATGTGAACTAGAAGCTTTCTTTGGGCATCTACTCATGGTGTGACCCACTTGGTTTCAATTGTAACATTTACTAGTGAAAAACCAGGACCTCTGCCTTGAATTCCTTGTCTGCCCCTACCAAAAGGTCTTATTCCTCCTCTAAAGCCTCCATTCTTGTTGTTGAACTCTTCATTGGACTCTTGTTGGTTAGTGTCACCATTTTTGCAAGGAGTATTTCTTCCTCCATAACCACCTCTACCTCTAAAATTCCTACCTCCCCTTCCTCTATTGTTTTGTTGTCCTCTTCTCCTTATCTTATCTTCCACTCTCAATGCTAATTGGAAACATTTGTGCATAGTGTCTGGAGCCATGATGTTGATCTCATCTTGAATGTTTTACCTTAACCCATTCAATTATCCAATCACCTTCTCCACCTCTTCTTCATGCTTCTTTGACCTAAGACTTAGTTTCTGAAATTCTTCAGTATATGCATTCACATCCAACTCTCTCTATCTAAGATTTTGTAGCTTCTTGTACATTTGAGCCTCATAGTCTATTGGTAGGAATTGATCTTTGATTCTGCTCTTCACCCTCTCCTAAGAGGATATCTTCTTCTTCCCTATATTCATCCTTTCTTCTTGCAACACTGTCCACCACAACAAGGCAGACCACTTGAGTCTAGACTTTTCCAAACTCACTCTTTTCTCCTTTGGAACTTCTTTGTACTCAAAGTGGTTATTGAGTGCTTCTATCCATTCAAGCACCTCTTCTCCATTCAAGCTACCGCTATAAATAGGTAAACTTTCCACATTGTCCCTGTTTACTGATTTCAAAGAATACAAGAATATCTTTTGATCAGGTGTCATATTCAAATGGATGGCCTCCTTCTCTTCATTCTCCTCCTCTGATTCATCATCACAAGCTTTGTCCTTTCCCTTGGTCTGTTCGGTCTCTTTGAGTTTCTCTTCAAGAAAATACTCTACCATCTTCTTGATGGCCTCTGGGTTCATTGCCTTACGAGTCATTGTATCAACCTCTTCTCCAAACTCTGAGTCTGACATACACTATTCCACCCTTCGTATAGCTCTAATACAACTATAATGCAGAGGGTTTGGTGTTAATGAGCAAATTCTTTGGTTTCTTTTAAGGGTTAACACTTGGCACCATCCAATGGTACAATCTCTCCAACCTTTCACAGGTTCTTAAGTTTTTCTTTGATCCTTCCCAAGGATCAATCTACTCAGGACAACTTAGTTTCTCTAGGAGACTCTTACTCCTATGTACTCAACCCCTAAACCAAGACACCTCACAATCCCAAGCCCTTTGCCAACATGACCTTTTGTTTAAATGTTGTAATTTATCATATGTGGGTGTTTTTACATGTTTTATATGGTATTTGCATTGACATTGACCCCTTTGGTGAGTATTTAAAATTCCTTTGTGCCTTTTGTCCTTAAGGACCTAGGAAATAGGGCTACAAGCAATTAGGCCTCCATTTGGACTTTTCCCACTTTACCTACCAAATTATCTTACCAACCCCCTAAAACAATTTTATATTCTAATACCCTTTTGGGCATTCTAAAATATTTCAAACTTCTACATCTGGGTTTTGAATGCAAGTGTTCAAACCCTATTGGGCTTATTTTGGTCTAATTAGCTGGTATAGGGTTTTAGGCCTCAAAACCTTCACCAGTCAGATGGAAATGAAGTCATTGCTCTTGGATAGGGTCTGCACATTTCTAAGGGTCCCCTCTATACAAGTTTTGACCACTATTGTGTCCACTCTCCCAAGGATTCATTCAATCCTTCACTGCACAAACTTGCCACATGGAAGATTTGAAGTCTAGGGCATCACTCCAACAGTACAAGGCAAGACCTTCTGCTCCCCAAACATAGAAAATAATATAATATACATTTTAATCCAATATTCCCCAAGGTTTTAGACCTTTCTCATTGAGGATTGTTGAATGGTGGCTCCTTTTACATCTAAACCCTGGTTTTGGGAGTTTTACCAGGCAGCGAGAAAGAAAAATCAACAAATCCTCAACCACAAAACTTAAAGACCTCAAACCTACTTAAAATGAAAGGTGATTCACTACTACAACCATTTCAAGACATCATCCTTTCCATAAGTCCATACAAATCCATACCGAACCCAAGAACACAAGGAAAAGCAATAAAAATGACAGTTTTAGATTAGTAGGAAGCATAAATTTCATTCAAAGTCTCCATCTAACCTTTGGGAATCATTCCTCAGGCTTAATAAGGCCAAGGAATCCTTCCAACCACTACCCAATGTACAAATGCAACCAACTAGCCATTGGGTAACCACAACTCAAAAATTTGCAAAATTGCTTATGACAACATAGCAACTTTTGACAAAGTATGACATCACACACTTGCCTTCATATTAAAGGTTACAAATTGGACACACAACATCTCTAGGACCCCTAGACACCAAAAACATAAATAAATTGCAATTACAAGGCTTGTGACCAAGTATACAACTTTGAAGCCTTAGGGCTTATTACATAGCATTGGTAGCATTGTACCTACCATGTCCATTTAGGACCTACACAAGAAACCTTCAAGGCAACACATCATGTTGCTTTCAAACACATGTACTAGCACACCTTTGAGTGCCCTTGCACCACTCAATTTTCCTTCATTGTTGTTGCCAATAATTAGTATCAGAGCTAGATCCTCCAAAAGAAGCTTGACCACTTGAGAAGATTGGGGATGGCAACTAGAGGTGTTATTTTTAAGAAGGAAAGTCCAAGATTTGATGGAAGTAACTAATCTATATGGAAGAACCAAATGAAGGTACACTTGAGATGTCTTGGAGATTATTACTGGAACATTACAAAGGATTCCTATTTTGTTTCTCATAATGGATCAATTACTATTGTTGAGATCAAGGATGTTGAAAATAACATTAGAGATAAGCAAGCATTGTTGAGTTCCCTAATTGATTTTGAGATGACTAATGTAATGGGACTTTAGACTACACATGAGATCTAAGAGAAGCTTGAGAGCCTATATGAAGGAGATAAACAAGTCAAAGTTGCTAAGTTACAGAGTTTGAAAGGGAGGTGTGAGATGTTGAAGATGCGAACATAAACTCCTTTATGGCTAAGGTGAATGAACATGTCCTAGGTATCAGATGTGCTGGTGGAACCCTTGAAGAATATGAAATTGTTCCTAAGGTACTAAGATCATTGCCTCCTTACAAATATAATGTAGCTTCTATTTATGAGATCTGAAGTGTGACTACTGTGATAAGAGATATGTTGGTTGGAAATAATGTTGCATTTGAATTGAGTGAATTTGGTGAATTGCAAGGAAAGTCTGAGACAACATTTAGAGCATTCGTATCCAAAAAACAAAAGTATGACCTTGAAGAATGCAGAATATCCAGATATGAGAGAGAGAGAGAGAGAGAGAGAGAGAGAAATGGAAGAGAAAGAAAGAGAATTGGATGAGCTTGAACCCCACAGCAAAATGGAGTTGTTGAAAGGAAGAATAAAACTATCTTGGATGCTACAAGGACTATGTTGATTGAAGGGAATTTTTGAAGATCTATTGGAGAGAAGTAATTAGCACTGTTGTTTACATATTCAATCGAGTACATATAAAAGGTGATACCAATAACTCCTTATGAGCTATGGTTTGGTCATGTTCCTACTGTGAGATATTTTAGAATTTTTGGAAGTGTTATATCAAAGAGGTGAGGATATAGGAAATTTTGATTCAAGAAGTGATGAAGAAATTTTCTTGGGATATTCAACAAAGAGAAAAGCCTATCGGTACTACAATAAGAGATTGAGAAAGATAGTGGAAAGTGCAAATGTGAAGGTTGATGAGAACTATGGAAAAGAGATCAGAGCATGTAGATATAATGTTGATCAAAATTTTGTTTTAACACAAATTTAAACTGAATAATTGAAGCAAAATGATCTGGTAGAGACAGCTAACCCAGATATTGTTGTTGTTGGTGAAGAGGTGTCGGAACCTAAAAATCAGAATAATCAGAAGACTCCAAGGAATGTAAGATTGAATCATTCTGAAAATCAAATCATTAGTGATAAAAATAAAGGTATGATGACTAGAAGGCTAACTGTTGAAGAGGTATGTTTGATTTCTTAAATTAAACCTAAAGATGTTTTTGAGTCTTGCAAAGATGAAAATTGGATGAAGGCTATGGAAGAAGAATTGAATCAGATTGAAAAGACTAACACATGGGAACTTGTGCCTAGACCTAAAGACAAGAATGTGATTGGTACTAAATGGGTATTCAAGAACAAATTAACTGAATTCGGTGAAGTTGTCAAAAATAAAAAAAGATTGGTATGCAAAGGATATTCACAAAAGGAATGAATTAGTTATGAGGAGACTTTTTCTCCAGTAGCTAGACTTGAATTTGTTAGACTATTGCTTGCATATGCTACTTATAAGGATTTAAAGGTATATTAGATGGATGTCAAGTCAACCTTTTTGAATGGTGACCTTGAGGAAGAAGTCTACATTCGAGCAACCTGGTGGATTTTAATTATTAGGTGATGGAGACATGGTATGCAAACTAAAGAAATCTCTTTATGGATTGAAACAAGCCCCTAGAGCCTAGTATGCTAGATTGGATAATTATTTGCTGAAATTAGGATTTAAAAAAGGCAATGTTGATAGTAATCTATATTTCAAGATTGAGAATGATAACATGATATATGGTTGGTGGACTTTTATACCCAACTCAGACTAGACCTAACATTATGCATGTTGTGTGCATAGCTACTAGATATCAAGATGATTCGAAAGAGATTCGTGTCACTGTTGTAAAGAGGATATTGAGATACTTGAAAGGAACTGTGGATTATGGTTTGTGGTATCCAAGGAATGATGATTTCATGTTATGTACTTACACTAATGCTGATTAGGCTAGTGATGTTTATTACCAGAAGAGTACCTTTGATGGTGCATTCTTTTTGGGTAATAAATTGGTTTCTTGGGCTAGTAAGAAGCAAGATTCAGTTTCCCTATCTACTATTGAAGCTAAATACATTGTTGATGCTAGCAACTACACTCAGATCATTTGGATGAAATAAATGTTGAAGGATATCAGAGTTATCTATGAATAGCCTACTATCATATATTGTGATAATTCCAATTCTATTAATATGTTAAAGAACCTGGTGCAACATTCAAAGACTCAATCAAGTATCAGTTCTTGAGAGAAAAAGTCAGTGAAGAGGAAGTGAAGCTAGAGTATGTGTCTACAAAGGAACAAATTGTTGATATTCTCACCAAGCCTTTGCCTGTAGATACATTTGAGACAAGTTAGGGGTATCCACCCCTCCTAATGGGAAATAGATGCATTGAGTTGCATCGATCTGGTGGACTTCACAGTCTTATCCTCTTGTCCAGATTGATAAGTTTATGTTTCTCCTCTGATGGAGTAGTCTATTTGTGGTTAAGTTGAGTTGGTTATAATCATTCTAAGGGGGAGAATAAGTTTGGTTTTTTGTTTTGAGAACCTTTGTCATTGATGTCAAAGAGGGAGAGAAAGCATGTGAAAAACTATTTTATCTGCTTGATCTTAGGGGGAGTTTGTTGCAGATGTTTTCTTTCTTTGCATTGATTTTTTTTCACATTCATATGTTGTCATCAATGCTAAAGGGGGAGATTGTTGGATATTTTTACTGCTAGGATATGTTGTTGTCATTGATATCAACATATTCCTGTGATTTATTGCTCTAGTGGTTAGAGATTGGTTTATTGGGATCATGGTTTAGTATATAGAGTACTTCTTATATCAGTACATCTTTTTGGATTGATTTCTGTGATCTGGAAGCTTAATTGATTATATCATATGATCTAGTTTATAGTTTAGTTTTTTTGATTAGTGCTTTGCAGAGTTCAATATTTCCTCCAGTATATTTTGGTGTGATCAGATCTTGAGTTGAGATTTTGGGAGATTGTTAGGGATTTTCTTGTGTATCTTCATTTCATATGGTTTGTGATTGTTGCTCCATAATTTATCTTTCCTTGTGATAGTTTCTACTATTTGAGTGTTTTTGAGTTTCATATGTTGATTGAAGAAGATTTTATAAGTGGTGTTGGTACAACTGTTACAGATGATTTTGATGGTATGATGAAAGAATAAGTATCCGGCAGATTACTAAGAGGGGGGGTGAATCAGTAAACTGAAAAAATTATACAAACTTCCCAAACTCAAAATTCAATCACACAAAGTAAACTTTCACTATAAAGATCAATACTCGACATCAACATTAACATCAACATCAAATGGTTAACTATTATAACAACTTAACAGTAAACATAATTCAACTTGTAAATATCAACATACTTCATCTCTCAATGATTCAAGTTATCATTCCTTATCTGAAGTTAATCAAATCATCAAATAAGATCATAACCACAAAAACATTCACCACATGACACAAATGTTTATACGTGGAAAACCCAAATAGGTAAAAACCACGATGAGATGAGACTCACAAGATAGCTATCTGAACTCTTCTGAAGTTTGCCCTATTAGGAGCCAAACCTATTAAAGCTTTTACAATAAGTCATGTTAAGAACTGATTCTATTAGGAATCACCCGGTTAAGGGATTTTAAAAAATGCCTTGATAAAAAAGAAAATACACTGTTAGGAGTAACCTCGGTAGAGGGTTTGAGAATCCAAGCTAATGGACCACCTTGTTAGAGGATTTAGGAGTAACCAAGATTATTAGAGCTTACCTAGTTAGGGGATTTCAATTCTACTCTAATTGTTAGAAAACAACAAGTTTTCTTGATCTATCTGAAAAGCACTACATTTGCTTGATCAGATCCTTTTAATCTTCAATCTACCTTTACTCAATCTGCAGATCCATTCTCTAGTTAGGCAACCACACACTCAATTAATTCTGCCAACTTTGCCAACACCTTTTACAAACAACTTCATCAACCTTAATTACAAACCAATTAGATCGGTAACACAACAAAAACTAACTATCTCATAGAGATTACAAACAAGTCGGTACAAGTGTGACTATTGGATTTACATAGATATCTATAAACATTCTTCAAGAAAATTCCAACCGCTCCATGATCATCGCTTCATCGGACTTGTAACTCATCACATGCTTTGTATTAGATGCAATCCACTTTTCTCATTCCCTAGACAATCAATCAAACAAACAAACATGCCAGAAAAATATGAACTTATCTTCATACAATGACCACACATGTCACCATCATTACCACTCATCATTAGATCTTAAACCAACATACTTGATCGGATAGGGTTTAATAAAACAACAACTAGTAGGGTTTACTGATTACACTTCATAGAAAGGTTTTAACCTTATACACCGGTTTACCGGTTTACAACATCTTCCTCAAAGCTCTTCCTACCGGTTACAAGATAATACCAATAACAACAATATCAACAATATTAAAAGTACCATTACCAATTCAGTTGACATCAATGACAACATAACATATCACTAATGCAATCTTCATGCAAATGCCAACAGATTCTAACATGCTTACTGGTGTTTACTAATTGTGTCCTATTTCTTTTGATGATCTAAATTGATCTTTGTGCGCGTTCTTGGTGATTTTGTTAAATCAGTGATATTCTTCGTGTTATGTGGTATTCTTGGTGGTGAAGCGTGTCATGGTTGATCTTGGTGTGATTTCTAGTGGTGTTACATGTTTGGGAATTTGGTTTAGATCCATGTTATATCATGTATATCATAATATTGGTCTGGTGGTCGATCTTTATATCATGTGAAGTAATTTTGTAATTGTCAGTTAGGGGTTTGGTCGACCTTGTAACAAGGTTGATGAATTATATAAATAAGTGATAAAGTCATGTAAGTTTGGTATCGGTGTTGTGTCTACATTATCAGAGAATGGTGAAGGTGTGAGCAAGTGAATACATCCTTCATCATTGTGATTGAGCAAAGATTAGAGTGTTGCAGAGTAGACCAATGTGCTTAACCGGAATTGTCATCAGGCACTTGCAGATGTTATTCTTTCAGTTCATTTGATTTTGAATTGTTGTCTGAATATTTTGTAAGTCACTGAGACTTCCTTGTAAGGTAGTGAACCTTCCCCGAGGGTTGTAGCCTTTTAGGTTATTATATTTTGAGTAGTGAGCTCTAGGGAGTGAGTCTGAATGGATGTGCATTCCCCATTGTAATTATTTTCACATACTACTGTAGAGTATCATCTTATTGTGGGTAGGTTCCGACTATGTTTTTTCCCTTAACTAGGTTTTCCACTTCAAAATCTTTGTGTTGTGTGTTGTGGTATCAATTTTGTTATCTTTGGTGTTGTTGCATATTGTCAGATTTGTATTTGAATTCAAGTTTGTTAATCTGGTGAAAACTTATTCACCCACCCTCTCACTTTCCCTTCATTGTTGTTTCCAACACCTCGGATACCTCAGCAAAATGGTGTGGTTGAAAGGATGAACAAGACTATTTAAGAGGCATCAAGAACCATGATCTAGGAAGAAAATCTACCAAAAGTTTATTGGAGAGAAGCTTTACATATTGATGTGTATACCCTTAACAGAGTTCTATTCAGGAAAAAGTTTGGTAAGAAATCATATGAGTTATGGTATGGATGAGTCCCATCTGTAAAGTATTTCAAAGTTTCTAGAAGTACATTCTATTTCCAAAGAGATGAAGTAAACCTTAGAAAGTTTGATAGTAGAGAAGATGAAGGTATATTTCTTAGTTATTCTATAAAGTGAAAGGCCTACATATGTTATAATAAAAGGTTGAATAAAATAGTTGAGAGTGCAAATGTGAAGGTTGATGAGAACATTTCAAAAGAAGTTGTTATTCAAGCAAGGTATGAATATGATAAGGTAGAGAAGAATAGAGATGAAGATAAGAAAAAATAAATTCAGGTTGCTCCAACAACTATATCCAAAACCCCAAGGTATGTATAGAAAAATCATTATGAGAATTAAATTATAGGAGATAAAAGTAGAGGAATCATTACTAGAAGAAAAGATGTTGAAGAACAAGTTCTTCTATGTTTACTTTCGGAGTCTGAACCTAAGACAGTTGAAGAAGCTTGCAAAGATCAGAATTGGATGAAAGCAATGAAGGAAGAGCTAGATCAAATTGAGAAAAATCAAACTTGGGAACTAGTATCTAGACCGCTAGATAAGAATGCTATTGAAACAAAGTGGGTATTCTAGAATATGCTAGATGAAGATGGTCAGGTTGTAAGAAACAAAGCAAAATTGGTACGTGAAGGTTATACTTATTTTGAAGGTATTGATTTTGAAGAGACTTATGATCATGTTGCTAGAATGGAGGCTATCAGGATATTTTTTGCTCTTGTAGCATATAATAACTTCAAAGTCTATCAAATAGATGTAAAGTAAGCATTTTTGAATGGAGAATTGAAAAAAGAAGGTCTTGGATAATGAATTAAATCTTGAGTATGTACCTACAAAAGAGAAGATTGTAGATATCTTCACAAAGGTGTTGTGTAAAGATGCTTTTGAGTATCTCTAATAGAAGTTAGGGGTATTACCCCTTCCTAATTTGAACTAATGTATTTTTTGATGTGCACTGATCTAGTGAACAACTTGCATATTCTTATTTGGACTAATACTTGGGTGCTTCCTTTTAGGGGGAGTAGGAGTGAGTTTCATTAGGGGAGTTATGCCCACCTTTTTCCTTGATGTCAAAGGGGGAGAGATGCAGAGATGTGCAAAGACGTTGATTTGATGATGCAAAAAGAATTATGTATTTTTTATTGATGGATATTGCCATCAATGACAAATGAAAATATTTTTGCAAATGTGATGTTGATGGTTGTCATTGATGTCAACATATGAGTTGGTGATCTAGAAGATGTGTGAACCCAAAATCTTTGGTGCTCCAGAAGATGTGTTACAGTTGATATTTTGTTTGTTCATGTTGATGGTAATTCAGATTTCTCTATTTACTAGATATGGTATTGATCAATTATATTCATGAGTATCTTGGTTCCATTCTTACATTTTTTGTGTTGGGTAGTGCTTTTTGGGTTTGGATTAAGTCCAACATTTGAGGATGAGTAATGATATTTGTGTAGTGTATGAGTAATGCATTGGGTCAGGTATTTGTGATGGATGTAACATGTTGATCTGATTGATGATGTGTGTTGTGGTATGATCTACTTCTTATTCTTTCCCACCACCCAAATGTTTAGTGTTGACCAATTTCAAATCTTTGTCATTATATTTCTCGAAGATAGTATAAATATTTGGATGATTTGAATGTATGAGATAATGGAAGATGTACACAACTTAAAAGGAAAAATATGATTGATTTTGATGATGATATGTAAATTTTGTTGTTGTTGAGGCATCAGAAACAGTTTTGGTTTTACAGATTGTGTTAAAGTGGTGGATTATGTTTTTCTTTCTTCTTCCTTTGGCAGTAAGCCTTTTCTAGGTAGTGAGCCCTCCTGCAGTGAGCATTCTGGTAGTGAGCCACTCTCTTGTAAAAATCACCTTAACTAGTGTTATATATTGAGAACTAATAATCTTCGTGGTTTTTCCCTTCTTGGTTTTTCTACGTCATATCTAGTGTTCATTGTGTGATCTATTTTTGTGTATGTGCTTTCATGTTATATATGTTTTAATTCATTGTGTTGGTTATTCCGGATCTAAGATAGTATTAAAGTTAAATTTATTGACAATTGATTCACCCCCCTTTCAGTTGCCTAAATATTTAACAATTGGTATTAGAGCTTATCTTGGAATTGATCTCATGCATTTGAAGATGTAACTTTCCCCAATTCACTTATTTCTATTGCAGTGAGCATTCTGATAGAGAGTTGCATTGTAATTAGGTAGTGAGCCATCCGGCAATGAGCCACCCTTTTTGTAAAAACCATATAACTAGTTATATTATCTTGAGAGTTAACCATCTCCATGATTGTTCCCATTTGGGTTTTCCACATATAAAAATCTAGTGTTCATTTTGTGGTTATGTTGTTTATTTATTCTGCATCACTGATTTATGTTGATGAGCTTAATTGCTAATTTTAATATCTATGAAAAGTTTAATTACTACTAAAATACCAATTCACCCCCCCCTCTTAGTATCCTGGTCCATTCAACCATTCAACAACTAGAAGGATTCAAGTTATCAGATGATTTGGATGTTGTTTGCAGATTGAAGAAGGTGCCATATGGATTGAAGCAATCACCTAGAGCTTGGTATGCAAGGTTAGATAAGTATTTGTTGAATCAAGGTTTTGAAAAAGGGTTAGTTGACAACAATCTTCACTTCAAAGTTGAATCAAGTAAGATCCTAATTGTTGTTGTATATGTGGATGACATAATTTTTGGAGGTAATGATGACATGTGCAAGGAATTTGAAATGACTATGATTGGTGAGTCAAATTTTTTTCTTGGATTGCAAGTGAATCAAAATAATAAAGGCATTTTTATTTCTTAGTCAAAATATGTTAGAGAATTGTTGATTTGGATTCGAGAATTCAAAACCGGTATGTACTCCCATGACTACTGGATGCAAGTTGACTAATGATGATAAATCTTCTAAGGTTGATGCAAGTAAGTACAGATCAATTATTGGAGGATTGCTATATTTGACTACTACACGAATAGATAACATGTATGTTATTTGTCTTGCAGCCAAATTTTAGTAAGAACCGAAAGAGCATCATGTTCTTGTAGTGAAAATCATATTCATATAATTGAAAGGAACATAAGATTTTGGATTGTGGTATCCCAAAGGATTAGACTTTACTTTCAAAGCTTATACTGATGCAAATTGGGTAGGAAGTGTTGATGATAGGAAAAGTAAAAGTGGTGGAGCATTTTTCCTTAACTCCCATTTAGTTGCATGGAGCTAAGTAAGAAGCAAGATTTTGTATCTTTATCAACCGTGAAAGCTAAGTACATTGCAACTGCCTCATGTTGCACTCAGGTACTATGGATGAAATAGACATTGAAGGACATTAGCATATTGTTTGATGATCCTATCTCAATCATGTGCGATGATACAAGTGCAATCAATATCTCTAGAACCTGGTTTTACATTCCATAACAAAACATATTTCTATTCGGTATCATTTCTTGAGAGAAAAAGTATTGGATAGTGAAGTGAAACTTGAATATGTACCTACCAAAAAACAAGTTTCACATATCTTTATAAAGGCATTGTGCAAAGATACTTTTGGTTATCTTCGACAAATGTTAGGGGTTATTCCCCTTCTTAGTTTAAACTAAGTGCACTGGCTAGTGCATTAGTCTAGGATATTTCATGCATATTTCAATTTGGCCTAATGTTTGGGGATTCCTCTTAGGGGGGGATGTGTGGTTTATGAGTTAATTTGTTGTTGTTCACCTTTGTCCTTGACGTAAAAAGGGGAGAAGTTTGAGAAGTTTATTCTTGAGAAGTTCGGGAGAAGTTGGAAGTATACAATTTTTCTTTCTAAGGGGGAGAATTTTTTTTTTTTTCTTGGAAGTTTTGTTCAACATGTTGTTAGAGGAATTGTTTGTCATTGATGAATGTTGCCATCAATAAAAAGGGGGAGATTGTTTCAAATGTGACTTTGGTTAATGTTTTAGTAAGGTGATCATTGATGTCAACATATTGATTATGTGTTTTAGTGTTTGGTTTTTTCTCTAGATATTTTGAACTGTTGTAGATATATTCATGATAAGTTGGCATGTTGCTGAAATATTGTCTTGAGAGTCTTCTCTCATGTTTTGGAGGTCTGGAAGATGTTCTCTGGAAATCATTGTAGTGATGATAATAAATGTCTGATAGAATTCGTAGAGCTCCATTGCTCAACATTTTCTATTCTCCTATTGCATCTTTGGATTTATGCTCTTCATGTGTGTATCTTTGTCATTCTATTTTGGCACATGTTGATGTGCTCTAGAATTTTTTTTTTGACCATGTTCTTACCCGGTCTAGTCAACCCTAGATGCTCTGTCTTTTGTTCTTTTGATTGCAGCATTTGCATAACGTGTAGTTGCATTGTGGTGTAGTCCACTTATCATTACTTTCCACCATAGGAATGCTTAGTGAAGACTTTGAATTGTGGTTTATTATCTCCTTAGCCATCTTGGAAAATCTATCTTGGAGATTGGTATATATAAGGAATGGTTGTAATGAAATAAATGGAAAACAAGGAAGGATTGCGATGAAAAGGGAGTTACTTCCAAAAGCCAATTAATGGGTTTATTTAACTTGTAATAACCATAGGTTAGAATTAGGAAGGTAGTTATTACTATTTCTTTTCCAAGAAGTGCTATTGCATGTTTTATTACTCCTTTTGGGGTTAGTAATGTAAAGTCCTTGTTTTTCCTAAGTGCATATGGCATGGTTTTTGTCTTCGTCAAACAGTGATCATTGAATTCTACATGTTTAGGATGAGCCTCAATATGAATATTATAAAAGGTGAATATTATTCGGGATAGTAGAAATATTATTCTCACCCTTACATAGTGTGTTTTCCTTTTTTAAGAGAAAACATGCCAAGGTTAGGATATGAATTGTGTTGGATTTAATGACTTCTTAATTAGGAAAATTACCCTCTCCCCTTCATTGGTTACTATATACAGTGAATGGTGGCCATCATTTTTCTCATATATATTTTTCTTTTTTTAAATAATGATAAGAATAAAAATATGGTTCATGGTCTTTCTATACATTAATTGATAGAACTTTTAAAATTACATCTATCATAAATATTTGAAACATTAATGCACTAAAGAAAAGAAGCAAAAATGTACAAAAGTTTTGATAAAAGCTATGTATAAATATTCACTACTGTAGATAAATATTTACAGTATACATGTACACGTCATTTTTAAAATATTTTAAACAAAAGGATTTTTGTTATATATAGGTTGTTACATCAAGGAAAATGGGGTTAAGAAGCAAAGTGCAGTGGAGCCCAGTTCAATGCAAGGAGCTATCATCTTCTTCTTCATTATCAATCACCGGGAGTTCTTCCTCTCTCAACATGTCATTATCCTGCATATCCCAACCCTCATCATCATAGACCAAGGCTATGAACTCCTCAATCCACTCCACATCAAAAGCCACATCTGCCCCTATGATCTTCCTTAAGAATTCACAGGCAGGACCAGAATGTTCACAATTCTCCCACACGCTCATTGTGTGGAGATTAGTGATAAATGGATACCAAGGCACCATAAAATATCATTCAACATAGGCCCTCACGTTTGTGGTCATGTGAATTCTAATCCCATATTGAGCCACCTCCAAAATTTGATACAACCACCCAATGCAATCTAACCCGAACAAGCCCCACATCATTCATACTATATCAAGTTTTGGTTTGCCCAAGTCTAACGGAGACCCTACAAACCAATATACAATACCAGTGTTTACTCTATACCTATTCTCATTGGTGAGGAAATTAGCACTAAAGACCCACTTAACTACTAAAATGATCAAGTCATTCTAAGTATTGAGAAAGCGCTCAAGATTACGGTCTATTATGAGACCTAGAAACCCACATTGAGCTTTGTTAGTTGTCAACCTAATAGGAGTATCCATGCTAGCTCAACTCAAATTCTTAGTCTTGATCTCACTGCAAACCTTACAATAATCTTCCTTAATTTAAAATGCCTTCAAGATTAAGATTGCATGTTTTTAGAGCCAACCAATGCTTTTCAAACATGCGAGTAGTTACTCTTGAGTCAAATTTTTGGCAGGTAATCATTCCTAAGGAAAGGCTAGCAAGCAACAATAGTCCCAAGGTATCTCCCAGTTAGGAAACATTCAAAATGCTTCCTCATGACAACAAAGATGATATAAAGGAACTGTATGTCTTGGGTGAAGTGAAAATAAATCTATTTAATTTACCATTTTTTGTGATATAAGATTTATTTAGATTTTGTTAAGGCTCTCAATTTTATAATAAAAAGAATTGCATACTATAAAATGTCTTATCAAATGCAGGTGGAGCCTCCATGAGTTTCAACAAAAAAATTCATAGCTTAAATGTTTCCAATAAGGATGAGGTGATAGACTTGTATGTCCTTGGTTTAAGTGAAAAATCTTAAGGTCACTCATGGTAACACTCTGCATGCCAACCCGACGATGTGACTTTATTGTTAGAATGTTAAAAATAAAAGAAAAGAAAAGAAAAAATATTAAAATATAATAAATCGGGTGTTATTGGTAACTCTATCGAGGCTATAGACACCTAACTGATAGTGGAGCTATACCATGTGGTAACCAAAGCGATAACCTTACCAAGGTTGTAGACATATTTTTGACAAGAAGGCTCTATCTAGTTGGCTATGAGAGGTTAGGCTCAACTAAGTAGCTTAATCCGAGGACATACTTTTCTGCCTATTCTAATCATGGGAAGAGGGAAAATGATCATGATGCACACACATTTGAATTATTGGATATTTTATCTGAATAATATTGTTCTTTGAGTATGGAGGCCTTCTGGTTATAAAATCAAGAGACTCAAATATAGGCACTTAAGTCTTATATGATAAAATATGGTATTTTATTCTGATAATTTCCTTCTTGTCCTTTGGCAGGTTTTCCTTTTGTATTTTCCTTCTCTTGTTAGAGTGTTGTGTGCTTTCTTTCTAATTGATTTCTCCTAATATTCTATTGACTTATTTTTAGCACCTTTCATTCAACCTTGCTTCAAACTACAATTCACTTAAGAATATTCCAAACGTCAATAGGCCACATATTTTATGAAAAAGAAGTGATTGCTTATCTTTTAAGCCTTTATCAACTTTTAACAATTGAATCCTCTATGATTGTAGGAAGAGTAGATAATATCGAGATGTAAGAATGTTTTATTTGCCAAAAATTCAAGGGACCTTATTCACTTGGTTCATCATTGAAATTTGATCAAAGAAATCTCACATGAACCTACAAGGAGGAATCTTTTCAAATGCTTGATTTGTGAAACCAAAAATCCCAAGTTCATTTCTGCAAGTGGAAGTCCCTTGTGAGTCACCAAAACTGTAGCGTCTCCCTACAGTAGCTAATACCTTGACTAAAGATATCAACCTATTTCCCCCTTTTCCCATGTAATTTAAATAAAAAAAGTGACACGTGGGAGTCTTGCACTTCTTTTCGAAGTAAATCCTCATACCTTAAGATAATTCCTCATAGGTAAGTCACTTGTCAGCATTGTGGGCAGATGGAATTAGTTTGGAGAATATAGTCTGAGAACCCTACCAACATGCCACGTGTCAGTATTATGAAAGATATACAAATTATCAAAAAAAGGTATTGAGAGCTACTCTGCTCTCCCAATGTGTGTCCTTTGCATCTCCCACTTTGGTTAGATAATTGGGAAATGTCACTTGGAGATCAAGTGTTATGTGGTGATAATACAAATAGTTTTGAATGATCTTACTTGGAAAAATTGCATGCATGATGGTGATTGGATTGAATCAAAGGGAAAAAGAATGATAATGAAATCAACACTAGGTGATTTATTCCATTAAATCATGACTAAAAGGTTGTGAGGATGTAGATGGTGATCATGCCAATAATCAAGGAAGATTTACAACACATAGCTCTTCAATATAAAAACAATTATCTCCATCATAATGATTCTTCCACCCAAAAAGATATTATTTGCAAGTGAATGAAGATGCTTTCTAGGTAGAGGATCAAATATAAAAGGCTCTAGAGGATATGGAAAGAGGGATCTTTTCAGCTTCTAATGAATAGAAGGCTTTTACAGCCCTTTATTCCTATTTGAATAGCAAACATCTCTTCATTTGTTTATAATTAAATCTGTCATGGTTCTGAATTGTGTTAAATATAATTTGTGTCTAGGCCTTAACATGTTTTCCCTTGATAAAATACCAAATTATACCTTATTCGCCTTTCTTGTGTCTATTATGGAAAGTGTTATGTGCTTTGTAATGCCCTACCAGGAAACCCCAAAGGGTTTAAGTTAAAAACACTCAAATAGAGTGTAAATATTTTTTTTTTATAATAATAATAATTATGAGCATTAATAATAAGTTACAACATTAAGATAATTTGGAGTTATCTAAAACTAGATAACACAGCGAAAGGATAAACAAAAATAAGGAGTTTCCCAACGCGATTACGTAACCTTACACCTAACTCAACTCGCGACAATTGATCCAATAAGCTAGATATCTTAATTACGAGATAATGCTTAAGACATGGATATATATATGTTGAATAAATTGACATCTTAGAATTTTAGGAAGCGTTCATTTATTTTGAATGGATAGGAGGCTAGCACGAGGTTATTTACTCAATGCACTTTAAAACATAATTAACTTAAGAGTCCACCCATTAAGGTACAATACGACTAATATAACGAAGTTCGTTCATTTGGGTTAAAGGTAACCACCCACGATTGTTATCATCCTTTATAATTAAAAGTATGCCTAATGAGATTCATTCATTTAGGATTAAACTTGCAATTAATAAAACGAGGTTCCTTCATTTGATTTTAAGCAAAACCAACTAATGAGTCGTAGTTCTTTTATGGAGGGTAAAATGTAAGTAGCCATAGCATTCTTTCATTGAAGTTTAAATAATGCTAATAGATGGGACGCAATTCATTAAGGTGAAAATGTATTAAGGCCACATGAGTTCATCCCTTTAATTAAAATATAGTTAGCAAGATGATATTCATTCTTTTAGGATTAAAAACATAAGTACATAGTGACGTTCTTCCATTAGGATTAGAATATAACTAACTTAATGTGTGTCACTCTTTTTAGTTAAAGTAAAGTTAATATGAAGAGATACATTTGCCAAGATTAAGATATAAACAACTAAAAGAATCCTTCCCTTTTCAGTTCAATTGTAGCTAATCATAAAGAAATTCATTTATTAGGGTTATAATATGGATAACTAGTTGAGTTCACCCATTTATCAAATTAATCTGCTAAAGATTATTTGTTAAGATTAAAACATAAATAACTAAATAAATTCATCCAATATAGTGAAATATAACTAACATGACGATGCTCATTTACTAAGATAAAAAGGTAAATACCCATATGAGGTTCATCCATTAGATTTCAATTTAAAAATTACGACATTAATCCTATCTTTGTTACTCGTTCACATTCGTTCAATTTATACGCTTTATAACAAGTTAATCCAATAATGGTGACCTAGCGAGATTCTTTCCACTATTACTTCTTTTAATTAACATAAACAAGATACTTTTCCATAATCCTAATTACAATGTTTTATGAACCTGACTACTACATTTATCAAGATGACTAATTTTATGCACTTTGGTTTAGCTTCATTAAATTCTCATTATACACTTATGAAAAGCAACCATACATGATAACTTAAAGTATGAAATAAAAGAGACAAGGCATCGCATAACACAGATATGATCTCGGAGTTCACCCCTAGAGGGCTACATCTTCGGGTCTGCTCAACTGTAAGACCCCTCTGGCATTTAATATTGTTAGGAATACATAATTTACATGTCTTTTACATCTTTGCCACTTAGGCGAACACAACCAATATACAACAGCCACCTCGGTCGATAATTACATAATGATCCCTTTTGAAGCGGATCCTATTGAATACATCAAAGCAAAAACAAGGATTTCTTAACTGTCGGTACCTTAAATGGAGACCTGGTCGACTATGACCAAACAAAAGCAACCAGACGACAGGGACCCAACATACCTATCAAGGACATGCTATTATTATAGACATAACGATTACAAAAATAATAAGCCATGCTCAAGCGCTAACGGGTAAATACAGTCTTTTCTCAAGTTGGCTTAAGCATCTAAACAGATTATTTAATCCTTAGATAAACACTAATGACAAGTTGATTTTACAACAATAATCTAGCCCCTTCTCTAACTACACAAAAATTACCCTTTTACTATAAAGAACAAAATACATTAAGAGTGAATGAAGAAATGGAAAAATCATTTCCGAGCTAAATTAAGCTTCTATTGCATACATTTAAAAAATTAAAGACTAATACCACCATTCGATTTACTCATTATCATGTAAACATGAGTCCCAATATTTTCCCTCTTAAATGAAATAAAAATCAAATATAACATTTCAACATTTGTAAATATAATGAAAGTCATTGCTATATTGAATTCCAAAACTCAATATATATAATTAATAATATATGCTAAATAGATGTTATCTATATTAGCATATATTTTAATATATGTATTTATCCTCTTTTTTAAAAAAAGCATTATTTACTAAAATAAAAGTCTCAACTCATATTTATAATACAAAATATTACTTAAAATAAATTTATATTAATAAGCATTTCCCTTATTTTTTGTATACAATGAAAACTCCAAAATCAAGTTTTAACTTTACATAAAGTACTAAATAATATTAAAAAAAACAACAACAATTAAAAATTAGTGGGCTGCCAAACCCTAGGCGGCCAAACCATAGGGCGGTCGTGCCCTAGCCGAAGAGGCTGCGGCCTCCACGGAGGACGCAGGCCCTTCGGCCCCCACCTACAGTGGAGACGAGGGTACTGCAGCCGCCATGGGGGTCGTAGGCCCTTCAGCTCCCCACACAGTGGAGCCGGGAGGAGCTGCGGCCTCCATGGGAGACGTAGTCCCCTCCAGCCCCCACTGTGTGTGGGCACCGAGTGGAGCTGTGGCAGCGCCGCGGGGAGGGGCGGGTTGAGCTTCGGCTCCCCCCCCGAAAACCCCAAATTTACTTTTTTTTTTTTTTTTTTTTTTTTTGTACATATATATATATATATATATATATTTTCATATGAGCCAGTTTCGACTTAACAATTTTATTTTTTTTTAAATACCCATAAACAAAATACCCAAAAACGTAAAAACCCCCATTTTTCCATTTATTACAGTCACAACCATTTTTTTTTCTCTTTTTCCAGAATGTTATGGGTTTCAAAAAAAATAGAAGGGATTGATGAATAACCACCAAATCCAAACAGTATTTGCAGTCCATTTTCCACACAAAGATCCAACAAAAGCTAAGCTTTACCAATTTTCTACAATGAAACTTACTCATAGACAACAATGGAAAATCTAAAAACCAATATTGCAAGAAAGAAAAATACAAAACCCCCTTTTTTTTTTTAATAAACATTTTAATCAAACTGATGAACAAATTCCTACCTCAAAACGCATTCCAGGAAGAATTTTGATGATGAGCCCAAATCTACTGCTGTAAAAATCCATCTTTTTCCAAAATCTCCCCATTTTTTTTTCCAAGGAAAAATAATGATCCCCCAAAATTTTTTCCCAACCTAGGTTAAAAGAATCCCCCTTTTTTTTTTACCTAATTTCTAATTTCGAATTTTAAGCATTTTTTTAAATAAAAGAAAATGAAAATGGAAATCATTCTTTTCCACTACTCAATAAATCTAACTCGTTTTTTCTAATTAAAATTAAAATGCTTCTATCTCTTATTTAGTTTTAAATTATAATTTCTCAATATTAACTTAGGCCTACTTTATATTTCGAAACTATTGACCAAGGTAAAGCATTTAGATTAATTTAAATTTCCAAAAATCAATCTTTTATACTATATCAACTTTACAAGTTAAAAAAAATTTCTTTAAATAATAAAATTTACCCTTTCTTTTCCAAAATGCAAAAGTGGTTAAATTAATTATATTTTCAAATAACTTTAAATGTTTCCTTTTAAAAAAACGCATAAACTAATTAAACCCGTTACTTAAAATTAACTATTAAATTAAACTCGCTACACATAATAAAGCGATCTTTTAAATAAATGACTGATCTTATGAAGGAAACCTATTTATTTTAATTCCTCAACTACTAATGCGTAAATGAACACATTAATTCAATTTAAATACTTAAGCTAAAATACTCCATTCCTCACACGCATGGCATGCAAACCAAGAAAGTCCACCACTCACACAACATGCAACCCAAATGAAAAGAAAACCCTACAGACCACACACGATGCTCACCTGACCATGGCTAAGGCAAGACGAGAGTTTTATGACCCCCAAATCCGAATTCTAAGGATGAAGGAGGTATACTCAACCCTGCGAATCCCGAAGGAGATGAACCTCGCCCTAGGCGGTGTTGTACCTTCAATCTCCTGCACCCACGAATCACGCATGCATACATATACATATACATTTTAATGAAGGCGTTAGCTCAAGATTTATAACAAGAATTAGGAAACAACTACATTTACACAAGAATCGGTGCAAAAGCACAATAATAGGTATGCACAATTATTTATATTATCTAATCTACAACCTTGCATCACGGTTAACCAACCATTCAAGAATGCCACATAGGAAGTCAACCAAGGTCAAACGGGTTTTACAAGGCCGACTAGGGTAGGGGCATTACATGCTTCATACATGATTATTTTTCAATCTAGGTTTTTCTGGTTGTCTAAATTTCCAATCGATGATGGATCATGTAAGGAATTTTACTCTTCCATTTTCTATAAGGATATACATCAAATTATACCATTCATTGTGGAATTAACATGATGATGAACCATTGTGGAAATTCAAAGGATTTGTTTAATTTTTTTTGGCCTTTATGAGTGCTTCCCATAGTGAGGATCCAAATCTTTTACTCTACGTCTTTATCACTTTGTGTGTTTCGTTCTCCTCCCAACAATGAACAATTTGTAGCATACTGTGGTTCCTTTAAAAAGTGATTAGGTCCTAGATGTCTCATTAATGCAAGGATTAAAGTGTTGTTAAATCTCTGCATTCATTATAGGCTTTGTGATTGTTAAAGGATCATTCAGGTTTAGGTAATTTGAGTTTTCTCTCCCTTTACAAAACCCCAAGAAGGATTAAGAGCCACCTTCTAAATCCTGGAGTTTGCTTCGTAGGTCATACTAGGTTCCACACGTGTGAACACTAGTACATTCAGAGCTGATTTTCGACGGCCGTTTGTCGGATTTTTGATGAATTTTCATCGGAGTGTCGACAAAAACCACCGTCAAAAACTCAGCGTCGGATTGGTTGACAATGCCATGCCCGTCAGAAATTCGACAATCCAATGGACTCTGTCGACGGTCAAAGAAGTCGTCGGTCGAAAGCTTGGTATTCGTCGTAATTCCGACGATGATCATTTTTATAAAAAAAATAATAATTATCACCGATATAAAAGAGACATCGAAGGAAGGAAATGCCGAAAGGACTCAATGAAGATAATAACTTCATCAACAAAAGATATCGAAGAAAGCAGAGAGGGTCTTCATCGATGGGAAAAGTTCTCTAAGAAAAAATACTATTGGTGCAACATAAAAAGGACCCACCGAAAGGAGCGTTTTCATCGAAAGAATAATATCGATCAAACAAAAAGAAGCTACATTGATAAAAGATATCGATGAGGATATAGGTTTCGAGGAGGTTAAACTTCATCGACAAAAGATATCAAAGAAAGTAGAGAGGGTCTTCATCGATGGGAAAAGTTCTTGAGGAAATAATACTATCGGTGCAACATAAAAAGGACCCACCGAAAGGAGCGTTTTCATCGAAAGAATAATATCGATCAGACAAAAGGAAGCTACATCAATAAAAGATATCGATGAGGATATAGGTTTTGAGGAGGTTAAAAGGCATGTTCTTGATATGCATGGTTTTGCCGATGTAACTTTATTGGTGAAGAATGATAAGGGAAAATAAAGAAAAGCTTCGGTGAGATAATAGACTCATTCATCGACGGGGCATAGTGATATCAATGAAAGAAGTATTTCGATAGAAAAATAAAGGACACTGAAGCCCAAGGTTTCTTCGACATAAGACCCAATGGATATCAGATATGTTTCGATGAGGAGACAGCCATACTGACCAAATACAGTATTTCGATGAAGGGAAAAAATACTTGATCGAAGTAATATTCGAAACAAAAGTATTGTTGATAGAAACAAAGAGATCAATGGACTAAAGAAACAAATGATCGAAAGACATATCCTCATTGAAATGATTATTGATTTCCGCAAAAATCATAAACAAATCCTAGGGAAGGTCACATCGCCATTAAATTCAAACATGTGCCCGAGTGACTGTTGTCCAAAATGCCATTACTAACTGATTAAATACACCATAAGTAGTGGATCAACCATCAAAGGGCACAACATTAAGTAATTGACAGGTGACGAACTGAAAGCAGGAATTGGGCGAATTCACAGATAAAGCTCAGTAATTCCAAGTAAGTTGTTTGCACACAAACCTCTTTTACAAAATTCAAATGGAATCATCATCTAAAACTAATAAGACCAGAAAGGGAAAAGAACCTATCGCTGCAGAAGAAAAACCTAAAAGACAGAAAAGGGAAGGGCATTCTTTGGCCCAGGACCTGATTGACCAGTGCCCATCATCTAGTTTGACGTCCAAGAAGATTAGAGCTGATGAGGAAGGCCTAGAGGACCGGTTTGAGGATCTTGGAGACATATGGACAGAGTTGAGAGGGTATGAATTATTCATATATGGGTACAATAGAAGAGTTGCCCCTCAACCTATAAACAATTTATGGTGATTGAACATAGGAAGGTTAGTTGTGGCTAATGTATTCATGAATGTGGAGCTCATGAAGGCATTGGCAAACAATTTTGACCCTAAAACCAAGACCATATATAACTACATGTGTGAGCCAATTCTTGCAATCACAAAGGAGGTTATTGACATCGTGTTTGAGTTGGATTGGGGATTTGAAGAATTGATTGACCTCAAGAAGTTAACAAGTGAATACTTTAACCTAGAGCACATTTACAAAACGTGGAGACTCCCTATACATAGACCTAGGAATGCAGGGTCCTTAGTGCCATTAGGTCAAGATGACAAAGCTCCCTATGATGTCAACTCTTTCCATCCATATTTCAAGTATACCTATTACTGTGTTGCCCAAGTGCTAGGGATATATGACAATGTTGGAATGAGAAAACCAGTGCAACTATGGGTTTCTTCATGGGACCAGAGGTATGTGAATAATCAATATTGGCATTTTGAGGAGTTCTTTGTCAAGCCATTATATAGAATGTTGGGATGCTCGTGCGATCATGCCCTTGCAATAGAGGCTCAAAGATTCCTAAGACCAAAAGATTTCACTGAAGATCCCTCAATTGAACACAATTGGGGAGATTGGTATTGTTTTTTAGACTGCACACAAGTCAGGGTATACGGGTTCGAAGGGAGACCATACTTACTACCACTTACAGTCCCTAACAGAGTGGCTTGTCTAAAAATTGTGAGGCAACTATCAATAGTGAGTATAGAACATCTGACAAGCCATGGAAAACAATCAATTGTACCTGGGTTGTTAGTGTTTTCAGATTTTATTGTGAAAAGTTCAAAGAGTTATGGCCTACTACAGACAAAATTGGATTATTATGGCATGGCTATGGGGATCCAAGGCCCAATTTCGATCCTAAAGGATACATAAGGATAGCCCGGTCATCACAAAAGCTAAAGGCTGGAGAGCATAAATCTTACCTACTAGATGACCTCATAAAGAATATTGGCAGAGAAGAGGCCAAAGTGAAGTGAATAAAGTTTGAGAAAGAAATGTAGGCTTATAAATGGAAGCTTTATAAAAGTAAAATGGATGAGAACATGCTACAAAAGATTGAAGACTCCTTGGAGTTGGCCAACAAACTTGTGGAGCATGAATTAGAAATACTTGAGGGAGTCCTGCCTCATGTTTTTAGGGATTACATTGATACTATTAGGAATACAGAGCCTTTGTCTCATATGTCTCCTTCTTCCACATCTAGCATTGTTCCATTCACTCCTTGAGAGGATTACCCCCCTGTTTATGCAAAGGATACACCGATAGACTTGGCAACAGGACAACTGAATGTCTGAGAAGTGGTTGACATTAGATTCCTAGAGCATGAGGATTTCATTGCTGATAGTGACTTCATTGCTTCCAAGGAGCTCACTACATTCCTCTATCAACATAAAGGATCTCAAATTAGGAATAACATGAGAAATAGTGAAGAAGAGCACCAGCTTCAAAAGTTTCAAGAGGAGATGGATCTTGTGATGAGATAAATGACACCTGAGAAGGGAAGACAGTTGCTTAAGGAAGCTGGTGTGCTATTATACTCTGGATGGGACATGAACTCTACCTTGTTGTTTGATGGATTCCTCAAGAAACAAGACCCAAGTAGGCAAATGATGCCAAAAGAGATTGATAAACTCTTTAGAGGATCAGGATATGATCCAGATCAAAAGGCTCTTCTACAATGGGCTATCTATCCCAAAGATAAAAGACCTATATTGGTTGATACAAAAGAAGCTTTTGGACATTTAATGGTGCAGTAGGTTGGAAAGACTGACCCTAGAACAACTACCAAACTAAATTTGGATGTCTCTAAACTGAACCAAGATAAGATAGAGTTTCTGGTCCGAGAAAATTGTACATACAAAATCCTATATGAGAAAACCGATGAAGAAAAACAGAGGCTGCAAGCAAGAATGCTTCAGATTGATATAGGTACCAGTCAAATAGGGATGACATATGGTGTTGACAGAGATGCCATGGATGCCTTGATAGACGCTATGTATTGGAGGAACAGGGCCGAAAAGACATCTCGACAACTAAAAAAGGAACAACAAAAGATGGATAAGTTAGTTCTCGAGGTCGTTGACCATATATTCAAAAGTATGATGTAGGTTGTAGAAATCTATTGGAAGACATACAGTGGAATAGTCAAAGTTGTGAAAGAGCATGAAAGGCTCAGGTCTTGGTTTGGAAGGCTTGATGAATGACAATAGTCTAATGAATCCAGGTGAGAAAATTGAAGCCGAGGCTCACTTGAAGTCCCATAATGAATGGGAAAATCAATTAATGAAAGAGCATCAGAGGCTGGATGATGGGAATACCCCTAGGGTGCCCTCTTTTTATAGTAATGGTGAGTTAGTATCGTTGGAACAGTGGAAACAAGAGTTCAGTGATGAGAATAATCGAGTAGTAGTAGAGTTGGATCAGGACAAAAATTTATCACTTTGTGTTAACAATATTCTATCCAATCATTTCTAGACAAAAAGCGACATGAGGACACTAAACAATGACGTTCTAATGTATAAAGATGATAAGTACATTGAACACATAGGAATGTTGAACTTGTTTATCTTCCAGTTTGTTAACACAAGTGCTAATTAATAGTTATGTGTTGAAAAGCCACGATGCTTGGTGACAATGTATACCCTCATATAAATGAGGGAATTTTTGTAACAATAAGGATCATTAGAGAAGAAGTAGAATATAGCCTCAGGCTTACTATTGTACCATTTTGCGAACATACATAATATAATCAGTCGTCTTTCCTTTGTGTATATGTTGTGGATTACTGCATCTTTCTATAGGTAGTTGCTTGTGATATTATCTAAAGGAGATAAGGTTACTTGTGTTCTTCCAGTAAAACTCTGTGTTTCATATTGTGGATTTGAATAAAATATTTACTTGCGAATATAGTTTTGTATATAGTGTGCATGCATATTATCTCAACCATGGTGCACCTGCATATGTATATAGTTTTGTTTATAGGTGGAAAGCCTGAGGTTCAATGTCAAACTTGGTTGCTCTGATACCATATGTAATATTCCATTAATTCTATACTTAAAGAAAATAAATTGTGATCTATTTAAGATAAAAAATTGAGCATTTCAAAATAAAACATAACTACTTCAGTTGAAGGAGAAAACTAACTAAATGTTCTTCAACATAATAATAATCTAACTAATTTATCTAAAAGGAAGGTAATCTTTTAAGGATAAAAAACATTGAACAAATATTATTAAGCTAATCAATATGAGAAAGGAATTCAAATGGAAAGTTTCATTTTTGAGGGAAGAGATAAAGGTTCAGAGGTTACTGTTATCACTGTTTAAAAAATGGGTATTCTTTTCCATAATTGGCTAAGTCTGTGAAATTCTTGGGTCTGGTATGGCCTTGTGACTTCTATTGCTTTGGGTCCTAAAGAGGGTTTAGGGTTTAGGTTTAATCACTTTCAAAATGTCTGAGAAAAAACCCTTATAATTCTAATTCTATGTTGCCTTATTCACTTAAGTAATGGGTCCTTTTGTCATGCAAAGTGTTCCCCCCGTTGTTTTTTACCTAGGCAGTCCTTTTAAATGTTTTAATTTTTATTCGCCTTTAAATTTCCTTTTCTAATGACTGCTGGGCCTTGCAATTGTCGTGCAACTCTCAGTCAATCAGATGGCCCACATGGATTCATGAACTCAACATGCCCAAAAGTTACCTATCATGTAGTAGCGAAAAGGTTTGGCGGGACCCAACGATAAGGACTTCTTTCTTGGCTAAAAGCATTCTATCGAAGTATCTAAGATTCAAACAGTATCGATGAGACCTAGCAATGTCTCATCGATATAAAAGGGGCATTGAAGAAAGCAAACGCTGATGAACATCAAAAAGGACTCATCAAAGACAGTAACTCCATCGATAAAAGATATCAAGGAAAGTGGAGATGGTTCTCATCGACAAGAAAAGGTCTTCGAGGATATAACACTATCGGTGCAAAAAGACTCATCGAAAGGGATGGTCCCACCAACAAAAGGTATCAAAGAAAGCAGAGGTGGCCCCCACCAATGAGAAAAGGCTTTCGAAGAAACAATATCATCGATGCAAGATAAAGAAGATTCACCAAAAGAAGCATTCTCATCGAAAAAGTGATATCGATAAAATAGAAGAAAACTACATCGATGAATGATATCGATAAGGATATGAGTTTCGATGGGAGGACAAAAGAAGTCACCGAAGTCCAAAGTCTCTTTGACATGAAACCTGGCGAACAACAAAAACATTTCGATGAGAATGAGTTTCAAGGAGACTAAAAGGCATGTCTTCAATACACATGGTTTCATCGATAGAACCCATCTCTCTTTGGAAGAAATCATAATTTTCATTGATACTGTAATAACCCATAAGTTATCAAACAAGTCTAAAAGCATTCTATCAAAGTATCTAAGATTCGAACAGTATCGATGAGACCCAGCGATGTCTCATCGATATAAAAAGGGCATCGAAGAAAGCAAACACCGATGAAATTCAGAAAGGACTCATCGAAGATAGTAACTCCATCAATAAAAGATATCAAGGAAAGTGGAGATGGTTCTCATCGACAAGAAAAGCTATACCTTTAGCGAAATGGCTTGTTTGGTTAAAGAATGATTGGGTTGGAAAAAGATCAATGGCTTCTCATTGTTTTGTGGCCGAGAGATGCATGAGCTATACCTTCAGCAAAATAGTGAAAAGGTGGAGGGTCCCGCTAAGAGTGGTAGTAAATGTGGTAACCCCAGTTGGCGATGACATGGCAGTGACAAGGCACTCAGTTGGTGGTATGTAGTGGGTCCGAGAAAGGTTGTCATAAAAAGAGTAAACAACGAGCAAGTTCTTGAGATCTAACAACTCGCGTGAGTTTGCGAAGATAAGATGCTAGCAAGTTAGTCATTGCGAAGTAGCAAAAAGGCCGATGGGCCCAAGGGACAGGCATGACATGAAGTTAAAAGCAGATTAGGTCTGTTTTGATCTAACGGTTCTCGTGGTTTCGTGGCTGCAAGACAAATGAAGGATAATGTTCATGAAGTCGTGAAAGACAGGTGGAAATCACATGGAGGAGTGATGTGGCATAACAGCTGTCACTTTTTGTAGAGCTTGATAGTAATGTGTTGAGTGACACGTGGTTTAAAAAAGTGGTTGAGGGCCTGCCTAAGTGTAATTGGTAGTTATGTGGGAATAATAAAAGGGAACACATGGCGGATTAAGGGTGGAACCAAAAGGAGTTTCCAGGGCTAATGGTCGACTGCCATGGGGCGTTTATTAACCGGAGAACAAGTGCGGTAAGTAATTCCCGGATAAAGGGCCCACTTAAAAGGCATTCATCTCAAGATTGATCCAACGCTTCTCATTGTTTCGTGACCTGAAGATGCCTGCAGCTTAACCTTAGCAAAATGTCAAAAATCGTTAGCCGTCAAGATGAGGCGCGGTTAGTTAAAAGGATTGACGATCTCAGTTGGAGTTAAAGGCCGAGAAATTTGAGTTTGATCTAACATTTGGCACGGCCTCACGAAGGAAAAGTGCATGACTATTAAACTCCACGAAGTGGCGAAAAGGAGGTAGGGCCCGACACTAAAGCAAAGAGATTAAATGGAGATAAAGGTGATGTAAGTTCTCGAGATCAAACAGCCAGCGTTGTTTCACGAAAGAAAAGAGCACGGGTTTTATGTTCTGTGAAGTAGCGAAAGAGCGAAATAGAGGAAAGACTTAGAGAAATTATGACCCGTTAGAGCCAGTTTTGAATTCAATTTGGCGAATTCAATTCTGAAAAGAAAGCCGAAGCATGTGGAGTTAATTTCTAAAAACTTAAATGCCAACTTGCCCTTTTGAGTCTGCATCAACTTGATTGCTAAGTATTGTTTCATCAAAGTTTGGTGTAGAGCGAATTGTTGCAGAGCAATTTTCTTCAGGTGAATAATCAGGTTTCTTGTGCTTTTCTTGATAACTCTTGGTTTGTTCTCAAATACTGCTGTGTGAATTACTTCATTAGAGGCCTGTGCTAGCTTCTAGTGGTATAATTGTTTGACCAGAATGGCACCCAGAAGAGAATTTATAGGTATGTGAATTACCAGGACCAAAATATCTATGATGATTTTTTAGAGCAATTAACCATGTCCACCAATGCTGGGGCTAAGGCCAAAGAGCTAGTACCTAAGAACCCTCATCTAAAAATTGGAGATGGCCTTTATGATAAGGGTAATTGGTTGAGGGACCCTGAAATAGGATTGTCAGGCTTAGGACTCTTCAAAGTCAATTTTGGGCAGAGGAATTCCCCAGTTCCTTTGAATGGCATATGGGAGCAAGATGTAGGAAAGCTTGTTGTCCCAGGTGTTTTTATGGATGTAGATCTGTTAGCCTTGATTGCACAGAATTGTGACTCTGTGGCAAGATGCATCAGGAACATAAAGGGATCAATCTTGATTGAGATAAATGAAGATGAATTCAGGAAAGTGTTTAAACTCAGTGAGTCCTCCAATTTGTTAGAACCTATTGACTTTGAGTCATTAGCCCAGGTTTACAACACACAAAGGGATCATCTTAGAAGTGGCCCATTGAAACAATTCTTTGTATAGATAGGGGGGTTAACAGTTGTAGGCCCCAACACAATGGAACCATTCTCTCTCAACCTATTCACTCTAAGAGCTAAGGGTATGCATTGGGCATTATGCCAGATTTTTGGAGACGATGCTGAAAAGAATATGCCAACCCATTATATGTTAATGATTGCACAAATTCTAAACCCCTCCCTAGCAATAACATTTGATTATGCATCATACCTTGCTGATGTAATTCATAAAGGGCTAGTAGGAATCAAAAATGGTAAGGTGGATAGGCCATTTGGATGGTACTCCATGTTAATGCATATGTTCATGTTCAAAGGGGCTAATTATTTTGGAAAGGAGATGGACTTGATTAAGGTCAAGGATAAAGAGGAGATGCCAGTGCAATTGTGGAGTACTGTTCTATCTTGGGATAGAGAAGATGCAAGTTATTTAAAGTTTGATAGATGCTTTGCATCTAAAATAGGGATTCTTCTATGCAGAGAAAACCCTAGAATTCCTAAGGCTCTTTTGGAGTTTCTCAGACCAAAGGAATTTGCAGAGGCTATCAAGATTGTTCACAATTGGGGAGACATATATTTGTACTCTATGTCTACTATTTTTAGAGTGTTTGGATTTAGAGGCACCCCCTTTTTACTACCCTATTAGGTCCCATTGAAGATAGGGATTGCAGAAGTCCTGAGACAAATTGGGGGAGTATAAGAAGCAAAGCTAACCAATAGAGGTAAAGGGACTATTTTCCCAACTATTACCATGGCTCACCATTTTGTGATCATTAAGGGTGGATGGATATTTTTTGAAGAATTCTTTAAGCCATATAGGTTGTCTACTGCAGTGTCAAGATGTGCAGACCCCGGGGATTTTTTCAGTGGCATGTTCAGAAAAAGAGCAATGTGTAGAGGTAGGCCACATCAATTTTAGTTCCTAGAAGATCTAATTAGAAATGAATTCAACTTAGATGAGAAAGAACTAAGGAAGAAGAAGTGGGTGGCATATAAGAAAGCCCTTGATTTTATCCATCAATTTGGCACTGGCTATGACCCCCTTTCTAGCTTCAATCCATTTGAGGAGAAAATAAAATTCCTGATTCTTTATTTTGAAGATCTCATGCAAACCTTAAAAGAAAAGAGGGAGGCCATAATGCAAAATGAGCCTGATAAGGCTAAGATGGTATTGGCTAAGCCTGCCTTTGCTAGAGATATCCCACGTGGTGACTATGTAATGCACAAAAGGTCAAAGTACACTGTGATAATGCCAGTGACAAGTGAGCCTTCCACTTCAAAAGGGAAGAGGAAAATTGAAGATTTCATTGACATCCAAGATTCCCCTAAGAAGAAGAGAGTGGGAAAGGAAATTGAAACTGATGAGCCTCAATATTCTCCATCTTAGTCTCCTATCCACATTGGAGATGAACAAGCTGTGGCTGAACAATTATTGCAGTTAGGGAGTCTCGGTGAGATTGCCTATACCTATGAGGAGACCCAAGAGGGGATGCCTGAAGAGCCACCTAATGCTAAAATGGATTTGACTGATGGTGAGTTAAAGGGCCAAGAAATGGACCTTACTGTTAAGCAAGCTAGTGAAGAATTCCTAGCTGACAGTAATTTTGTCACATCAGGAGCTTTTATATAGTTTCTATGGAAGCAAAATATTGATCAATTCAAGACTAGATGTGAACAGAGGAAAAGTGAACAACCTCTTAAAAATATAACTCAGGTAGAAGAAGAGGTTAAGCAAGAAATGAAGGAGGATTTCAAAGCAATCACCCCTGAGAAAGGAAGAGAAATGGTAGCAAAGGCTGGTGTGTTGATTCTCCCTGAATGGGATATAGATGATGCCTTAGTGCTTGATGCAGTGAGGAAAGAAACAAAGCCTATGGAAGGAGTGACATTCAAAAAAGATAATGTTGCTCTTGTCATGTGGTCTTTAAAGAAGGATGAAAACAAAAGAAGGAAGGATGCATCAGATTCTAGCCTCTTAGGAGGCATGATAGTTAAAAGAGTCCAAGACACAGGGGTAGTGGAAGCTGCAAGCACAGTCCTAGAGACTGCAAAATTTAGTGTTGCGGTGGTAGAGAAAGAGGCACAAGAAAAGGATATTCTCCAATTGAAGTTGGAGACTATTTTAAAAGCTTATAATGATGCTAAAGAAGGAATAGCCAACAGAGACAGCATAATTGCTAGACTCCAGAGTCAACTGGCAGGTCAATATCATCCCAATGAATCTTCTACACTCATGATAGCCTCCTCTTTAGTAAGACCCCCTCCTACTAGTCCCATCATTGAATATCCCCCTTCTCCTATGCCTTCTAGTTCCCAATTACCTAAAAATGTCCAACATGAGTTGGAAAAATTGAAACAAGCTCAGACATTGTATGCAAACAAATATGAGGAGAAGGTGAAAGCCACCATCTTGAAGTTTGCTGACTCAGTCAAAAACTCCAATGTATACATAAATATGAAGAGGATTCTTGATATTTTGATCAAATTGAGAGAAGAAGAAGCCACTTTGGAACCAATCCTGAATAAGTGGGTGCCTAGAGGTAAAGAGTTAGAGCTCATGTGTTCTTCCCATGTAGATGCAGAAGAGAATGAAAATCTAAGGTTCACATGTGAGTTTATTAAAGAGATGAATATTCTTTCAGTGGAAGGAGCAGGTATAAAAAGAAAAGCCCAACTTTATAGGAAAGAATATTCAAATCATAAATTTGAAATGTTTCTAGGAGGTTTCATTGGTCTTGTCCAGCTAAAGGAAGAGAAGACTTGGTTAAAGGAGGTGGACCACAATTTGTCCCTAAGGATCAATCAGATTATTAGTACTGATGCCACATCCTTATTTGTCCAAACAATTGAGGAAATTGAAAAAGTGAAATCTCATTATGGTTTCATAGAAACAGAGATTGGGCATGTATGAGTCACTTGGAAGCGGCTAGAAGATATGAAACAGAATATTGCTAGTTTTACTTGGCCTAGTGATGATGTGTATTAGAAGTGGAAAGATAAGTATATGGGACAGAAAGAAGATGCTCGAGAGTAGTTACAGGACATTGCAACAAAACAACAAGCAGAGGAAGCCGCAGATGCTAAAAAGGACTTATAACCGCTTCTTGAAAATGACCGGTTATTTGTAACAAACTTTCTTTTGAAGGGTCCAAAGTTTGTATGCATCCATAATATTATAAATGGATACTAGAACTCCTAAAAAAATGATTGCAAGTAATTGTAAGAAAATGTTGTAGAAATTTATCTAAGCTTTTTTCTAGTCTTATGGAGAATACTCTGAGCTTTGTAATATTTTCTCAAAATTAATATCAAGGTCATCATCACCATCATCATCATCATCATCATCATCATCATCATCATCATCATCATCATCATTATCATCATCATCGTTGTCATTGTCGTCATCATCATCATCAACATCTTTGCCATCATCATCACCATCATCACCATCACCGTCATCATCATCATCATCTTCTTCTTCTTCTTCTTCTTCTTCTTCATCATCATTGTAAAACTGTTGATTGTGATCATCATCCACTTCATCTTCTACTTCTTCAGTATCTTCTTCTTCCATCACATTATACTTTATCGGCCTTCCTCTTGGATCATGTCTAACAACAAATGACCAACCTGGTTTATGTGGAACCTCAGAGTAAAATACTTTCTCACATTGGCTTGGAAGAACATAGGGCTCATCCCCAACTGGTTCAAATGACCTTGTATTTAGCATTATAAAACCATTATCATGTTCAATAACAGTTCTATTAGGATCATTTTTATTCAATCGTAGCCTGTACCATTTGACGACGAACAAAACTAATTTGAAGGAATTAAAGTCACGCTCAAGTATATCATCCAAAATGCCATAGTATCAATTTTGAGACTATTGAGGATGAATGTCATTTCTCGATGAAATATTTGTCACCTCAAAGACAAGACAATATGGGAGTTCATTATACCCAGCAACTCATATTGTTCGTGTACAGACAAGACAATATGGGAGTTCATTATACCCAACAACTCATGGTGTTGTTGTTCATGTTGGCTCTGTTGGACCTTGCAATTAGGATTCAATATACATTATTCAATAAGATTAACTATGCAACATAAGGAAATATTGAAAAGTGTGTTACCTTGTTGAGCTTCACTTGGTTTCGAGAATAGTTTAATATTCTCTACTTAACAGGGACAACCACATGAAGGTGGAAGCTCATTTGGCCCCTCCTCCCCCCCAACATCACTCTAAATTCCCCGTTAACATCTTATAACATTCATTCATTAATTCTTTCTACCATTAATAAAATATAGCATTCATTCATTAATATCACATAACGTTCATTAACACATAACATTGATTAACATTAATTAACACGCAACATTCATCAATATTAATTAACATGTATCATCCATAACCATTAATTAGCACATAATTTAATTCACTAACAGATAAAAATCAGTCATTATCAAATAAGTTAGATTACAATCATTTCTTTCTTTGTTTTTTCTTTGAAGCTATGAAAAGACTAAGTGGAACATCGGTGTCTTCATCATTTCCCCCCTCTGTAGATGTTCTACCAACTGCTCGTGATCTCAATGCATGCCTAGTCCTATACTAAGAATGAGGACACTAAAGCGAAGGGGGGTCCTCTGCAATAACAAAGAAATGGGTTAAATTATAAAAAAAAAAATTATTATTGTTACAAGTATTTCATTAATTTAGAGAACATAATTGTTGTGCTCTTTACCAGATGGGGCCACATCATTTTGTGTAGCCTCAACCTCAACATGTTGAACACCACGGTCCTCTTTACCTGAGTGGGGTGGGGAACATCACGTTCTTGAGGTTCTGTACCCAGATCATGCTCCACTTGCTCACCACCGACTACATGCTCTAAAATATTAACAAGAAAGGTTACATTAATTACTACTCTAATTACAAATTAAGATGTTTAATTGTATTAATAGCTAAATAAATAAATTTGAATAGCAAATGAATACCTCCACTACTGGGATGCACATCTGGACCTTCATGTGCAGGTGGTGTTTCACAATTAGCAGGCTGCATTCGAATGACATGCACATTGTTATCATTGCTTGCTTATTTAAAACAAATATAGTCACTTTATGTTGAAACTCAACATCAATTAGATTATTGGTAAAGTATTCAATTTGAAACAACTTCCAGTTAGCATATTTACCTGTGTGACAGATGCACTCAAATTTTGTGTATGCCCACTCAATTCTCGTAGCCGATCAGCCACGACTTAATAGCCTTGCTGGTAGGCAATTCTCTTGTCATCTTCTATGGGTGCTCTATTGAATTTAGAGCCCTGCATTTTTGCTTGGTACCATGAATTTTGCTTGAATTGTTTGATAAAAAAAAATTTTTTGCAATTTATTAATATTTTGAGACAATATGGGAGTTTACATGAGATACTTACAATTCGTGCAGCAAGTTTCATGTAACCACCAGAGCCAAGTTTGTGTTGCCCATGCTTTTCTTGCCTTGCCTTGGTTGCCTTTGACGTGTCACTCAGTCTATAAAAATTTTGAAATATGTTAGATTATATAAATATAAAGAGTAATTAATTAGTACATAATAACATTCTTAATAGTATCTCGTACCTTCTTCTAGCGTCTACTGGTGTATTTCCTTTTTTCCTTTTGATTCTCTCCTTGGCATCCAAAATCAGGTCCTTCCACTCCCTCTCTAGAATCATGGGGGGACGCTTGTACTTTAGGTTCCTCTCCAAATGGGTCCTGTATTGGTCCCTCACATACTTTAGATATGTGCTATCTTTTTCAAGGAGCTTGGTTTTGTCAAAGGTGTCATTTCCAAACCACTCAACCATTTGGTTTGTCAATTCATCTTTTAACCTTTTTTCTTGGTCATTCCACCTTTTAAAGCAAAAACAAACCTGTTAGATTCAGAAATGAACTAAAAATACATTTATTACACTTCAAGAAATGGATCAAAGGAAAAGTATTCTAGCAATGATATGAAATCAAAAGTGGATAAGGGATAGTTCACATATGATGTACCACCTTTTACATATGGTGGGCCCAAATATCTGCAATGCAATGTCACTAAGATGTTTATAGAAAATATCATTGCCAACAAAAAATTCATGGGATCAATATTAGTCCAAAATGAGTGATCATAAAGTAAATTACAATTAGAGTATATATAATAATAATTTTAAAGTACCTGGAACCTTTTGTATCTTTAAGGGAAGCATTTCTTTGTCGCTCACCATGAATGTGGCCTGCAATGTTCCCGTACTAGCAATACGAGAATATCCAGGAAACGATGCTATGTTATCAGCAGTAGTCACCTGTGGCACATCCTCATGTGCATCTCCTCCTACAAAAAATGAATTCACTATGAAATGGCATTAGAATTCAAGAAAGAACGCTTGAAGGGAAATAAACACATGACAGAAGATAGAGCAAAAGAGGGATCTACCAACAGTGGGTGGGCCAATATGACATGCACCAGAGGATGTCTGTATGCTATGTGTTGTCGACATTTTAGTCAGCAATATAGGTGAGATTGACCTCTGATGAGGCAGTGTCGGTATTTACACAATAACATTGGCAACACCTAAAGAATAATACATTAAATATATCAAACTTTAAATATATGAAAAGTGCAAGAATTGTAAACAAGGATGAACCTTTATTTTGAAAATTGTATCAAGTATGATGTGTTTTGGGTACTCAGAGTGATAAGCAAGCAAATGATAATACAAGAAAATTGTCATCACCTGATCCTGCAACACCTTGATCGTAGGAATGACTTTCATGAGGGCGGATAAATTGTTGTAAAAACAATACGTAAATATTTTAGTTAATGACATAAAAAGAGAATAAAATATAAACCATTATTGAACTTTTGTTATAATTAAAGCTTTCATTACTACTTACTTGCAAGTTTTTTGTTGTCTTATACAATAATTCCACCCTTTGTCATATCTCATCAATGGTAGGATGCACGGCTGCCAAAGCAACAATCTCTTTTCTAGTTTTTTATAAGAGGCATTTTAAAGAATTTCACAAGGTCTATGGGATCTTCAGGGTCATCATTGCTTAACCCTAATGATTCCACATCCATAGAAAGGTGCTCAGGCACTACAACTCCCTTTCCCTTTCCCCGAACATTTGTCTGTGTCAAGAATATCATTAACAATTACAAAATTAGTATAAATCACTAAAAAAAATAACATAATAATGTAACAGTTTGCTTCTACCTAATTTGTACAATTACAATGAGGTTTACCTGCTCGATAGAAGTGTCGCAAGGTACATCTCTGTCTGTGATATGTGATGGATCCATGTCGGCCTGTGACAAAGAAAAAATATAAAAAACGTTAGCAAAATTACATCATACACAACATGAACAACATAAACTTTGTAGACAAAAAGAGTATTAAATAATAAAAATATGTTTTCATCAAAATCATTGTAAATTTTGTAATTCCTTACCTTTACTTTATGTAGACTCTGCAGGATCCTCAACTAAATGGTCACATACATAGTCACATAGCTAATAAACAATCCAATTTCCATAAATAAACATAGTTTAAAAATTGTCACATAAATAGTCACACCCCCTATCTCCATCTCCATATTAAAAGGTGCATCATGAATTAATTATGTAATGGCATTAGAATTCAAAACAGAATGAATTAATTATGTAAAAAAAAATTCTATCAAGAAATCAATATTCAATAGATAATATACTAATCGCATTCCTCATACATTTCATTCCTCATCATCATGAACATCAAGGTCATCATCGCCATCATCATCATCATCATCATCATCATCATCATCATCATCATCATCATCATCATCATCGTTGTCATCGTTGTCATCGTCGTCGTCATCATCGTCGTCCTCGTCCTCGTCCTCGTCATCATTGTCATCGTCGTCATCATCATCGTCATCATCATCATCAGCATCATCAATGTCTTCACCATCATCATCACCATCATCACCATCACTGTCATCATCATCATCATCATCATCATCATCGTCATCTTCTTCTTCTTCTTCTTCTTCTTCTTGTTCTTCTTCATCGTCATTGTGAAACTGTCGATTGTGATCATCATCCACTTCATCTTCTTCTTCTTCAATATCTTCTTCTTTAGTATCTTCTTCTTCCATCACATTATACTTTATCGGCCTTCCTCTTGGATCATGTCTAACAACAAATGACCAACCCGGTTTATGTGGAACCTCTGAGTAAAATAATTGCTCACATTGGCTTGGAAGAACATAGGGCTCATCCCCAACTGGTTCAAATGACCTTGTATTTAGCATTATAAAACCATTATCATGTTCAATAACAGTTCTATCAGGATCATTTTTATTCAATCGTAGCCTGTACCATTTGATGACGAATAAAAATAATTTGAAGGAAATAAAGTCACACTCAAGTATATCATCCAAAATGCCATAGTATCAATTTTGAGACTATTGAGGATGAATGTCATTTCTCGATGAAATATTTGTCACCTCAAAGACTGCAGTGATGCCAGAATCACAAGTTTTCTTCTTGTCATCCATCTTTTTTATGCGAAATTTATGACCATTGCAGCACATAGCGTTGTGGTGTTTGACCTGTGATATGTCAAACATGTAAAATTTATCGCATTGTGAGTTGATAAACATATGGGTGATTAATAAATTTATATGTACCTATTTATCTCTTAAACCATATGCTAAATCAATTTCCCTTTGCATAACATTGGAATCTCCATTACGATGTGCTTCTTTAACCAATGAAGCCACACCTTCCCATGTTAACGTGCATCCAAAATGTTGACAATGATCAATCCATACCATCATCCAATCAAGATTGTTTGCAATATACAAATGTAGTGCATCCCACTCTTGACCAACTGTACAAAAAATAAATAGACGTCTTACAATCGATTTATTTTGAAGATTAAGAATTAATTAACTACAATAAGATCTTATAATTACCTCTCAATTTCCTCAATCTACCTTTCCCCGTCAAGTACTCCCCTTCGAATTTGTTAATGGTGTTGGGATCCCAAATGTGATCCACGTGGATCTTTGCTGCAAACTTAGGAAGATATTCAAAAATGTACACCATAGTCTGGTATACCATATATCCCTCCACCATAGAACCCTCAGGATGTGCTCTTTGTCAAACCAAAGCCTTCAAAAATTTCAAGTGCCTCTCAACCATCCACATTGACCTAGTGTGTACAGGTCCACACAATTCAATCTCCTCAACTTGGTGTATAAGGTAGTGTTCTTGTGCATTGAAAAAAGTTGGAGGTAGACACTTTTGCATTTCACACATTAAATGAGGAATTTTTCTCTTCTAATATTTTATATCATCTTTATGGATTTCTTTACATGACAACCACCTACAAGGTATTCAAGACACAAAAAAATATATTACATAAGAAGTAAAACAAATCACAAATATAATATCTATACAACGAACTAAACAAATATCACTACTTACCTCATGTATTTTCCAAGATCATATATGACTTGCTTGACATTATTGTTGAAGTCGTCTAGGAGAGATAGAGGTAGAACATGCTGCAACAATTATAAAATTATCTTTTCATTTTTTTGTAACATATGAAAAGTACACGTACGCATAGTACTTAAATACATACTAAAAACACAAGAACATGAATTACCTTAATGAAAGTATGCCAATCATGTGTTTTCATCCCTAGGCCAAATTCACTTTTCTTTGATATGAGATTGTTTATGTTCATAGCAAATCCTGTGGGAAATCGAATTTTTCGTATGACTTCTTTTATAGCATTGCTTTGCTGGTCCGTTAATAACCAAGGAAGCTCACTTATATTAATCTGGTCTCCATGGCTATTTGATTGAATGACATTTATCATTGTATGATTGGAATCTTGAATGTCACTACATATTTTGACAAAAAAAATTTGTCACGCCTTCCATCCAATATTTTCCATAATGTCTCTGTTATATTATTTCCAATATGCATACTATCAAACAAATGAACAATTTGTAACTACTTGTAGTAGGGCAACCTACTAAATTGTTGGGGATAATTTTTTATTCCCTTAGGAAGGTGGTCATTTATGCCTTCATGACCTTCATGATCATCAATCACATCATCAGTAAACAAAACAAAATAGAAAAGATGTTTTATGACAAACCAATAGATGGAATGGCATTACCTTGACAATTAATTCTATTATATTCCAACTTCCACAGATGAGGTGTCATTCTTCATGGCTCTGATGTATTCTCTTCTTTCCCATTGAAAAGATATTTTTTAGTATTTCGATACTTATGATTTTTGTGGAGAAAGTTCCTATACTCATCAAACACCTGCTTTCCTAAACTTTTTGAATAACGAGATTTCATCTTTGGACCACAAACAGGACATGCAAATTTTCCCTTTGTTTGAAGACCTACAAGATAATGTATAATTGGATTAAATACGATAATTTTTTGAATTATAATGTTCATGCACAACTTAAACACTATAACATACCACAAAAATGTGTTAGCCCCGGGGCATCATGTATTGTCCATAGAAGCATCACATGGAATTGAAATTGTCTTTGTCCTATTGGTCTAGAGACATCATACATAGTGACACCATTCCATAACTCCAACAACTCATCGATAAGAGGCTTGATATATACATTCATATCTTTAACTTGATACTTACCTAATCGAATGAACAAAAACATTACATAATTATTATGACCATTTTACTGCAATATTTATAATTAAATTTAGACGACTATATTTAAATGATAAAATACTTGGAACAATCATTGCCAACATTATGTGCTCCCTCTTTATTGACATCCATGGAGGAATGTTATTGTTGATAACAAAAATAGGCCACACTGAGTAAACAGATCTCATCTCTCCAAATGGATTGACACCATCCGCTGCCAATGAAAGCCTGAGATTACGAGGCTCTTCTTTAAAGTGTGGCCAATTTTCCTCTATGTCCATAAATTCTGAACCATCCATAGGAATTTGAATAATGTCATCTCGAATTCTATTGTGTACATGGTAATCCATAAATTGTGCCAAGCTAGTGCACTTGAATAATCATTGCATACGTGGAATAATGGGAATATAGCGAAGAACCTTGCGAGGAACCCTTTTTGTTATTTGATCTGTTCGATATCTACTAATATGACATTCAGGGCATTCAGTTTGAAATTTATGTTGTTTGTGATATATAATATGATCATTAGGACAAGCATCTATTGCTTGATACTCCATTCCAATATCTTTCATAACGGCAGATAATTCTCGGTATGAGCGAGGTAGAATATTTGATGGTGGTAACAAAAACTCACCTATCAATCTACAACAACAAAATATAATTTGTTATAATAAAGAATATTAATGGTAAATCATGATTCATAGTTTATTATGACATATATGACATGCCTTAACATACGTGGCATTGTTATGTTGGATAAACCATTCATAACCTTCAAGTTCACCAACAACAATACAACGGAGAGAAGAGTTTCCTGCGAGCCTTCATAAAGGGCCTCAGATGCCTTCTCAAGTAGAGGGACATCATGAACAACATCAAGGTCATCTTCATCATCATGATCAACTACACGAGTACTAAATGAGTCATGGATCAATGTATTTGTACCATCATCTTCAATTGTGTTTTCTAGCTCATGATTGTCATCTTCCATGGGATCATTATCTTCAGCTTCGATATTCACACCTCCATGTTTGTCCACTTCGAAAACCATATTCTCAGGGTTGTGTTGATCCATACCATGTGGGTGCTCGACCTATATAAAATTGATATACATAAATAAACCGTGATCATGATCTCATCATCATGTGATTTATTATGTATATAAATTGTCAAAATGATATAATGAAAAACTTACCAATGGATGATAATCATGTCCACCTTCAATGTGACCATGCAGCCTATAATGTTTCTTCGTTGTTTTGATTAGAAGTCTTCTAGTCTTTAACCCCTTACAAATTTTGTACGGACAATAACATTTTCCATCACCTTTTCTTTTCAAGTTAGACCACAATCTAGCAATTGTCTCCTTATTTTGTTGTTCGTTGATATTGTCTGACATGGTCTTTCTTCACAGGCAAGAAAATAGAAATTATTAAAATACATAAGACAACATGCCCTTTTCTTCTTGTTTTTTCATACTCATTGTCATGCTTTGAATTATTTTTCTTTCTCGGTGACTCCTTACTACTCTCACTGTCAGTTTCACTCTCAGAATCTGAGTCTGATGTATCAGAATCTGACGAACCTGATGAACTAGATGAATCGTCATTAGAGGTAGATTCATTTGACTCAGGAATAGACTTTTGTTGCTGCATTACAAGCCTTGGCATATTCTTCAAATACTCACGTAAACTCTTAGTGATACCACCAAGACCAATAGAAGTAAAGAAATTGATAGAAAACCGTGAATTTTTGGGATTGTCCTTTGGAGAAATTGAATCAAAAGACTCCTGCATTGTTGGATCGTTCAACCTTTCATTAAGCAACAATATACCAAGCTTCTCTGCTAGCTCCTGCAAGAGAATCTTTATAAAAATATGGGAAGAGGAAGTAGTATCTTCCTCTATCTCATGTATATAAGCAAGACAATGCCATGAAAGAGCATCTATGCCAAGTAAGTGGGCAAAAAACTTTGCAACATTATGCAGTTTATTTGTTTCCAGTCTGTGTATCATAGAATACTATTGTACAAAACACTTATCAAAAAATTCCTCATATATTTTATTGATCATACAAAATCTTTGCCCAAGAATACCATAATAACAAAGGTATGTTCTCTCTTGACCAGGTTCAAGCTTGATCTTTAGTAGCTTATGACCAACTTCCTCAAAATCAACACTTGACATGATTGTCAAATAAATTGTATGTCTTAAATTGACCAAGTTTGTCTCTGTCTCATCCTATATTCTTAGTGTTTCCTCACCTTCCTCTTCATCATCATCATCATCATCATCTGAATCATTCTCCCCTTCTGCTTCATCTGAAGAAGCATCTCCAAGGGTATCTTTCTTCAGTTTTTCATAGGTTGCCTCATGCTCTAAGAAATCAGGACCTGGCTTGAAAACATCCAAACCAGCCTCTTGATCAAGTTCATCTTCTAGGAAAACTTCATGTGTTAACTGATCTGGACGCACAGCTAGATGACCCTCGAACTTAGCTTTGTGAAATGCAAAAAGGCCTTTGATTAAAAACTGTACTCGTTTGTCAATTTCCCCCTCATGGAGAATACCTCTAAATATTTCAAAAATCCCATAGAGACCTTTGGGTGAAAGGTCTTGCAACAAAGAACCACATTATTTCACGAACCCAATAGCAACCTCTACACTATCATCTGTGGGGTTCTCTAGTAAAAGGGTGAGAAGTTCCAAAGCAATGATCTCATGTGTAACTTGTTGATTCACTAAATGAGCTATGAATTTGGCTGTTGCTATCAACATGTGCTTGTCATTGCATTTGTATGCCCTCTTAAGCTGCAAAATAATTCTTTGCAAAAGAAGATTGCCAACTTCAGGAAATTTTGTATTTACCACAGCAACCAGCACAGTAAAAATATCTGTAAATCCAGGGGATGCAATTTGGGATTTCATACAAGACCTACAAAATAGACCCCTCCCATGGATGAGATTCTGTACAAACAACTCTAGAATGATGTTCTTGATGTTAGATGCATTTACCTTGTTTACTAACCCATTGATACTCTTCCAAAGGGCATCCCATGTCATGCGTTGGTATTCCACACTGCTCTTGTCTTCCACATCTTTCATCATTTGAGCCAGCTTAAATGGGAGAATGTAAACACCCCCACTTCTTCCAACACCCTTCTCAACTCCTCTTATAGCACCTTCACCATTCCCATTCTGAGATGGAGTAGACACAACACTAGAAGTTTCCAGAAGCCCCTTTACCACTTAATTCATGCTTATTTATATACATAAACCCATTAGGAAGCATGAGTTTTTGCATATAAGCTCGCCCAAATATTTTACAATTAGTTTTCATCAAGATTCCCTCAGGAGCTGGTAGATCCTTCTTCCATACTTTAATTCTGTTTTCTCAAAGGACAATCCTAAAAATCCATGCATTGCAAACAACTTTTTACACCTTTGTTGGTTGTGGTGGCATCACAGAGAGTTTACATCAATAAATGAAGAACATGCCAATGCTTTTAATGCAGCAGTAGAAGTCTATCTCTTATTCAATATCTCTAGTGAAACCCCCATGATCTTTTGTTGGAGTAGAATTTTTTATATTCTAGAAAGGGTCTTGTCCTTTGTTGATGGGATATTCATTTACCTCAAGAAATAACTATTCTTTTCTCCAACAAGAAGTGGAACTAAATGAAGATCTAGCACCATGAAATGAATCCTCAAAAGGATTACTATAGTTAGTTTTGGTAGATAATGATCTGGGTAAAATACTAATGTGGCTTTAGGAAACATTATGTACTAGCTTAGCATACTCTAACAACTTTGGTGTGACATGCTGCATACAATTAAGTCTCCATTGGTATCTCTATTGTGTTTATGGATTGGGATTCTATGTACTCTTTTTATACACAAATTTTACTTTCAACTGAGGAGGTTTGTATGTACTTACTTGTCTTTCGATTGTATCCCTATTTCAAGAATTTCTTCTAACCAACAAATCATTTATTGTGAGTTGTACAAGTGGAAGCTTGAACATGCCTTTCATGCTAACCTTGTTGATACGTTCAACACCATCTTGTGCAAAAAATCTTTAGAACTCCACTATTTCATTGAAGAGTGAGTAGCAGGGACAATCTAGGACACTTACAGAGGTTTTGCAAGAGAGATAAATAGACCTAAATATTATGGCTTAATAATGATCAATAGGTAAACAGATAAGAAACTCTCAATATCAAAATGACTTTCTCAATTGTCTTTACTAGAAATGGATAGATCGGCTAATAATGGCTTTATGACTGTATGTCCATTGTCAACTTTAGACTCAATCCAAGAAGAGCTAGAACTAATATGTGATATCTAGATTTATGATCTCTATAATATAACAATCCCATAATTATGTTTCCACGCATCTATACCACAACACAAACATCATGCTAGTGTTCAACCATAGCAATTGATATCCTAATTATAGAATGTGAAATATGCACATAACTATGAATAAAGATTAAGAAAAACAAAGAAAGATGCTTATTGCAAACATAAATGACTAATGGATAAGTATTGAATTCATTGTAGATAGTTTTGAATATAAAATTCACTTATTTGTATGCCTCAAAGAAATGTGGTTTCTTGGACTGCAATGATTGCCGAATATGCACAAAATGGATTTGTTGAGAAGGCTTTAGAAACTTTCAAGCAAATGCAATCAGCAGGTGTAAAGACAAATTCCATGACCTTTGCTACTATCCTCCCTGCTTGTGCCAAAATGGGAGATTTGGAACAAGGTATGGACATTCATCAAAGCATAAAGGATAGAGGAATTTTGTCAGGTGTTGTAGTTGCAATTGCCCTGGTAGACATGTATGCAAAATGTGGAAGCATAGACAAGGCACATGAACTGTTTGATAGAATGCCTGAAAGAAATGTTGTCTCGTGGACTGCAACGATTGTTGGATATGCACAAAATGGTTTTGTCGAAAAGGCTTTAGACACTTTCAAGCAAATGAAATTGGAAGGCATAAAGCCAAATTCTACAACCTTTTCCAACACCCTCCCTGCGTGTGCAAAAATGGGATCTTTGGAACAGGGTATGGACATCCATCAAAGCATAATGGATAGAGGAATTTTGTTAGGTGTTGTACTTGCAAATGCCCTGTTGACATGAATGCAAAATGTGGAAACATGGACAAGGCTCATGAATTGTTTGATATGATGTTGCAAAGAGATGTTATCTCATGTGAACAATCAACACGCGTGTATATGGGAGGAAGGGATTGCTTCTACAAAATTGAACGCTCACTCCTCAATCATAGTTCTATAGTTTTATGAGATTAAACTAGGACAATTAACCACCACATGTATATTTTTTGCAACATGAAATTAAAAAATTGGGCAATTTGAATATACCTCTTGCGCGGGATTGTAAGCAATACCACAAATGCCTTCGACGTGGGTTTGATGTTCTTGGGGGTTGAAGTCACCATGGATGCTTCCACAGGAAATTTGCAATACAAATGAATTCCCCTCTTCTTGTTTTTTAACTTATAATGGTCATTTTCGTCAGAATTATGACGAACTTGAGCACTTTTTTGGAAAAAGGAAAATTCTCATTGCTAATGCCTTCTTCATCGAAACCAAATGGGAAATTTTCATCGGAATTACGAATAATGCGGGCATTTTTTCAAAAAAAAATCAAATTTGGCCACAATATACCTTCTCCGTCGGAAACCTCAGTCGAAAATCTAGTCCAAATGTATTAGTGGAAGCTTCCTAACTACCCTTACTTAAGCCATCAAACCTCTTAGGGATTAACACACATCATCTAATTAATACATGTTTACCATGTCATGTGGTGAGTAGGTATCTAGCATCACTATTTTCTGAGCACACTAATATTAAATGTGTGTCATCTTTTCTTTCCTTCTTGACCTACCACATTAACTATGCATTCATTCCCATTTAGTTGTATGGCATGGTGTCAAATTTCCACATATTTTAGACCAATACTTGAGTACCTCACATGTTTCACCCATTGACACCCCACTACTTAGATTTCTCTTCCCTGAAGTTTGTTTCAATATACACTTGAACCTCTTCACTTTTTATCTATAATGGAAAAGGTTTCCACAAAAGGAATGGTTGCCAATGTTGATTTGATGCTCATTGCTCATCATCTCTAGTACCTCATACTTGTATGATGTGTTCACATTGTAAATACTTGATTATCTTAAAGGATTTTTAGTGTTAAACTATGTTGCATTTATCCTCATATCATTTAAAATGCATACAACAACATAGCTCAATCCAAAAGTGTCTTTGGGAAACCAAGTCTCCCAAATGTTGCATCCTTATGCTAGCTTAAGTTTTCTATTCTGTATGATGTAAATATCATTGCAACTATTGTATAAATTTCTATATGATGTAAATGTTGTTGCCAAATCATATTGAAGTTTTGTAGAAAAATGTAGCCTTTGTTGGTATATTTCTTCATGTGTATCTTCATGTAAGAATGTTTAAAAAAAAGGTGGCAATAGATTTACATGTTAATTTGAGAGGTTAATATATTTGGTTGAGTGATTACTTGGGTTAAAGAATTAAATTTATCTTATCTTTTTTAATATCTTGATTGGTGGGCTTCATACTTTTAAATCTATTGCTAGCAAGTTTATATGGATAAATTGATCTATGTTAGGACAATTATCACTTGAAAAATTCATTTTGATGATGAGATATGGGGTATATTAGTTTTTCTAATGTGACACATGGCCATGCATTTTCTCAGCAAAGTGTTTTAATAAATTAAAATAGTATAATGCAGTATAAAATTTTGGGTGTATTAACCCAATAAATCAAACATTAACACCACATTCAATGACACATTACAAGAGAGAGAGAAACAAATAAACTAATTAGAAAAATCCCTCAAATCATCCCATTGTTCTCTATTCTTAGGTGCCTTGCGGGTTTAGATGGTGGCTCTCAGATACATGATTGCAAGATGACTACCTAAGAAATGAGAGTGAAATGATGCAATTCTATAATCTAGTTAATGATGTTCAATTCTAAATTGTCATGATGGCTATGCTATGAATGAAATGATCCTATTGATATGTTAAATTATGATACTAAGACTATGAGAATGCTACTAATGATGCTATGATTGCTAAAATTTATAAGGTCTTAAGATTGTTAAGGGTCCTCTCATGGCTAAGAAGAGGGCTATTTATAGATTTTCCAAAGCCAAGGTTGAGGTGGCAAGAATCAATGGTGAGGATTTGGTCTGGAGAGATGAATGGTCGGAAATGAAGAAATTAGAGAGGAGGTTGAAGGATAGAACACTTGTCATCCCTAGAAGAACAAGTGTCTAGGAATATCCTTCAAATACCAACAAGAAGAAAAGTGGAAAGGAGATGGAGGACATGTCGCAAAGATGCCATGTGTCCTCAAGAGAATATAACCAACACACAAGAGGTTACGATGAGGAATTTGGAGGAGATAGGGTTAGTTAAACCCATGGTTAGGTGGGATGGGTTAGGCTGGAATGTGGTTAGGTTAGGTGGTTAAATGTTAGTCTTGACCTTTTTGTGTCAACCCTTCCCCAAAGATAACCAGTCTGAGAAATCTAATTTTTTCACATAACCTGCATGTTATTCACACCTAGTTAACTTGCGTGTTATTTGTGTTGTGTCTAACATTTCATGTTAGTCACCACAATGGAGGACAATGAGGGGGTCCTTTCATCTTTTTGAGGCTTCGAGATTCTATTTTTGAGTTGACCAGTCGAGGCGGTCTATTTCACTTAAGGTGACTGATTGGAGGGTCCTTAATCATTGACGGGCTAGTCTTTGTGTTGTTCATTGGCTAGCGGGTCTGCATGGCAGTGGTCAACTACTCGATACTCGGTGGGGTGAGCTTCCCTCTCCTGACAACTCTTGAGTTCCTTTTTTGTGTGTGCCCCAGTGGACGAGTTGGTGGTGACATGGCAATTGCTTAGGGCTCGGTGAGGTGAAGTTCTTGACCTACTCAAGTGTCGACTCCCCAAGCTCTCTCTATGTGGTATCGATGTGGATGCGATGGGGCTTGGGTGGTGTGGAGGTCTTTGGCATTTTACTCAAGCCTCGGTGGAGTATCTTTTGTGCCTAGATGAGAGCCAATCTCTTCCATGTGGACATGCAGTTTTATGTGGTCCTCACGGTGGGTTTACTTGAGGCTCGATTGAGTGTACATTTTTGTCTACCCAAGGGCCAAGTGATCATGACTTGGCCAACAAGTGAGCATTCCTTTCATTGGCTAGCGGGTCTAAATGGCGGTTTCATGCCAGGTACTTGGGCCTCGGTGAGGGCCCTCTTCCCCTCTACCCAAGTTTCAAGTACTCTTGGATGGTGGACCCATCCCACTATGTGGTGCGATCTCAACCACCTATTTTCATTTAGGGATAGATTAGATGGTTGTGTTTTAATCTTTTGTTGGGCCTAATGGGGCTATTTTGGAGAGATATTGCACATCCATCTTCACATGAATCTCTTAGATCGATGGCTAAAATTCAATTTTGTGGGAGTTGTTAGCATTTAAACCTTTGCAGAAAGGTACTTGTCGATCCAATGGACAAGACATTTTTTGGACTCAATCGACACCCATATCTCATTAGATTTTCATCCAACCAATGGGAGGCTTCACCATAACTTTTGACGCAACCCATGTGGTCGGTTTTGGATGCCACCCATACCTGTTCAGTTTGGTATGAAGAATTTTGTGCCTGCAGACCCCGTCACAATGTAATCATTGCATAGATATTTTTCTTTTCTAGAGGTAGGAGACTTTTCTCAAACTATACTCACGCACCATCAGATCTTTCTCTGGTATGATCTTCCTCTAGGATATTTCTATAACCTAACCCTAAGTGGGTTAGGGATTCTAGCTATGTTTAATTTTGAGTTGTGCGTCAACTATAAAGCCAATTTATGTATATTTCCTCAGGATCTTCTCCCATTTTCTCTTGCAAGATTCATGTTCTGCATTTTGTAAAATTTTGTGTTGTCTCTATATGAATAAAGTTAGCTATCTTGCCTACTTTCAATTTGGATAGCTTGTGTAGTCTCATTACCTATTTTATCTAAATGCATTCTTGTTTGTTTTATGAGTATATGTGGCTATGTTAACTCCTCTTTGAACTTCATCTATGAGCTAAGTGCAATTCCTTTTGATTTTCACAAGAATTCTGACTTTCACTCATGCTTTAGGAAGCTAATTAGGATATAAAGTTGTGCATATTCTTGGTTAATTTTCATTGATGTCTTGTACAAATATAGGCAAGAAGATCACTCTTCAGTCTAAGTGCAAACCTTTCATCCCCTCTTTCAAGCACCCCTTCTCTTTCCCCCTTTTCCTTGTTAGATCATAGATTAAGATTTATCAGTGTTGGGTTGGTCCAACACTTGCACTTAGATTGGAAAGGAAGTTGGCCTTCTCCGAAGACTCAACCTCACTTTTGCAAGTCCCACACTAATCCGAATTATGGATTCAGATGACAACACCTGAGTGAGAACCTGTTGTATTGTGGATTTGTTTACATGAACAAGGTAGACACATAATTGAAGCAAGTTAAAAACTAATCCATTCAATTCAAAAATACAACATATAATAGTTCATGAGATTCCAAGGGTCACCAAAACCCCTTGAGAATCGAAACTCAATAGTCATATTTGTTTATTACATAATAAAATCCAAAACTATGAAATTTTCAAAAAATTATATGAAATTTTGTCATATTTTTAACTAGACATGAATTTCTACCTAGGACTCAAAATTGTGAGTCATTTAACTCGTTGGAAAGGAATCCAAGAGTTGAAGGCGAAGTCCTAAAAGGACAGGCCAAATTTTCAAGGGCTGAAAATGCCCCAAAGGCCTTCAAAATACCAAATTACTAACATGTAGAAAAAACTACAAAAAATATGAAAATATTTTTTTGATATTTCAAATTTGTTTCTGATCACACACTTGGGAGGTTGCTTCCATGTTACACAAGGTTGATGATCAAGGTTGGTCATCACAGGGTGCAACTTTTGTGACAATAGTTTTTGGCACGCCCAGTGGGACAGATCTTTAAAGAATTCAAGAAAAATCCAGTTCCACTTTAAGCCAACGATCATACCATATTTTTTGGCACGCTCGATGGGACAAATTGAACCAACTTTGGTTTAGGATTTCTTATCACTTGTTGATATTTGGTGTGTGTATCAATAAATCAACCTTTGGAGGTAGCATTTCAACATACCTGGTGACTCTACAAAGAAGAATCAATTGGTTAATCAGTCCTAAAGCTTTAAGAACAACTGAATATTTGGTGTGCTCTTCAATATCCTTCCTTTAGCGGCAAGCAATCAAGCACTTGGCAACTTTGAGGACAAACCCAAGCTCTTGTTCAGGACCATCTACCGTTTCACATTAATTTTTCAACAAGGGAATCTTCTATAGGTATTTTTTTCAATACTATGAGCTTTTAGATTCTAGTCCTAGAAGAAGAGGGAGTTGCTATTTCTCATGGCAATCCCTAGAAAACATACTTTTGCCACCTTTAATGGTGGCAATCCCTTAGCTCTAGACCAAAAGAATGGCATCCCAATTGCAACCCTAAAGACCATACCATTTTTTACTAGGGAAACCTTTGTCACCCCTAATGAGCATATTCAGGATGTGTCAAGCATCTACACTATGTTTGATGTCACTAAAGATAATGTTGCAGTGAGGCTTCTTGCCTCATTCAAGGGGGAAATCCATTTAGTGGTATAGGTGTCTGTCCTCTAACTCCTTTTGTAATTGGGGTGAGTTGGGAGAAAGGCTATGCAAACACTTTAAGGATAGGAGTGATCCTTTGTCACTGGTTGAACAACTCACAACCATAGAGAGAGCACCTCATGAGTTTATGGTAGATTTTAATTATAGGCTTCAAAAGACTTGGGATAGAATCCCTACCTTGGTCAGGCCATCTACCAATTGTGCCTTTCTCTAATTCCTCAAGGCTCTAAACAGTGACATAGTTGTGATGATACAACCAATGGGCATTGATAACCTTCCAAGAGCTTATGACACTGCCATCAAGGCGGAAAGGTGTTTAATACAAGCTGGAATGTTAGCTCCTAGGCCTCCAATGCCCCTATTCCTAAAGGCTCCTACACAACAGCCTACTTTGGCACCCATACCAATAGCACCAACATGTCAGCTACTCACACCTGCACCTCTTCAACTACCCACATAGATTCAAGATCTCAAGGCTTCACAAAGGTTATGCAATCCTCTATGCAGACCTCCATGCAGAAGATATTGTAGGCTCTTGTTCAACGAGTGTATTTGGGATGTTTGTGTGCATCTTCATTTAAAATAGTTCATGATTTGGTGCTCTGGAAGCTATCTTTCTTATCCAAGTTGTTGTTGTTAAGTGTTTTTGAATGTTAGCGTGTTGATTGATGGAGATTTGCATAAGTGGTGTTGGTGCAATGATTATAGATGGTTGTAACGTGTTTGTTGGTGTTTCCTAATCATGTCCTATTTATCTTGGTGGTCTACATTGATTATTGTGTGATTTCTTGATGATCCTCTTGGTCCAATGATATTCTTCGTGTTATGTGGTATTTTGGTGGTGTAATGTGTTGCAGTTGATCTTGGCAAGATTTTTGGTGGTGGTGTATGTTTGAGGAATTGATTTAGGTCCATGCTATGATGTCTATGACATTGTATTGTTCTGGTGGTTGATTTATGTATCATGTGATGTAATTTAGTAATTAGGTGCTATGGGTTTGGCCGACCTTGTAGTCAAGGTTGATGATTTGTATAAATGGGTGTAATGTTCTTGTAATTTGGTGTGGCTAGTGTTGAGTCTGCATTATCAAAGAGTGGTGTATGTGTGATCAAGTGTATTAATCTTTTGACCTGTGGTGTATAGAGTAGAAATTGGTGAAGGACATACATTTGAGCTTAACCGGAACTGTCATCAAGCATTAGCAGATGTTATTTTTGTAGTTCATTCTGTCCTAATTGTAGTCTAAATCTTTTTGTAATGTAGTGAACCTTCCCTGAGGGTTGGACCTTCTGGGTCATTGTAATTTGAGCAGTGAGCTCTAGGTAGTGTGCTTAAATGCATGTGCATTCTCCATTGTAATATTTACACATACAACTATAGAGTATCATGTCATTGTGGGTATGTTCCCACCATGGTTTTTCCTTTAACTAGGTTTTCCACATCAAAAATATTGGTGTTATGTGTGTTGTTGTTATTGTTGTTATCCTTCTTTCGGTTGTAGTTGATCAAATATGACATTGTGCTTAATTGGTTTAATTTGGTGAAAACTGATTCATCCCCCCCCCCCTCTCAGTTTTCCTTGTTGTTGCCAACAAGTGGTATCACAACTAGATCCTCTGGAAGAAGCTTAACCGCTTAAGGAGATCCAAGATGACAACTTATGTGTTTAAGAAGGAGAGTCCTAGATTTGATAGAAATAATTATACTATTTGGAAGGACCAAATGGAAGTTCATTTGAAGTGTCTTGGTTAAAATTATCAGAAGATTACAAAGAATGTCTATAATGTTCCTTCGAATGGGTCGGTTATAACTGATGAGATCAAGGAAGTTGAACATAACATAAGGGCTAAAGAAGTGTTGCTAAGTGCTTGACCGATTTAGAGATGACTAATGTAATGGGACTTCAGACAACACATGAGATATGGAAAAAGCTAGAGGTCTTGTATGAACGAGATGGCCAGGTTAAATTTGTTAAATTGCAAAGTTTAAAGGAAAAATATGAGACATTAAAGATGGGAGAAGATGAGAACATAACTTCCTTTATGGCTAAAGTGAATGAGCTTGTTCCGAATATCAGATGTACTGGTGGAACTCTTGAGGAATATGAGATTGTTGATAAGGTATTGAGATCCTTGCCTTCTACTTATAAAGCTAAAGTTGTTGATATTGATGAGATCCAAAGTGTGACTACTTTGACAAGAGACATGTTGGTTGGTAAGCTGGTTGCATTTGAGTTGAGCGAATTTGGAGAATCGCATGATAAATCTAAGACTACATTTAAAGCCTCTATATCCACGAAGCAACTGTATGATCCAAGAGAGAGTTCATCTAGGGTTTCAAGATATGAAAGAAGATGAGATAGATGGAAGAATGGGAGAAATAGTTGGATGAGCTTGAAGCACTTATTGATCGGAGATTGCCTAAGGGATTCAATAAGTAAGATGCAAATTTACCTTTGAAATGTTTCTCTTGTAATAAGATAGGACATTTTGCTTCTAGGTACCCTGAAAGAATGTCTAGATATGATAAGGATGAAAGACATGATATATTTGATAAACATGATAGATATGAGAAGTATGATAAGCATGATAAACCCTCCAAGCCCTATCAAAAGTACAGAAATCGGAAGAGATGCTATTATGTTGTTGATGAAGGTGTGATAGATGATGAATCAAACAATGGGAATTCAGGAGATGAGTTTGTGTTTATTGTTATCAAAGAAGATGATCTGGTACCAGTGAATCCTACAAGTTGCATTATTGAGGAGAAAGCTTTGGATGCTAAGATTGAAGGGAAAGATGAATGGGTTACCGACGACGGTTTTTTACATCATATGATAGGTGATAAAAGTAATTTTATAAATATGGAAAAGTATGATGGTGGTATTGTAAGATTTGGAGATGATAAAGCTTGTGTGATTCATGGTAGAGGTTCTATATCTTTTGATGGTAAGATTAACACTGGTGATGTCTTATATGTTGAAGGATTAAAGCATAATCTTCCAAGTGTTGGATAGACGATTGATAAGGGATATGATTTGCAATTCAAGAATTGTAAATGCAAGGTTTTGAATGCCTCCAATGTAGAGATTGCAACACATACTAAAACTAAAGGTAATATATTTCACTTGAATGTCGGTGAGACAAGTTGTTTGATTGCTCAGATAGATGAAAGTTGGTTGTGGCATAGGAGGATGTGTCATGTTAACTTTGAATTTATGGTGAGGATAATTTCTACTCAATCTATTAGAGATTTACCTAAGATTGTGAAGCCCTCTAATCTGGTATGTAAAGAATGTCAGTTGGGAAAGCAAACACGAACATCATTTAAAAGAAGGTTGTATACATCTAATGGACTGTTAGATCTTGTGCATACTGACTTGTGTGGTCCTACTAGAGTGAGAAGCATGCAGGGTGATAGGTACTTCATGTTGTTGATTGATGACTACTCTAGAATGATGTGGGTAACTTTTCTAAGGGAGAAATCAGAAGCATTGGAGAAATTCAAGATATTCAAAGAAAAGGTGGAGACTGAGACAGGGTTGAAGCTAAAGTGTCTGAGATCTGACAAAGGAGGAGAATTCCTGTCCAGTGAATTTGATACATTCTGTGAGAGGAATGGAATTAGAAGACAGTTATCTGCTCCTAGAGCCCCTCAGTAGAATGGAGTTGTTGAAAGGAAGAACAAAAAAATCTTGGATGCTTCTAGAACGATGTTGATTAAAGGAAATGTTGTGCAAACCTTTTGGAAAGAATTTGTTAGCATTGTTGTTTACACATTCAACTGGGTGCATATAAAAGGTGATTCTGGTAAGACTCCTTATGAGCTATGGTTTGGCCATATTCCTACAGTTGGATATTTCAGAGTTTTTGGAAGCAAATGTTATATCAAAAGAGATGAGGATATAGGAAAGTTTGATGCAAGATGTGATGAAGGAATATGTGATGAAAGAATCTTCTTGGTATATTCTACTAAGAGCAAGGCTTGCCGATGTTACAATAAGAGGTTGAAGAAGATAGTGGAAAGTGCAAATGTAAAAGTTGATGAATGTTTTGGGAAGCAGACCAAAGCATACGGATATGAGATTGATGAACAAAATATTGTTTCTAAGCCTGCACAAACTAAGACCCTAAAGAAGATTAATTTGATAGAGACAGTCAATCCAGATATTGTTGTTGCCAGTGAAGGACTTGAAGAGCCTAAGAATCAGAATAATTCAAAGACTCTGAGGTATGTAAAATTGAATCACTCTGAGAATCAGATTATTGGTGATAAGAACAAGGGTGTAATGACTACGAGAAGACTTGCTACTGAAGAGATATGTTTGATTTCTAACATTGAACCTAAAGATATTGTTGAAGCATGTAAGGATGAGAATTGGCTAAAAGATATGGAGGAGGAGTTGAATCAGATTGAAAAGAATTTAACACTTGGGAGCTTGTTCCAAGACCTAAAGACAAAAATGTGATTGGCACTAAATGGGTGTTCCAGAATAAACTAAATGAAGCTGGTGAAGTGGTAAGAAACAAAGCAAGATTGGTATGTAAGGGATGCTCTCAGATGGAAGGTATTGATTATGAAGAAACTTTTTCTCCTATAGCTAGAATTGAAGTTGTTAGATTGCTACTTGCATATGTTGCTTATAAGAATTTCAAGGTTTATCAAATGGATGTCAAGTCAACCTTTTTGAATGGTGATCTTGAGGAGGAAGTCTACATTGAGCAACCAAAAGGATTTTCTTTATCAAATGAAGGAGACATGGTATGCAGATTGAAGAAATCATTGTATGGACTTAATCAAGCCCCTAGAGCCTGGTATGCAAGACTAGATAAGTATTTGATGAAGTTGAGATTTTGTAAAGGTACTGTTGATAGTAACTTATACTTTAAGGTTGAGAATGATAACATTTTGATTGTTGAAGTATTTGTGGATGACATTATTTTTGGAGGAGATGATGATTTGAGCATGAAGTTTGTCGATGATATGCAAAAGGAATTTGAGATGTCTTTGATAAGTGAGATGAAATTATTCTTAGGATTGCAAATTACTTAGACCAGTAAAGGTATTTTCATTTCTCAATCTAAGTATGTGAAGGAACTATTGAAGAAATTGGGGTTAGCTGATTCTAAACCTATTGGAACTCTTATGGTTATTGGATGCAAGTTGTCTAAGAATGATGAATTTAAGAAAGTGAATCAAATCTTGTATAGATCTATGGTTGGTGGATTGCTATACCTGACTCAAACTAGACCAGATATTATGCATGTTGTGTGTCTTTGTGCAAGATTTCAAGATGATCCTAAAGAGACTCATGTTACTGTTGTTAAAATAATTTTCAAATACTTGAAGGGAATTGTTGACTATGGGCTATGGTATTCGAAGAATGGTGATTTTATGTAATGTTCCTATACTGATGTTGATTGGGAAGGTTATGTAGATGACTATAAGAGAACTACCAATGGTGCTTTCTTTTTGGGGAAGAAGTTGGTTTCACGAGCTAGCAAGAAACAAGATGCTATATCTCTATCTAATGTTGAAGCTGAATACATTGTTGTTGCTACAAATTGTAATCAGGTAGTTTGGATGAAACAAATGTTGAAAGACATTAGAGTTGTGTATGATGAGCCTATTGTTATTTACTATGACAATTCAAGTGCTATTAATATTTCCAAGAATCTGGTATTGCATTCTAAAACGAAGCATATATCAATTAAGTATCATTTCTTGAGGGAGAAAGTTAGTGATGAAGAAGTAAAACTAGAATATGTATCTATAAAATATCATATTGTAGATATTTTCACTAAGCCTTTGCCTGCAGATACATTTGTGTATTTAAGAGACAAGTTAGGGGTCTCTACCCCTCCTAATGAGAACTAGGTGGATTGAGATGCATCAATCTGGTGGACTCTATAGTCTTATCTCTTTATCTGAGTTGATGAGTTGATGTTGCTACTCAGCTAGAGTAGTTAGTGGGTTGCTCAGAGTTGTGATTATGTTGTTTGGGCAAGAGAAGATTGATTAGTTTATATCTTCGACATTATTGTCAAAGGGGGAGAGAAGCATGTGAAAAATTGCCTTTATCTTTGGAGCTTTGTGTGCATGATCTTAGGGGGAGCCTATTAGATTTTTGTTGGTGTTCACTTATTCCTTTGCATTGATTGTTTTTCACATTTATCTATTGCCATCAATGCCAAAGGGGGACATTGTTGGGCATTGCTACTTCTAGGATATGTTGTTGTCATTGATGTCAACATATTCCTATGTTTTGGTGTTGCAGAGAAATGTTTTAGTGATCCGTTGATTGCAAAGAATTGATTTGGATTTGTGATTCAACATTGAAGTATCTCTAGTGTCTCTACTCCATTCATTATTGATTTCATGATGCTTTGTGGTGATTTTGTCGAGTTGTGGATTCTGGTATGGAGGCTGGTTTTCAATGTTCAATGTAGCAGTGTTCTGGTGTTTGATTCGGTGAGCTCCGATATGATCATATCTTGTGTTGCAGATTTGGGAGAGTATTTGGGATGTTCGTGTGTATCTTAATTTCAAATGCTTCATGATTTGTCGCTCCAGAAGCTATCTTTATTATCCGAAATGTTGTTGTCAAGTGTTCTTGAATGTTAGCGTGTTGATCAATGGAGATTTGCACAAGTGGTGTTGGTGCAACTATTGTGAATGGTTATAACATGCTTGTTGGTGTTTCCTAATCATGTCTTATTTGTCTTGGTGGTCCGCATTGATTATTGTGTGAGTTCTTGATGATCCTCTTGGTCCGGTGATATTCTTCGTGTTATGCAGTATTTTGGTGGTGTAGCGTGTTGCGGTTGATCTTGGCAATATTTTCGATGGTGGTGGTGTGTTTGAAGAATTGATTTAGGTCCATGCTATAATGTTTATGACATTGTATTGGTCTGGTGGTTTATTTATGTATCGTGTGATGTAATTTAGTAATTAGGTGCTATGGGTTTGGTCAGCCTTTTAGTCAAGGTTGATGATTTGTATAAATGGGTGTAATGTTCATGTAATTTGGTGTGGTTGGTGTTAAGTTTGTATTATCAAAGATTGGTGTATGTGTGATCAAGTGAATTAATCTTTTAGTGTGGTATATAGAGCAGAGATTGGTGAAGGGAAAATATTTGAGCTCAACTGGAATTGTCATCAAGCATTAGCAAATGCTATTTTGCAATTCATTCTTTCTGTATTGTAGTCTGAATCTTTTTGTAAGCTAGTGAACCTTCCCTAAGGGTTGGAGCCTTCTAGGTCATTGTAATTTGAGTAGTGAGCTCTAAGCAGTGTGCCTGAATGCATGTGAATTCCCCATTGTAATATTTACACATACTACTGCAAAGTATCATCTCATTGTAGGTAGGTTCTCACCGTGGTTTTTCCCTTAACAGGGTTTTCCACGTCAAAAATATTGGTGTTATGTGTGTTGTTGATATTGTTGTTATCTTTCTTTTTGTTGTAGTTGATCAAATTTGAGATTATGCTTGATTGGTTTAATCCGGAGAAAACTGATTCACTCCCCACTCTCAGTTTACCTTCCTTGTTGTTGCCAACACAAGGAACAAAAAGATAGTTATTGATAAAAGAAACGTATACATTGCACTCATTGAAGGGTTTTATATCATTAAAGAAAGCAAATTGCCAAAAGGAAGGTGCAACTATTGAAAGAAGATATATAAAGATCATATAGATAGTTGGTTTGAAGATATCATGCAAGGAGGAATAAATTGAGGCATCACTAATGTTCAAGGGAAGAATCACACAAAAAAATTCAAGGAAGGGAATTGAGCAAGTCTAAAGACTTGGTTATAACTACAAAAAGATAAAGGGAAATTACATCCTAAAAGTCATTGTGAGAAGCAAAGTAAATTTGGGGTTGAAATTAAGGGTGAGTAGTAGAATATTGCACTGATTTCTCCCAAATTTTATGAGATTAATGCTAGGAGAAAAGTATATTTTTGCAAATTAGGATAAGATACTTATAAATATATTATTATTAGAATGTACTGTCATTTTTGCAATATCTAGTTTAGATTCTAGAATTATCTTGCATGTATCTAAGACCTCTATATAATGAGGTAATTATAATGCATTCATCATCATTGATCATGTGATAAATTGATCAAATCATGTAATAATGAAATGAAGTATTGAGTGATGCAACACTCTAGACAACTTGATAAAAAATGTTGGTAATAAGACAAACCTCAACTAAAAATGAGCTAGTCCTATAGAGGCCAATAGCTCATTTGGTAGAGCACTCCAACAACAAATAAAAAGCCCTAGGTTTGACTTCTATCTTCTCCATGAAAGTTCAATATGGAGGGGGATACCATATTGTCCTTCACCCTCTAGTGACATCTTTTAATTTTCTACCAATTGTGTTGATCCCTAGAATTGTCTTTCCTCTCCTCAAGTTTGTCTATCCATAACTTATTTGAAAGATCTCATTGTGATCATAGGTTGGAAGAATGCTCATAACAATTGGGGAATTTTTCTTTACACTTACCAATTGCATTTTCCTAAAGTTGAGATCTCAAGGCATTTAAACAATGATGGATGCCTTTGTACTAACCTATTAGAAACATAACTTTACATGGTGCCCATACCTTATTTATGGCATGACACCCCTTTCTTGTCTACTCAAACAATACACTTGCATCTTGCTCATCATTCCATTAATTACTTTCTTCTCATATCCCATGTTAGAGGGAATTGGTCTCATAAATAGTTTCAAACATCACTCTATTAGGTTGGTGTCTCTTGCCGCCTATATTTCCTTCTAGTTTTCTATCTACTTATTTTCCTATTATGCACAGTCCAACATGGATGTGACTAGCGAGGAATGTGACAAACAGGCAATGGATGTTTTAATCTACCAACTCAAAAAGGTTCATAGCTTTGTGGGAATCTCACATTTATTTTGTATGCATTTTGGGAACGAGGATGAATCCAAGTGTAATATTTGATGCACTATAATCCTCTTCCTAGCTATCAAATTGCATATATGATCCTATGTTTAGGTGAGCTAGAAGCCTCACCTTCTTGAAGAAACTCATATTCTACCTTCTCTCCTCTCTGTCTTCAACCTTGGCAACATAACCTCAAAATTGTTCTTCTAGATTATGCCCACTTGGTTGGGATGAGAAGGGCTCTTTCTCACATGATTGACTTTGTTCCACTCTTCTCTTGGAAAATTGAACATAAATAATCACTCAAATTCTTGTATGACATCATGTACTCTTTCATTATAAACATTATATTTTAAATTGTACTTAATCATTGATATGTGTGTATTAGACTAATTCCTATGTAAGCCTGTTTTTAACCTAATGCAGGTTTTGTATATAACTAGAACAAATATAGAAATAAAAAATAAAAAATTCTGTTGTTGTGACTGGTTTTAACACTATCTTCTACCTTTATCCATAAAGACATACATTTCAATATATTCATTCAAATTATATCTTTATCATGCTTAATCAGCAGATCTCCGTATGAATTACAAACAAAATGCTCACAACTAATACGGGTATTACAAGATGGGATTTGGAGATCCAGACAAGAGGCGAAGCTTCTCAGAGCTCACAAATATATTTTTTTTCTCTGAAAGCCGAATACCAGTAACTATTTTGAGTAGTCAAATATTTACCAGCTAACCATTCTCTGAAGTAACGTCCAAGCAAATGGCCTATTTATTGTCAAGTCTGTAGGAGTGTCACCAATCATTTATAGAGGAATTCTGTAAATTTATTGCAGGATAAGATATTACGTAGTGGAGGAAAACTTATTGCAGGGTATTTTAGGTCATAAGATTTTGGCCTTTATTTTACAGTTCTGAATAGAATTTCTGTGCATGTTGTGACTCTTCATTTGAATGCAGGAATAACAAAATGGGTCAGTTATTTTGCTGCGTAAAGGTGGACCAGGCAACAGTGGCCATGGAAGAGAAATTTGGGCGGTTCCAGGAAGTGCTGGAGCCAGGGTTTCACTGCGTGCCATGGATTTTTGGAACCCAAATCAGAGGCCATCTTTCCTTAAGAGTACAAAAACTGGATGTCCGCTGTGAAACGAAGACCAAGGTAAGTGTTTAGGTTCTTAAAATCTCTTCATTTACTTTTGATTTTAAAGAAAATTCTCTAATATAAACAAATGATAGTGAAACCTTAAAAAATGATTATCATATTTACATCTTGGTAAGCCTATGTTTTGATTTTGATCTTAAATTTTTTGATAAGAGTTGTATGTTTTTTTTCATTTGTTGCAGGATAATGTTTTTGTGACTGTTGTGGCCTCTGTTCAATACCGTGCTCTTGCAGAAAAGGCCAGTGAAGCTTTTTATAAGCTGAGTGATACGAGGGGACAAATTCAGGCGTATGTATTTGATGGTAAGGTTTATTTCACAGTGAGTTATTTTGAAATATGAAATTTGAAGAATAATTGTAAACGAACAATTTGAATAGGTATTATTAAAAACTTGTTGAATGATTTTTAGAATACAAAATAAAATGAAAATCTCTAATCCATATCAGATATTTCGTTTGTTAATATAATATAATACAATTATTGTAGCTAATACAATTGTTGTTTCTGCTACATATGATTAACTTTGTGAAATACAAACATCCAGATATTTAACTTTAATACGGATCCTTGACCACCCGGGGTGGGTGGGTGGGTGGGAATAGAGCTGTCCTCTGGGTCCCAACTAGAGTTCCCGTTGCCCACCCTGGTGGCGCAGGGAGATCTAGTTGCTAGCCTCCCACCCACAATGACAATTGGAGGGAGGGGCCTTCCTCCGCCATAGAATAGTAGGGACCCACTCCAATCGTTCAGCCTCTTGCCATAGAATAGTGGGGGCTGGATCCTTGACCACTTCAATCTTAGAATCATTGTTATTCTGTTTTTCTTATTTTATGGAAAATAATTGTAAGACAAATTTTGATGAAAAAGTTTATTTCACAGTGATTTATTTTTAAAAATGAAATTTAGAAGATAATTGTAAATGAACAATTTGTACAGATATTACTAACTTGTTGAATGATTTCTAAAATACTAAATCAAAAGAAAGTCTGACCCATATGAGATATTTCAATAGCTAATATAATTTAATACAATTGCTGTTTATGGTATACATGGTTAACTTTGTGAAATACAAACATCCAGATCTATGATATTACTTTGATATAGAGGCTTGACCACTTCAATCATAGAATGATCTGTTTTGTTTTTTTCTTATTTCATGGAAGACAATTGCGAAACAGAAACCCTGACTAACAAATTTGAAATTATGAAAGAAGGTTTAAGCCCACTACCTTGTTCTCATGTTTGATTTACAGTTGTTCGTTCAAGTGTCCCAAAGATGAATTTGGATGATGTATTTGAACAAAAGAGTGAGGTTGCTAAAGCTGTTGAAGATGAACTTGAAAAGGTCGAGAATTTCAAACCCATTCCATTTTAATATTGAGTTATATTGTCAATTGATTACTGTAAAATATCCCACAAGATGAATCGTTTTTTATCACTTATCTGTCAAATCTGTATCCTTTGTTGGTTCTTAATATTTGTTTTCAAGGAAGCAAATATTAAAATGAAGTTTGAATACAGTATGATTCATTGCTTTTTTGTGATTACAGGCTATGACAAACTATGGATATGAGATAGTGCAAACGCTCATTGTAGATATAGAACCTGATGTGCATGTGAAGAAAGCAATGAATGAAATAAATGCAGGCAAGAAGTCAAATTGGGTTTTTATGTTCAGTTCTGCATGTACTTTTAACTCAATGTCTTTGGAGACTGCTGGCATATACTTTTTGCATTTTGTGAATGGGTGGATGGTATTTATTTATTTAAGGAAACCCAACTCATTATCGTCAGCTTTGTTCATATTTTAATTCTATATCTGTTTAGTTTATCTACCTAAAATTTCTCTCAATTTCACCCTCATTCATTGTATTGTTTTATATCAGCTGCAAGAATGAGAGTAGCAACACAAGAAAAAGCAGAGGCAGAGAAAATTTTACAAATTAAAAGAGCAGAAGGAGAAGCAGAATCAAAGTATCTATCAGGAGTTGGTATTGCTCGGCAAAGGCAAGCAATTGTGGATGGGCTGAAAGAGAGTGTACTTGCTTTCTCAGGGAATGTGCCTGGTACAAGTGCAAAGGATGTGATGGATATGGTGTTGGTGACACAGTATTTTGACACAATGAAAGACATTGGAGCACATTCTAAGACTTCATCAGTTTTCATACCCCATGGGCCTGGTGCAGTTCGTGATGTTGCTCAGCAGATCAGAGATGGACTGCTTCAGGGATCACATGCTTATCAGTAAATGTTCTCTCAACAAAACCAGCAACAACATTCAAGATAATGGACATGGTGATAATAATGTTTTAAGGGTTTGAAAAACATACTGTGAATCTTTCTTTGTTTTATTTGTCAATTTGCATCTACACTTATGTCTTTTCCGTTATATATGCATGTTTTATACATTACATTGGCAGCTCGTCTTGCATGATGAAATGCTGATTTTAGAAAATTAGTATACTATTTGTGAATTTGCATCCATTATTTTTGGATGCCATGAATGTTGGGTTTGTCTTGTGATATACTTGAAATATATAAGTTAATTTGGTTTGTATTATCTGATTGTCACTATTGAGAACTGAGACTATAAAAAATGGAATCCACTGTTCTTAACTTTGAATTTTTAATGTCTGATGCTTGTTTATACTTTCATTGGATTGTAGATAATAAATAATTTGCTTACCGTTTTCAAATGTCAATTTCTTTGTATGGCACAGAATGAGAGAAGTGCCTCTGATCTCTTTTGATCTAATTTGGTCAATAATCATTCTGCAAAACTCAAGACTTTATTTGAGTTTCAAGGTATGATATTTGTGAATTTGCATCCATTATTTTTGGATGCTATGAATGTTATGTTCGTCTTGTGAGAATTTAAGTTAATTCGGTTTACATGATTTTTGAAATGGTATGATCAGTTTTTTAGATTAATATTGTTTTTTTTATTAAGTCGAAAGGTATATTATACTTACATAATGGATTGAAGAATGTTCCTCAATAAAAACTCCCTTGATTAAAATTGATGCTCTTCAATAATTACTATAACTTTCTCTTTTGTTTCTAATTTCACATTCCATGTAATAAAAACAAAAAAAATAACAAAAAGTCTTTGCTAGCATCCATTCACTTTTCTATAGTGTACCTCATCCATTCAATTCTTTATTGTCTACCTTAATGAAAATTACTTGCTTATGTGATACGTTTTATGGCTACCTGCACTATTACAATCATCCTTGACCTCAAACAACTACTTTGGATCACCCTCGGCAATGCTTCAATACATTTTCATTGCCTTTGAATTAGTTCATAGTGTCTTTTTGTAATTCTTATAGGTCATGCTTATGCAAAGGGGTAAGAAAACTAAGTTGAAGAAGAGATGCCAAACAAGGGATTTGTAGCAATACTATTTCCTATTGTTACTCTCATTTTTGGTTAAAGACAAACCAATTGCCACAGAGATCATGGCACAACTACCATGACATTTTTTGAACCACTAAGGTATTAAATGTGAAATAAAACAAATTAGAAAGTAAGATACTAGATATAGATTATCATTTTTAGAGGGATCAGTAATCGCATTTGGTCCCCTATCTCTATTAATGGAGTTAATAAATTTTGGAAGAGATATATCGAGTCTTGTCATTGGATTGCGCAAGACATAAAATGAGAAGTTCTAATTTGAATATATAAATTGCTATATTTATACCTTACAAGGTAGGAATGATGTAACTATATTAGTAAGTAAAGTATTCATGAGTATTCTAATGAAGCTAATGACCTCATGATATATGTTTAATGTTGGTGTTATCGAATCACTTAATGTATATTTGGGAAGTTCTCTAAGTAATTATGTACTACTTCAAGGTATGTGTGAGCAATAAGCTTAAGCATGGGAAAATTTGTTGAGTGACGATAGGTGTAAAAAGTTATTTTAATGTCATTTTATCCTCCTTAGTCAGTGTGATAATAATATATGATCTATAACTTTATAATGGTATTTGTGTAATGAGGTAAATGATGTTAAAAGACTATAAGATATATATATTGAATCCTTTGGTAGAGGAACCTCCATATTAAATCATTAGGTGAAATTTGGATGGTGATGTTTTCTTGTGGGTTTGTGTTCAAACTAAGGTGATTTTAAGAGGAGTAATAATGTTAGCCCCTAGGTTGATAAAACAAACCTTGGGACGTTAAATTTGATTTATGAAAAATGATAGGGGGAGTTTGATCGGGGACTTTAATAACCTTGAAGGGGAGTGTTATAGAAAGGGTTGCTAAACTATAAACTTACTTTTATTGATTGAGGGGAACATTAATGAAACCTTGGTTTATGGGAACTTGTGTGTAAGATTCTTTGGGTGATCTTATCAGGAGAATTATGTATGACTTTAACTCGTTTAGAAGTGGGAACATAGGCGGTCCTTGGGTGAAGGATACCCTTGTGGCCTCAAGTCCATAGGGGGGAACCTGGGAGGGAACAACTCTCAAGTTTAGGAATTTTCCCCAATTGGTTTAACCTTCCCACTTTAGTAAGCTTTAGATGAGGCTGAAATAGGTAATAGAAGATTATGAAAAAGTTAATAAAACCTTATCATTTTATTTAATGCATGATATGCTACTGAATAGTGAGCTAAAGAAAGTGAGCATGAGCGACTACCTTATGGTAGGCATTTTCTTAAGGATACTAGATGAGTTGAGGCCATCTTGTGTTGGTTTTGTATAATTGTTTTTGTGTGTTTGTGAAATTTAATCCTATACCTATAGGCTCCTTAATTGATTGATTGTGATATACTTGTCCATTTGTCTAGTATTGTGAATCTTCCTATGTATGATCCCCATAAGAGTGAACCATCAAGATATTTATGCAGTGACAAGCAGTCATTAGACCATGCCAATGATCGAAGTTTGGGCTATTGTAAGGGATTAGTCGATATTCACCTAGTTCATAGAGGTGAAGTTGCCTAGACTACCATGGATATGATACGCTAACAATTATCAAGTTGTCATTAGACTGTGCCAATGGTGGATGCCTAGAGCTATTGTTGTATCTTTTGAATTAGCCAACATTCATTCGGTTCACAAATGTGAAGGATTTCTAGGTGCTATCTAGGATTTGATATGGTAACGATTGCATAGGTTGTTGTCTTACCATGTAGGTAGTGGTAACCAGAGCTAATTGTTGTATTAGGTGGGTTCACTGGTAGTCACCTATAGGATGGGGGTGATGTGGGGTGATCAATGCCAAGTGTTACCTAGGATTGTGAAGAAGATAGCTAACAATATCACTAAGGCCACCAGGTCATATATGTCATAAGACACTTCTTCTTGGTTGGACAAATTGGTCACAAGTGGCCTATAGGCGATTAGAGTCAAAATCCACTAGATTAGGTTGGTTCACTACTTGTGAAAATCCTTGGGATTGAGGACGGATCCACGATGTAGTATGGGATGCACCAAATCCTCTTCTTGATTGTCTAATGGTATACTTGATCATGTTGGATTGAGGACATACCCCAGTGTAGTATGGAGTGCACCAAATCCTCTTCCCAAATCGACTGGTGCAAAAGACCAAGGAAAGGAATGGGACCCATGGTGTAGTGTGCAATGCACCAACATTCCTTTTCTATCTAGGATGCATTATGGATAGGTGTTGGTTACCCATTGTATATGAGCTAGTCATTATTATTTTTATTATGTGAATATGAGCCAAAAATTATTATCCTTGTGATATCTATATGAGCTAGTCGTTATTATATTCATTATGCATTTATATGAGTCAATCATTATTATCTTTGCGATGAATGTGGTATTTTCTCACTGTGTATGTGATGTATGATAGAGCTAGACATCTTGTGTAGTTGTGATGTGTATGAGTTTTTTCCATGTTTATGTGTGTTTGAGACAGTCACTGGGTGTATGAGATGTGACATGACCCTTCTGTATTTGTATACATTAAACACTAATGGTTGGTAATGTTGAATATAGAACCAACACTTGATGGCAATGGGTATCTCTTATTTTTAATGGGACTAAGTTAATAGATTCACTTAATTAATTATTGAAGGTTTAGAGAGAGATCAAGATCTCATCAAAAAGAGAGAGTAAACCCCCTTTGAATGAGAAGTACAAAGCATTTGACTTCCCATGAAAGGATATGTAGCCAAGGTCATCATGAGTGAACCCTCGAGGCTTAGGGTTGGGTTTAGGGATGACCCTAATTATGGGAGCTTAACACTTTTAGGTTAAACATATAGGTGGTTTCATCAAGTTGTCACCACTATGGTGAACAAAAGATATGAAGTCAACACTTCTAAGGTAGAGGGATAATCATTGGTCAAATAAGTTGATAAATCGATGTTAAAAAGAAAAAAATTGTGGTGTCAGAGGGGTGGATATTACATGATTATACTATAATCTTAACCCTATATGAACTGTAACTATAATTTTCGTAAGTGAACCCTAGTCATAAAGATAACCACAATTGAACCCTAATTTAAAATTTAATTAAACCCTAACCCTTACTAAATTTTAACCCAAATTGAATACTAACCTTAAACCTAACCCTAATTGAACCCTAAACCAAATGTTTGTCCTATAACCTAATTGAACCACAAATAAACCCTATTTCTAGCCCTAAGTCTAACCCTAATTAAACTTTAACTTCAACAATTTAACCCTAACCCCAATTAAATACTATTTGAACCCTAACTCTATGTGAATCCTGACCCCAATTAAATCATTACCCTAATTGTATAATTTTCCTAATTGAATGCAATCCTTAAACATTACCCTAACACTTGCCTTAACTTAAACCTAACCCTAACCCTAATCCTAACTTGAAATCTCATTTACACAATATAAGCTATAACAAAATTAGTCATTATTAAAATAATTCAAGTGAGCATGTTTGCATAAATTCTTCTTTATTGAATTTGAAGAGTAAATTTTTGTTTATAATATGTTTCTTGTTCTTAATGTTATTTTTGTGACAACTTTGATCCTTTTGGCTAAAGTCCCTCTCGTAAAAAATAGCAGAGTATCCTATTTATCCTCTACCTTAGAATAGGAGGGGCCTTCCTCCCACCCACCCTGCTAACCCTTTAGAATAGTAGGGCGCTAGAATAAGGCATGTAAAGGCATGTTACATATAGAATCGAGATCACTCTCGGGAGGCAAGGAAGGAGTTCAAGCAAATAGCTATCTGGAAGTCCAGCGCCAATAACAAAGGAAGGAATTGGTTGGGAGGGGTGATGACATAAAGAATAATTTTCCTCTCATTCTATGGGGTTTATTGAGATAGAGGAGATTGGATTCTAGAAATCACACACCTTGTTTTGAACTATACCTTTCTCGGGAACTAGAATTCCCCCCATGCACAGGGTTGGGTGGGACCCCTATGAGGCACCCATATACTATATAATTGTTCTCTCAAGAGGTCGAGCCTACCATGATCAAGACGATTGATCTAACATTGTGGGGGGATATTAGCCGACTTCTATATCCTCCCACGGGTACTATAGTTGTTCAGGAAGCAGGGTGGGAAACTATGAGAAAGGGAAAGGTAGTCCCCATAATAGAATTATGTAGAATTATTTATATATTACTACTAAAATATTCTTATTATATTATATTTAATCATTTTATTATTATTTTTTATTATATTATTATACTATATTATATCATTATTATGTTATTATTACAACATTTTTATATTATATTATATTAAAAAGTTAAACTATATATATAAAAAATATAATATTTATCATTAAATTAAAACTATAAATTGAGACGATCTACTCTAATTATTTTATCATTTAAAATCTCATTAAAGAGGACTATAATTTATACTATGAAACAAATAAATTATATTAATAAACTAAAATATTAACAATTAAAATACAAATTCAAGAAATACATACTGATTATATTTTTGGGGAAAACTTTAGTTAGTTAATATGACTTTAAACAATGCACTATCTAATAATGGAGGTGCTAGTTTATTTAAGTCTTTTCTTTATCATTTCTTGAGGCTTTTAAGCAAAAGGAAGAAACAATTATACATATTACTCTTTTATCATAGAATTAAGAACCTTCACTTATCATAAAGCAACTATTTTTTAAAAAAACCTAAAATATTATATATTATATTATAATGTCATAAATACATGAAAACAAAAAGAAGGGAAGTTATCACCCTTGACCATAACTATACATAACAGAAGGAAGAGAAGACATCAACCCTCACCTTAACTATACCTTCAACAAGTTAATACTAAGAGTTGTTCAAGATCAAAATTGAGGGAAAAACAGTCACCCTCTCCACTTGAAACTAAATCAAACCCAAGCCAAAAAAGACTACAACCATAGACCCTGAGCATGATTCTGTACAAAATATAGACTTATACAACCTTGATTACAGTCCATTAGAGGATCCACCTGAAGATTCTAAATCAGCGAGCAATGGGAATGACAGAGGGAATCCATGGGGAATGTCAAAGGAGCACATGAGTGAAGTGACTCCCAACCCACTTGGATCCTCCAGCTTCTGCAGGCATACTTAGCGAGTAACATCATGCTGAAAAGACCACTTAATGACAAAAGCCATGAGAGAAAAGAGAAAACAAAACATTAGAATCAGGGGAATCGTAAATGAGATGTCATTAAAAGTCAAGGTATTAAGCAACCCCAATGTCCTCCATTAATTTTGTCTTAAGGGCTTGATTGGAAGACAAATCTTTTTCTGCAAGATAATTTTCTCCCCTTCCTGCAGCTCACAACCTTGGTTAGCCAATAGATCTACAAATTTTATTAGTCTCCCTGTAGCAATGAAAAATTTATATGGAATTAGCATTTGTGACTTAAAATTCATAAAAAACTAGTATTAGCTTGCCTAGTTTGAGGCTACAAGAGAGCACACTCTCCTTAGTTTCTCAACTCTCTTAATTAATAGAAAATAATCTAGAGTTTAGAATAAAAACATAGTTGAAGTCATGTCATCTATAGGACTAGAGAATGTTTCTATGAACATTGAATTCAATGGGTCTCTTTATTGTCCACCACTAAAATTGAGGGAATGCCAAAATGTAAAAAGGTGCTAAATCTTATTAAAGATAAATTATTTGATTTATTTGTAATGTTTTTAAATGAGGATTCAAATAGGTATAAAAAATTATTATCAAAATTGAGGGACCCACAAAATCACCAAGGTGCCCTATAACCTTAATATAAAAACCAAGGAATAAGACAATATCTTCAAGGTCAAAAATTAAATTTATCTATAGTTTGATGGTACAAATGTAAATTCATGAAAAAGTATCATGGAACAATATTTTAAACTTCATAATATATACAATAATGCAATAGTTGGCATACCTTCACTACATTTAGCATATGAACCTTATTAATGGTACCAATTGGTGACAAGTGGAAAAAGGGAAATTACTCAATTGTAAAGAAATTAGTAATGACTTAGTAGTCACTATAATAAACCATGGAAAGGGAGCTATTTTTTGTCCAATTAACAAATTTCAAATAGGGTCTATAGCCAAATATAATGTGGAACATATGAAATTGGAAAAGAAAAATCAAGATGTGACACCTAATCAAAGGCTACAACTCTACATCAATGGAATTAATGAGCAAATTAAACATGATGTTCATTTGTTAGAACCTTTTATAGTTAGAAAATGAATTACATATCAAACAACAAAACCTCACCACCAAAAGATCAACACAAGGGAAAACATAAGATGAAAAGTTACAAATGTCACTAATCCTATTAACAAAAACGGGGCTAATGTTTTTAACCCATAACAAATAAGTAAGACCTCTCCTCAGCAAGAGGCATAGAAAAGAGAAAATGGTCTATGTTGACATTGTAATAGAAAATTATCTAGGTGTTATAAATGTGGTAACAATTAGAAGAGCCTAATGATTTTTGAAAATGAGGTTGAATAAGAGGAATAAGTAGCTATAGAAGAACTAAATATGGAACCATTAAGCATGCAAATTTAGAGGAATAAATTGCTACTATTACCTTACACATACTGAATGAAGAAAGAACAACATGAACATTTAAATTGTTTGGTTATATGAAAAAGAGGAACATGTGATAGTGTTTTTTTTTAGTACTACACAAATTTATTCGTAGAAGATTGACTAATGAGCTCAATTATTTTGTATATCTAGTCTCTAACTTCAAAGTGGTAATACCTAATGGAATATAACTCTCATGTTAGTTAATGTCATCATATAAAACTTTCAATGGGAGATTCTCATCTAGATTTAAAAAATTGTTATTCTAAAGTTGGCGCAGTAGATGTGGTTTTAGGAGCACAATGACTTAAGCAGTTGTAAATATTATCCTTTAATTTTTAAGAATTGTTTATGACTTGTTCTAATGGATAAAATTAAAAAATTATAAGAATAAAATAAAAGTCAAAATATTAGCTCCCATAATATAAAAAGATTACATATAGTGACAAAAATGTTAGTATGATCTAATAACAAAAAGTTATTTTATTTACTAAGAGTTGTATTACAACACTTTAGAACTATTTTATTTACTACATAAATATATGGACATATAAATTTATTTTCTAGTTAAAAATTATTATGTGAGAGGTGCAAAATTAAAACTATATAACTAACATAATTAAAATTAAAACTATGGTCAACATAATTAAATAAAATCAAATATACACCAAACTTTGTACCTTACTCCCATTATAGAAAAGAAAAGTGAATCTCCTTAGTAGTTAACACATTCCTTTTTCTTGACAAGAATTATACATGGATAAAATATATGTTAAAATCAAGATCGTGCATTTTGGAAAACATGATACATTATTTGTCATAATTTAAATCTTTGTTTTCTTGGAATGATATTTGAAAAAGGTTCTTTAACAGTTTTGTATTGCTAGGTGTAGACACCTAAAATTGTCATGTCTAATTAAATAAATATTTTATTTATTTAATTACTTTAGCCTAATTCTTCTATTAATTAAATAAATCCTTATTTATTTAATTAATTCATTTATCCTCTTCTAGCCTTATTTCTCATTTAAATAAATACATTTATTTATTTAAATTATCCTTTTCCTAAATTAAATAAATATTCTTATTTATTTAATTATCCTACTTCTTCTATTAATTAAATAAATCTTTATTTATTTAATTAATTCATTAGCCTTTTCTACCCATGACACATGTCATTCATCTCTTAATTCATACACTACCTACCCCTTTCATTATTTTATTATTTCTTTTACCTACCCTCTAATCATAGCCGACCTCCTTTTACACCTCTCAATCTTATCCCTCCATTTCATATAGTGTCTTCTATATAAGGAGATGCTTCCCTCATTATCAAACCCTAATGATGCATGCTAATGAACTAACTACTTGATCAATTGACTACACTACGATCCTACTTGCAACCACATTCTGTTCTTTGTTGAGCTCTTGTGCATATAAAATCTGAGAGAAAATATATCAAGCAAGATCAATGGAGATAGGAAGAATGGAGATCAAAACCCTATTGGACATGTGATGGTATAATCTTTGTGATTTCATGTGATTTGCATTGTCTTAGGTAATCTTCATATGTTATGGTGGATCTTTGTTGATTGTTAGGCTAGGGTTTTGTGGTTGAATTCATTTAGCCTTTCAATATTGTTATTATTGTTATCCATTTTCACCATATACATTTTGGCACGCCCGGTGGGACACTTGTCCCTTTTGCATTTAACCTTTTGTTGCAGATTTTGTGTTTGAAGTTGCAGATTTGGCATTTCCGACAACATTTTCGACATTTTCGCGTCTGTATACTTTCATATCGCGTTTTTTATTTTCTGGCGCGTCTGTGACATCTGGAATCGCGTCTGTGTTTTCGACAAAATTTTATTTTGCAGGTTTCCAAAAGGCACGTCTGTGTTACGGAAACGCGTCTGTGTCATTTTTATCCACGTCTGTGTCTGGGAAGCGCGTCTTTGGTTTTTATCCGCGTCTGTGTCTCACAGAACCGCGTTTGTGTCGCCGAATCGCGTCTGTGTCGAGGGTAATCGCGTCTGTGTTTCACTTGTTTCAAAATTTTGAAGTCTTATTGATTCAGTTTTCAGATTTTGCATTTAAGGTTTCAGATCTGGTTTATTTTTGGACTAACATTTTCAGATCTAGCTAACAAAATTGGTGCAGCTTGTCTTGGAAGCAAAATCGTTTGGTTGAAGGCCCCTATTTTCACAAAGTCTTTTAGGTTTTAAAATTTACCTAACTTGTGTGCTTGCAGGAAAGGGTGATCATTTGAAACAACCCAAACTACTAACAAATCTTTGGTGCAGGTCCTTGGCAAGGGTTTTTTTTATTTTTATTGTGTGCCTTGTTTTCATAGACTAGCAAACACTTCCATTGGTGCACTAAAATTGAATCATTGTCTTTTGTGTCTTGAGCAATAGACTCTTTTTTTTATTTAATCTTTAGAGGGCCTGTCTTCCCGTGTGTTCATTAGGACTACTAGTGAGAAGAGAACAACCCAAGTGGTAGCGAGGAAAACCCACCTCATCCGAACCACTATAATCAAATGTATTCATGGTGAAAACTATGAATAACGTGTGCTGATTAGTTCATACCGACACTATGTCTCCCCATAAACCCATTTGATCAAATTTATTTGATCATTTGTAGGGTGTAACCCCTACCAGCTGGGAGCCTTCTGTATTTACAGAGCTGAAAGTGCCGCATGTATGGCCACATGAGCGGATGGCCTTACTAGCACCATTTTGTTTTAGAGGCCCAAATCCTTCTAGTTGTTGGGGCAGGAGGTCGGACCTCTGGTAGCGGCCCACACACATACGGTTCTTAGTAGAGATACAAAGTTTGCCATGGGGAGTTTTCATGGGCACTGATGCTTGGCTGACCCGAGAAGTGAGTGCCGAGGGTGGAGCCAGTGAGGTCAAGCATCTAAGTATCCGCTCTGAATAGCGTAGCCTCGGGGGTAAAACCCCATATGGGATCAACAACTATTGTCTTGGCCAGCCATAAGAATTGTGCTTGACTTATGTTAAACATTCAAAACATTCAAGACCAAATAGCAAAACATTGTGTCTTTTGTGTCTTCAAGTGTATGCAAAACATTTTTTACATCAAACAACACACTTTTCTTAGAGTCATTTTGAGTCTAGACACTTGCAAACATTGGGTCTTCATCAACACTATGTCCTCTTGTCATGAAAAACAGTCAAACAGTCAGATTGGGTCACAACAAAACAACTTCATAGATTGGAAAAATTGCACAAAATTTGCAGAAACGCGTCTGTATCGGGCATAATAGCGTCTGTGTTGTCTAGCCGCGTCTGTGTTCCAACAGTCAACATTGCATTTGGCAAACAAAAAAAATCTCAGAAGCACGTCTGTGTTAAACAGAGCAACGCCTGTGTCGGGAAACCGCGTCTGTGAAGTATACAGGCGCATCTGTGTCCAGAATTAAAGAACTGTTACAGTCCAGCAAACAAACAGTCAGTTTCGGAATTCTTGAGCTTCCTAGGTCATTTCTCCAGGGTTTCATTTAGCATTCAACCTGTCTTTGGGTCTCACAAAGTCCATCATTGCTTTACATCTCACTTTACATTCACATTTGTCTAAACTTGAGTCAAAAGGTCACTTGCTTGTCCTCATCATACTTTGTCAACACACTACATACAACAACACTTTGCTAAGTGGTCCCTCATCAAGGTTTCTTACCTTTGGGTCTCATTTGGTTTTACTTAGAGTCAAGGTCAACTTACCTCATCAAGAGAAACTATCCTCTCTTTGGAAGTCACACCTACTCTACTACATACATACTTGGTCTTACACTTTGGGCATTGCAAGTACACTTCAGATTCATTTACATTCCATCCAACTCTTGGTCTTCCATACTCTTTCCATTTTTCATCTAGTCTCTCACATCTTGGTCAATACCTAGTTCATGGTTGAAACCCATCTTCAAAAATCTAGGAGAGAAACTAAAGAGGCTCAAGAGTCCGCAAACATGAGTTCTTATGAGTATGACAATGATATCTTTTTCAATTCTGATCATACTACATTACCTGACATGGATGCCTATAGAAACATTCCAAATGTTGAGAACATGGACACTATAAACAACAATGCTACACACAATGACAATGTGGACAACTTTTCAGTACATTCAGCAGATGTGGAAGAATCCATTATGAATCCCCATTTCAATCGATTGGTTGAGGAAATAATGAGGAGGGATAGACAATACTTCTTACAAATGATGGCACAAAGTGGAGCCAAGATACCTCATGATTTTGACATGTCTCAAATAATGGAACATAGACCTTTGCAACAACCTCACTCCAATATGGATCAAAGGAGACCTAATAGTGGAGGAAATAGAGGACCACACATGGTACCTGAATCACCATCAGCTTTGCTTCAAAAACCAGCGGTCCCACATACATATGGTCAAGCATATGATACTCACATTCACTTACTTTCACGGAAGCTGATGACGCCTCTGTAAGTCAGCCGCATAATGCGCCATTACACATTGAAGCCTTCATACACAAACATCGAATAAAACGAGTCCTGATAGATGGAGGAGCAGGTCTAAACATTTGCACATTAAGCACTATCACACAATTGGGATATTCTGATAAAGCTGTGAATTCTACAAACAAGATCACCATTAAGGCATATGGTGATGAAGAGCGTTCATCTAAGGGTACAGTCATCTTACCTCTCAGAGTTGGGCCAGTTACAAAGGATGTGGTCTGTCAAGTCCTGGATTTAAATCTCACTTATAACATATTGTTTGGATGTCCTTGGATCCATGAAATGAGGGCAATCCCATCCACATATCACCAATGCATTAAGTATCCTCATAATGGAGTGGAAGTAACAGTTAACGATGATCCTAATCCATTCATATATTGCAATAACCTGAAATCAAAGACTGAGACCATCATTCCTAGTAAACAGGAAGTTGTTCCTTCGTCGGCATACATTGATCCTGAGTCATTAAAACCTTCGACATCCAAACAAGGTGAGCTTAAAGGCAAGTTTCAGGACAAAGGCATGGGGGAATATACTTTCAATCAGACCATGTACTTAAGACAAGTCATGAGTTCCCCAAAAGAATATGGAAGACCACATCCTAACAAGCAAATCTCCATCATGACGCTCAAATGGGACCCCACTACCTTTCAAAGATGGGGTGAACTAGAAGAGGAAGATTTATACCAAATGCTTTTCAGAGACAATGAAGAGGAAACACAAGACCACATCAATCTTCCATGTGAGAAATATGGCAAAGGCTTCAAAATTCTACAAAAATTCGGGTATGATGGAAAAAGCCCTCTGGGGTTACGAAAGGAAGGCATCATTGAACCTTTACAACCTGAATTGACTTTCAAGAAGGAACGCTCGAAAGGACTTGGTTTCTTAACTTCCAAGGTCCACACCAAAAGGATAGAAGAAGCCTTACAAATCAAAGCTGTCAAAATTCAACAAGAGAATCGATATTCCATAGATTCCAACAAATGGGAATGGGGTTCCGACAAGTCTTCCAGTGACTGCGAGCTCACCGAGACATTCAGAGAGCCAGGTGAACCCACAGAAGAGGAGGATTTTTATAAAAAATTCAGAGTTGGTCAAGAAACAACCTATGAGGAGTCTACACAGTCCTTGTCTCAGGGTTCTAGGTTGAAATCACATAGGATGAGAACACCTGTTCCGGAATGCGCTACTAGTGACGATAATTTGGATTCGCTCGTGATCGAGACTGATGAGGAGAGTGCCATCGATGACCTCAATAATTACCTTGACATACCAGAATATAACCACATCTTCACTCTTAGCCCCGCTAACTTCGAGGACATTAATGGCCTTCCCCTTGATCACCACCAACTCATTGACTGGGATCATGAAGGACCTGCACAGTTGGATACATTCCAAAACGATGAAGCTTTTATTGACTATCTAGGCATACGAGATGATCTTCCCCCTAGAGACCATAAAGCAGGATACACCATAGAACTCAATAGCGTGGCATATTTTGGTGAGGGTGTCGGACCTTCCAGTCGCAAAAATGTGAAAATAAGAACAAATCAAGGGTCTTATGGCGAAAACCACATTGTGGCGCTATCTGACCCCAAAAAAGTAAAAAGAAAGGACGTATCTGAGGGTGAAAACCTCTCTGAGGTGCCCGAAGATGGAAGGCTCGACATTCTCCCAGCGTCATATGAGGAAAAATCATCCATGTTGGTAGAGGAAACTATCAAGACAAACATCAGTACAGAAGAGGTTCCACACAACATATTCCTAGCTCAATCACTGACAGAGT